>NW_008237681.1:4310487-4364251 GCF_000691975.1 Corvus brachyrhynchos
GAACAGGTCCATGGCTTCAGGATGGCCGTGGCCCGGCCCAGCCTGGCCCAAGCAGGGCCTGGCCGGGCCCACTGGGCCCTGCTCGGGCCCCGCAGCCACCTGTCCCAGCGTCGGAAACGAGAGAGAGCTTGGAGGGGGAGTTTGCCTATTCTTAAATGTGGATCACAGAGGTGATCACAACTTTAAGTGGCTTAGAGAATTGTCCATATCCAAACTGGCCAGCTGATAGGTTCTATCAGTTCCCAGAGGAAACTGTAAGCACCCCTTAGCAAGGACGTCCCTTCCGGGACTATGCTTGCTAACCTATGACACTTACACATGCAAATTATTTTGAATAGTCCTTGAAGTGCTAGGTCAAAATTCAGATATGGAAGAAGTGAATATTACAATCTTTATCAAATTCTTTACTTTTAGTTACCACACTAGTTAGTCAGGTTTTAGTTTTGCTTTCTCAAAAGTTGTTTAAATGTTTTCTTTTCTGAAACACGGGCCCTGGATTTTGCCTGAAGTTACTTTTGCTTACTTAATGCAAACAGGCAATATGGTTTAGATATCTTCTCGGTGTGGAGCACTTAATCACTTGTATATATTCATTAAGTCTGAATCTTCATCACACTGATTGTTTAGGCTGTTCTAAGTATTAATTTTGTGAATTGAAATCAGACAGTTTTGCCACCAGATCTGCCAGAGCAGTACACATGCTCAGCATTTCCCAGAGCTTCCACATAGCACAGTACTTCAGTGGGTCTTCACAGACCTTCTTCAGTTCCTTTGTGCCACTTGAGGCTGCAATTCACATTTCTTTTGCCACCTTGTCTTAAAATTCCTAGCGTAGTCCCTCCTAAGTGATTTATATTCCTTCTAAAACTGTACAATTTTCATATCTTGGCTCTGAAGAGACCCTGTTTATTGCTGAAACCTTCACATGACCTTGATGTTTGCTGTCTGACATATCATGGTAAATAACACACCACATGAGACTATGGCATCTACAGACCATATTAAAAGAGAACATGAAGGTCTGGAAAGGAGTGAGCAAGGCATGATTTCCTCTGACAGTCTATAGATCTCTCTTAACCTGGCTGCTTGGATGAGGGGAGACAAGATTTTAGAACACCTGAATATCCAAAGTTATGTTTGGCTCTTTTTAGCCAAAGGGGTCTCCATAATTGTGAGGAGAGGCAGTAACAGTTGCCTTCAGCTGGAATCTTCCCTTTGGGATTTTCTCTTACATAGAAACTACCCAGATTTTTCCATGTTTGTGTTGCAAACTAGGCATGAGTTTTACAGTATTTTGGTATCCTCTGTGGACACCCTGAGAAAACATTGAATGTAGCTGATGTAACTTTCATCAAAGTATCTCTAAAATTGGATGCAGTAGATGTTTATTTTAAGGCAGGTTTACTAATGCACAGCTCAGACTAAAAGCTATTATCAACAAGAAATGAAATAATCAATATTTGAATCCCACCTGTATTTAACCTTTGTATGTTATATCTATACCTATACATGAGGACAAAGTAGAGTAATTCTCTTTCTCTCTTGCTTATTACAGCACCACCTAGCAGCAAAATGTAATGATGCCTTATTTCTCCAGGGAGCATAGAGATGATTGATGAATGACTCCTTTGGCAGTTCTGCCCATGCTAAAACAAATGAAGAAAAGGCAAGCCCTGATTCATGCTGCCACCACGGACCCTGGGGACTTGCTGGGACTGGGGAGAAAGTGCTGCTGAGTGGTGGGTCAGGGGCAGCCCTGAGTGGGTGGACTGGACCATCTAGTGCTGTTTCCTCTTGTATCCAGAATATTTCCAGGACTACTGTACTTTTTAGGCACAGATAATTGCCTGAACCTTAGCTAATAGCCAGCAGTAGCTGAAATCATATTGCTATCGGGCAATTACCTCTACATGTGTCAAGTGTGTGAAGTCCAGCAGACTTTTGACCTTTTGTACCATTATGTTCTGCAGTAGTTTCTTTGGGAAGGCTGAAGAATACAAACCACTAAAAGGTAATACCTTTCAGATGCCCTGAAGTTACAATGAAAAGAAAGTGAAACCATTTTAAACGTCATTAATGAAGTGATACAGTAATTAAATTCTAATTAACCAAAGAGACAGTTGTTTCTTACTTTTGTATGCAGATGTATAACTTCTGCTGTTGCTCCTAGTTCAGTTACAAATGTTTCAGTAATGCCACTTCCATATCAATCCACATTTTATAAATCTTATTACTGGAAAAAATTTGGGGGGTTCCTGGGGGAAAACAGCAATTAGTGTCTGAGACAGTGACACTAAAACAGGTCAGAAGGAATCTTATAGTACAGAGCTAACTTTAGCATTTAATAATATTCAAAATTTTTGCCCATTAAATCATGCTCATACTTTCCAGGTGTGATACAACTGATTTTCTGGGTGGCAAGAGAGTTAGACAGTCCTGTGTGAGCTCCCGCAGCTGGCATTGGGAGTGAGATCTCCACATTGTAGCCTGGGATTGCAGTAGAGATGCCCCTTTTCTAGACATGATTATTTGCATCACAAGGAAATTCCGGTGAAGTTTACAACAGTCCTTTGAAATTGCAAAACATAGCAGTGAGAGATTGTTTTTAAGCTGGAGTGTCTCACAAGAAACTCCCTAGGACACAACTTCTGAAGAGGAAAACAAGGCAAAGAAGCAAACAAGATGAATTTAATCTTTTCATCCTTCCAGAGACTGTCAATTTAATAAGACTTATTCCTTGTGCAGTTATAAAGATAACATGATTAATATGAAGAACTGACATTCTGACTTCTAAAACTGTGTAAGAAATGAGAGATTCTATGTTTTTTAGGAAATCTGCCTAACTCTGCTGAAAACTGGGATTGGCCAAGCTGTGATAAAATATACCACATAAAAATTTGCATCTCCAAAAGGGTTTATTGCAAAAAGAATGAAAAGTAATGATTTAATATTAGTTTATTTTCAAAACCCCTCACATATAACTTCATTCTTAATCTTTTCTTTAATTACACATTACACATTTAAGATTTAGGGCAAGTTATTGAAAATCAATAAGGTTATAAATGTAGAATTGGTAATTACTGCATGACTTGTGCAATATCTTATTTGCATAATTCATTTACTGGCAACTTGCATTTTAATTAACCTGGAATGAGTGCTTCAGTGAAATTGTAATTTACTGTACTAAATTGAAAAAGTTGTCAAATCTTGCACTTAGTCATGCAACTGTGAATTTCATTGTCTATGAAAGATTAGAATTGTGCAATTAAGACGATGAATTCAATTCAGGATTCCCAATGTATTATATAAAACTTTGTTTTTTCCTGGTGAATTGCATTTAAAACATGGTAATGATCAGAAATACTGACAAATTAATAAGTTTTGCTGACCAGATTTTCCTCTACAGTAGTCTAGATAAAGATGTCATAAAATACAATTACAAGGAAAAAGCTGACAAAGAGGCAGTCACTTTAACCCCAGATTCTCCAAGCTGACACTGAAAATACAAACAAAGGCAACAGAATCTTGTCATTCTACTGGTTAAACTGTGCATATGAAGTGTTTGCTTCTTTTTATTAGGTAAGCAAAAAGTTTAATGCCATCCTAGGAAGATAGCTCTGGTAAACTCAATATCAAGATTTTCCAAAATTCTGGAATGATTATATGGAGTTATTCAACAAAAGTGAACTTAGTTCTTAAAATAAGAAGAAAATTCAGTTACATTTTTACTGACCTGCTTATGCTGTAGCAGTTTATATGTAAAATCAAATATGCAAAATTCCCTTTCTCATCTGTCTCCTGCTGACAGTCATCCATATATTACTGAATTTTCCCTAAACTTTGATTTGATACCAATGTCCATATTCTTGGAAAGAAATTCCTTAATGGCTTTTCCCCAAAATTTGCATTATAATATTGTTTCAAATACATTTTTAGTGTTCATCTGGAAAACATCAAAAAGGCTATGTTATTGCATTCTGGTTATCTGTGCTCTGATACAATCTGTTCTTTCTGAAAACCCGTAACACCACAGTGGCTTTTAAAAGGGCAATCATGGTGGACGTGTGTCTTCTCTCTTACAGCACTCCAGAGCTTGTGAGTATATTGACATGAATATATAGGTGAAGTTAATTTAAAGAAAGCAGTAGCTTTTTAACCCATAAGATAGGAAGTTTTCGTCACTGGCACAAAAAGAACAGCCAAACACCATCTCATGTCATTGCCATGGGGCAGGGAAATGGATTCTTTTCTCTCCCTTCTAGGAGGAAAGGTGTTTCTTTTTCCAGTCAGCGAAAAGGTGGCTGTGGTTGGGTCAGTCAGCCTCTGTAATGAACATTTCTGCATGTGCATAATTCTCTATTTTTGTATACTTCTTTTATCAATATTGTTGTGGTTACTGTTCATTTTCTTATCTCATTGCTGTTTCCAGAAAATTGTTCTCATCTCAAGCTGTAATTTTCACCCTTTTGTGCCTCCAGTAGTCAACTCTGTCCCCAGAAGAGGGAGGGCAAGTAGGGGGGAACAAGTCAGAAGTATCTGGAATGGGAGAGTCTTGGGGGGGAGGGGAAGGGGACACTACCTTTGGGATTGTCACACTCAAACCATGACACCATCCATTTCATCTTACTTCCAGTGTGGTGGCTGAGATTTAGACAGAAGATATAATTTAGTTTTTTCAGGGCATTTCTATGTTAGTAGATATGCCACAATATGTAATGCAATTTGTCTGCTACACTCATTATGCAGCATGCTGTCTGGCACCACAGCCCCTCTAGACAGAAGGTGCTGACAAATTAAAGAAGAAAGCAACAAGCATTTGATCTTCTGTTTATATTGCTTTTCTCAGAAAAACAGGAGAGCCAATTCAACAGAGATTTGGTTGCCACTGTGCAAACATAGCTCCTGACCTGAGGGGTAAACTGGAATTTCTTAGCTTTATCATCTTGATAAATTTAAATACAGCACAGTCTTTAAAAAGAAAAAATTTCCAGTACATATCTTCTCACATTTTCTGCTCAGGTACATGTCAATGACATTGTTTTCTAAGCAGACATGGTGCATGTCATTTTAACCTAGCAAATTTGAGGTAGAACTTTCCAGAAAGAAAAAAAATGTAAGCTTTTCCTTATTGGTTTTCCTTCCTATCATCAAGAAAATGTTGCTTGAAGCATCAGAGCTTAATATCAAGCTGGCTTACTACGGGACTGTATATTTGACCAGCACAGATTGTGCTGAGGGTGAGAGAGAATATTAAGTTTTTATGCAGTAAGCACCATAAAGTTCTATTTCCACCTACCGTACCAGATTTTAACAAAATGCTATAGTGCATGAAAGTGTCATTAACCTCCTGTCTCCAGGCTTAAATCCTTACACCGTGAGCGGAAGTTCTAACTAAATTTATTTTCCCAATGAGATACAGTGACTATAATGCAGTTGATATATTTACTGACTTTAATATTGGCCTTGATTATCTGAGGTGAAAAACAGGAACAAAAAAGAGAAATAAAAATAAAAACATTGTTAGGTGCTATTTTTGCTCTGGAAAAAAACCCTCATTTCTGTTCCAAGATTCAGGCTTCTGCAGTGAAGTGTTCACCAGTACCTGAACAAGTTAATTGAAAACTGCCTTTGATACCTCTGTGATTGCTGCTGTGGGTGAAAGGGTGGCATGCACTTGGAAAATCTACATAACTTGCAAATGAAAAAAGGGGCTAATGTAGATCAAAACCGGGGCTCAGACACATATCCACAATTAGTATCAATCAACAATTTAGACCCTCCATGCTAAGGCACAGTAACAGTGCATGAACTGCTCCCAGATTCCTAAATGTTAAAGACTGTGTGGCATAAATTCCTGCCCAGTGAAAAGGCTAAGCTGTGGCACTACCTATATGTGTGTACAAAGCCCTCTGGATTAATGAACAAAAGACTATAGCTCAAGGTATCATAATGTGACTGCATTGGAGCCTCCCATGTTGCAGACTTTCACTTACTGTTAAAAAGAGCTTAAACATTTAGCCTTTTTTCCCCAGCAATAGCTAAAAAAGAAAACTGTGCTATATAAGCACATGATCTGTTTTCCTAATGTGCCTTGTGACATCTCTTGTAATGGAGATAGTAAATTCTCAGTACCAGTTCAGCCCCTTGCACCTCTGAGAATCATAAAAGAATATATATTCACATGAGAAGGCCATCCATTTCTCTCAGATCTGCAGAAATCCTTCAGATGATAATGTCTTCTGATGATATAGGCTGGATAAGGAACATTGTAGTGAGGAAGGGGGTGTCTACAGTGCATTCTCTATCAACATAGTTTCTCTTAACATATGATTTCATATTTCTATTTTAAGTGAAATTATATTTCTTATTTCTTTTGAAGTTTTCTACAGCAAGAACCACTTCTATTACCTGCGTAACCTCTCCCTCTTAACTTCTCCCTACTTATTTTGTAAAGGCTCAATATATTTATTAAATTTCTGTTCCTCACTTTCCTGTTACTTTACACTGATCAGTCTGTAAAATGGAATTTCAGAAAAAGATGAACTCATTGTTCTTCTATTTTAACACAGCATTCTGTTTGCAGAATTACTTTAATCTCTATCTCTATATAGCTATTACCTTTTGGCTACACTCAGTGATTATAGTGGAATTGTGCTGTATTGAAGCAATGGAAATTTCTATCTTTACAGACCATGCTTATAGCAAAAGAAACTTAAATATATGAACATAAAGCATTGTACAGCTTTAGCAGATATGTATAGGTTTACATAGGAAATCTGAAAAATTATTGAGAATAAAAAATATTCACAGTATTCAGATGCCTACTGTATCAGAAGAAAAATGTCCAAATAAACATGAGGGAAACAAACATTGAAAGAAGAATTTTCTCCACTACGTAGTTTGATTGGGACTCCAAGTGTGGACAACTCCTCTAGCAGAACCTTTCCAAATTAGTTGATTTTTTGGCTCAGTAGTGTCACTAACACTGGTTACTACAGCTGTGATAAACAGAAGCATTTGAACTAATAGGTCAAGAACCATTTTCAGATGGAAAGCTTTTTGCGCTTTTCAGATATATGCCCAAGTGCACACATTGCATAAGCAAAAAGTGAAAAGGAAAAGCTACCTCTGAAAAAAAAATTACTTCTGAGAGAAATCTGTTTCTCTCACCTGTGAAAGCACAATTAATTACCACATCTAATTAAGCACATGTTTGCAAAATATAGCAAAGGGTTCACATAAATAATGCTTCTTTTCTGAGTGACACTCCTTTTTCCCTTGGTATGTTGAATACTAAAGCTAGTGCTCAGGCACAGTTACAAACTTACTGCAGCAATTAAAGCTGAAAAAGGTTCATAGTCAGTAAATTAATCAGTCCTTGTTTGGGGGTAAAACCGCTTGTCAACAGTGGAATAAGATAGACCACACCTGGATTTCAGGGGTTTTTTGTGTTACTATGCCACAGCCCAAAAGATTCCCATAGGGCTGAGCAAGTCAGAAACTTGTATATGATAATATAAGTTGCTTTGGGGATTGGAGAGGAAATCTGAAAAAAGACCAAAAATGCCTGAAATATAAAGAACTATTGAACTCCATAGTTATCAATGTTTCAAATTTATGTAAAATCTCTTAAAAGTTAAGGAACTGTTCTGTACATTAGAAGTCAAGGCTTTGCTTGGAGCCAAGTCCTGCACATCTGTCAAAAAGTAAAGTCAGTTTGGAACAGCAATATCTGGGATACAGTTTGGCACAAAATTAGCTGACTTATTGGATGAATCATTAATTTTGATTAGAAAGAGATTGCTTGTTTAAACGGTTGCTATCCAGCTTTGATTGCTTCCTAAAATGAGCAGATTAATATCTTCTTGGAAAACGGAAAAGCTTAGTATATTTTGGTTTGCAAGTACAGCATTTAAGAATTTGGATCATTGTCTATGTTTGCTTCTTCTGTGAATTTTTATTTACATGAAGAACAACGAACGACAATGCTCATTGCTATTCAGCTGTCTTTTCTGTTTTCAGGGCTTCAGTTCTTTCAGCAGTGGTAGTGGTAGTACAAAACCTCAAGATCTCAAAATGGGAAGAATCTTGGACGCCTTTGATGCTGCACCTGTACAGCTGATCTGTGTGCTCTCTCCTTCCCTCCCTGCCTCATCATGGTCACTGTTAATATATCCAGTGCATTATTTCCTGTTCCAGAGAGAGGTCAGAAGATGGTTTGGCCTTGAGCATACTTTACAGAAATTTCAGGACTTCGAAAAATTTTTCCAACATTGCTGCAACTCCTTAAAAGTCCACAGTAAAACACAAAAAATATCATTGAATATTCCAGAAACTGATGTCAAAAGAAGGCCCCTGGTTTGTACACATGCTGTATTTGATGCTTTTGTTTTAATTATAACAATTTAGGGAAGGTTTAACTTGAATAAGGAAGCATTTATTAAGATTTATTATTTAAAAAATATTGCAAGACTCCAAAGAATAGTATCTTATAGGCAAGATGATATTTTTTTCTTTTAATTAATAACCTTGCAGATACCTTTCATTAACTTCTGTTACTTTGAATCATGCCCAGGATAAACATCAAGAAGTTAAATCAGACTAAACATTATAAGTAGTATATTCTTCAGTTGTAATTATTTATACACAGGAATCCATTGCATTCAGTAATTTTAAAATGCACTATTTTTAGGATATTTTCTTAGGAATAAAAATTTGTGGATTTATAAGCAACCGAATCATCTGAACACCACCAGAGGAATTAACGTAGTTAATCTCTAGCTGCCTCTTTCTAAAACAACTACTGCTGTGAACAAAGAGTAAATAGTAAGGCCTTTCTATTTCAGATATCTATGCAGTGTGTGAAAATGGGATATTTATAGAGTTTTAAAATGGGTTAAATGAAAATTCATTAGGAAGAAATTTGTTTAATTTTGGAGAATATCTTCACCTATGTCCTTTAGCTCATAAATTCTGTCACAAGTTGAGCAGCAGTTCCTTACAAATAAGGGAAGAGTTCTTTGCTTTCTAATACTTTTTAAGAACTCACAGCAGTACAACTTTTTCCACAATGTGAAAATCATTATGGTGGGTAGTTTTCATGCACAGTGCATTCTACACAGTTATTTAAAAGGGGACATTCACCAAATTAGGGCCTCCTGTGGATGTTTGGAAGGAAAACATGCAAACAGTCACCACATAATGCAGACCAGGCTATGTATTCTCGTGCTCAAGCTTTCTGAAGAGGTTAGTCAGTGAGTTTCTGGTAGTGAAGGAGCTGGACTTTATAAGGTTGCATGCTCAAGGTGTTAGCCACAACCTTCCTCACCCAGAATAAGGGACTTCTTATCTCTGGTGCTTTTGCAAGAGTAGATGAGGAGAGTAACTGGGAGTCGGATTAAAAAATCTCTTACTTTTGTCCCACAACAATTTTTCAAGAAATTAAATTTTAATGATACCGCATAAATTCCCCTCCTGAATATACGCTGTCAGCCACTCTATTAAAAAATCTCCCTCTGCTCAATTTCCCCCTTGCTACAATTTAGAGAGGTGCTTTACCCACAAAACAGAGCTCTTCTTATACAATAACTTTGTAAAGTATCAGCTGACAAAACTAAAAAATTATGTTGCAAAGTACTTAAGTTTAGGGTTAAAAACATGCTGTAACATACATTAAACACCTCAAAGTACCCTGGCTTGTTGTTTCTTAGCATGATATTAACGGCTTTTGCTGGAGTGTTACCAGGAGAACAGAGAACTGAGTTCTCTCAGCAGCCATTATGAGTAATACCTCATTTTCTGACCCATCAAAAGGCAAGGAGCAAGGTATAGAACTGAGTTTCTTTGGACAGTTAAAATCCCATTTTAAGGCAGGATATCATTATGTCTGTGAAGAATACACATAATGATAAAGCAACCAAAATCATAATGAGTGGAGTAATCATCTCTCCTTGCCTCAGCTAGAGGAGCACTGACAGAATGTTCAAGACAAGAAAAGTTACATTTTTAATACCCAGAAAATGTTATGTCAGGCAGGTCACAACTCTGCCTTTAATGAAATGAAATGCCTTTAATTGGAAGCCACCTGCAAATAGGTTAGCATATATATACAGCCTGCTCAGTTCCCAGCAGGTAATCTATTCTGTGACAAGTACATTTCAGTTAGAAAGAAAAGTCCCTACAATACATCTATTGTGAAGTGTAGCTAATGTGCCATTCGTGTACAATCATAAACAGCTTTAAAAGTGCATAGATTCTGTTTATTTTCATTTGAACATACAGTCATTTCTTGAAATAACTGGGAAACAGCAATCAAGAGAAAGCAGTTGATTAGCAATTTAAAGCAAAGCAAAATGGAAACATTTTTCGTACACTGTCAAGATTTATTCTAAGTGCCTCCCGTTAAACAGTATTGCTTACAGTAGCAGGCTGCAGTGATTCACTGCCATATTAATATGCATTGCTGAGTACAAGTAAAATCTATATTCAGTTACATAAGATTTCAGTGTTTTACTGTTGATGGCCTTTTCTTTGAGCATAAGCTTTTTGTTGCACATGACATCATAGTCCATTAAAATATGAAACTTCTTGGACCAATGTCAAAGACACATCCCCAAGGTCAATGGAATTATTCAAACTTGAAGCCAGAAGGAAGGCAGAGGAATAAAGCACTCAAAAGCTTGAGGTATTTTGAGAACTTGGACCATAGCACCTTCTCTGACTGGGTAATTACTTTCTAGATTGCAGCTTCTCATTTGTGACATTAAAAATTTTTATTTTACACAATTCTCATGTATGGGGGGGGGGAGGGGGTATTTACATCCATATGAGAGTGGACTAAAAAGGAAATATGTAAAAATGTAGCCATTTACGAGGCTCTGTCATAAGAAATTTCTGGGTGGCCATTGCAGACTTTGATTCTTATTTGTTGAATAAATGGCAATTTTTGAAAGTTACGATTTTTTTAATCTAGGAATTCTATAATATTTATAGAGGCCCTTATAAGTGGGAAGATACTTGAAAATATATTTATTGTGTAAAAAAATTAGTTTTATTTTTGAAATTAATGGTTATTTTTCAGGTGTAACCTTTAGTCAAACTGTCTTCTGATGTGTGCCAATCAGGTCTCCTGAGCTAGTTTAAAATCTGGGCTGTCTTTTCCCAAAATCTGGTGTGTACTGCAAAAAATGACACTGAAGATGATTTAGGAAGCACCATTTTCAAATCATAACAGATAATTGCACTCTGAGGATAGTGTGATATTTTCCATTTCATGAATGATATATGAAACTAAGGCTTTGCTATGTTTCTTGATTAAATAGTTTTCAGAGTAAATTGAAGATGTCTCAGTATATTGTCAGATAAATATCTTTTTACTATCCATATTTTATGTTGATAAATGCGTTTAAAACTATTCCTTGGAAAGCACTTCATTTCTGTACTAATTGTAGCCATCTTTCTCTTTTGGAAAGGTTTACCATAGTTGGTCAAAGGATCTTCATGTACAGATGTTATATCAGCTAGAATCTGGATCCTTCTTATGCTCATAAATACGTGTAATTCATAAAACATATAAACAATTCCACTGTGTTTTCATGCTTGGAGCTGGCAGGATAGTTAAAGCTTCGCTGTGTGGGACTGTATGATCCTAATGTGCTTTCTATCATCTGAGATGATAAGGTAGAATTATCTGTCCAGCATCATGGTAGATGATCAAAAAATTAGTGCCAGAAACATTAAGCACCAAAGAGATAAATATTATACTGGTGTATACCACTAGCTGTATCAAAGAAGAAGAAAAAAACTCAAACAACCCAAAACCATACCCCTCAATCAAACAATCCCCTCAAAACCACCAGTGAAATTATGAGTACTTATTCTGTGTATTTATGTAGGAATGATTTACAATATAAGTGAAGGGCACCAAATCAAATTGTGTCAAATACCAAAGCTCACATTCCTCAGGGTTGTTATGAGAGGTTAGAAACACACATCTCCCTTTCTAAAATTAAATAAATGCTGAAACAAACAGTGACAGAATTTACTAGAGCTAATCAACATGTTTAGAGTCTGGCTTGTGACACATCTTGCTGTCCCCGGTTTTCTGAGAAGGCATATAAATAACTGGTCATATTCTCTCTGATCAAAATGAAGCCATGACAAAGCTGGTAGTGTCTGAGACTGGCACTGAGATGTGATCTTGAGTGACCAACTGTAAAACTGTCTGTTTCTCTGTCAGATTTCGTGTATTGTAGACTATGAAGCAACTAGATGAAGGTCATCTTGTCAGATAGGTAACATTAAGGTTTTATGCTACAAAGGTGAATGAGATATTGCACCAGAAATGTTTAAAATAGAAAGTGACAAAAATATGATTCCACCGAAGCTTTTTATGTGCTTATAGCAGCAAAGAGATATCAAAACTTACTCAGCCTTCCTCCATGCTGGAGGAGGGATCGTAATTTTTGCTGGCACATGCTGTTATTGAGATACCTACTTGTATTGATGCAAAGGTCATTTTCTTGAGAAGTTATATTTATGCTCAAGAAAAAGAAGAAACTCTAGCACAGGGTATGCAGATGGTTTCACTCAGTGGAATCTAATGTGGGCTCAAAGCATCTGTTCTGAGAAAACAACTGCTGAAGAGAATGGGATTATATGGGATTTGGCCTGTTGCCATACGTGGCACACTGATTTGGGTTGCTGCAAAACATAAATGTGATATCTTTGGAACACTGAGAATGCCTCTGGAAACTACAATCAGTGCAATCTTCTGGAGATATTTTGGAAGAAGCTCTTGAAAAATCTGGAATTTAAGGAGCTAAAGTCTCCACCAGTATAAACAAGTTGATTTATTTTTCAATTTTGTAATTTTGTCTGATGAAGTTTTAAGCCTGGATTTCGTCCTTATTTAAAGGCACTGAGTAGTGTGCTTTTAGCTTGTGACTTTTTCTGCCCATAGGGCTGATTACAGGCAGCACTCAGTTCAGTAATTTGGCCTGTCACCATCAGATATATGAGGGCCCAGGACTAGGGAGACAGAGTCCTTTCAAGAAATTGCTCAGCCTAGCTTGAAATGGGGATTTCAGGTCATATCTACATTTATGGGATGAGCAAGAGCAGTAGAAGATTAGAAAGTGAAAAGGATTGGACTGGATGCCTTTGCTTACATAGCAATGGTGTGAGATGAGGTGGAAGGAGGTGTTCCCTCGACCATTTTGGCCATGGATATTCAGTGCCCACTGGTGACATCAGGTGGGCTCCTGGAGTGCATCTCTGGCTTCCTTCATTCTGAGAATACAATTTGCATGCTCTGCAATATAAACCAAAATGTGGTAAGTGGGGGCACATGGGAGATCTGCTTCAAAAATTAATTCCTAATCTGAGCTAACACTGATGTAGATACATGCTCAGACTTAGAGCACAGAACTGTCATTCAGTATGGGAGGGGTGGTATATCTTAAAGCAACCAGGACTACTTTCTTCCCACCCCCAAATCTATTGACTTCTCTGTCACAGTGGACAGGGTATCTGGAGCAGAGAAAAAAGAGCTGTGACCTATTTCCCCTACTTCTGTTGATGCCCCATTCATGTACAGTTGATCACAGTTCAACCAGTCTGGTTCAAAATTTTCACATGAAAAGAAATTAAATGCTTTACTTTCTTAGTGTTCCATCAGCAGCAGTTTCAACTACTGTGGGTATTTGATGACTGCAAGTCAAAATATCTAAAATTTAGAACCCTTTTAGTCAATGTAAATATGTAATAGCTTCCAGGGGTAACTCAGGTGTCTTAAATTGAATGCCCAATGAGTAATCTTTGTATTGTTTTTAATGAATGTTAGTACGTGAACCTTAAATTGTAATAATGACATAAATGTAAAGAATGGATTTTTAAACCTCTTTTTCAAACACAGACGAGCTTCTGACTGCTAACATTTCAGCCTGCAGGTCAAAGGACAAACCCCAAAATTCAGAATGAGAAATAATAAATGTTGAAAAAAGTAAGTGGGAACATCAAATTTTAATGGACCTTATGATTTTAAATAGAACAAGAGGTATAAAGCCAAGTTTGTTCATTGGTTGGTTGGTTGGTTGGTAGGATTTTTCAGTGTACCTGTTCATCCTGTTCCTTCCCTCAGCTGTATGGACACCTTATTATCTTCTTTTACATCAGTACCAAGTTTATATATGGATCTTCCATTAAATTTTACCACATCCTCCTTTTTTGGCCCCACCAAATTATTAATTTCTGCATTTTTTCCAGTCCTAAGGGAAACTTACAAAGAGCCTGGAGGACAAATGCTCTACTGGAATGCACCACTTTTAGAAAATGTGGAAATTTATTTCTAAACAATTTGGCAGTGTGCTTATTTTCCACCTCAGTTATCTTCTTTAATCACTTCTCCCATTTGTGTATCTAGTTTTTGTGGGTTTTTTTCCCCTCTCCTTCTCTTTTTCTCCTTCAGCTTGTGGTAATGGTACAGAATGCTGATAAGCAAGACTAGTCTCCAGCCAGATAATCATTTTGGCCACCAAACACTGACTGAGCTTCTAAAGGAAATTTTCAGGCAGAACAAACCTTTAAAGCCCAGTAAAAGCATTTGATATGCAGTCGTTGCAGGTGCATCCACTGAAAACTGTTCAGACAAGGACTTGCTATGACACTGATTGCACCAAAATGATATCATATAAGCTTTCTCTATTTTTGCTAGTACTTTTGCCATATCAGCTGCACATTACAGTAATAAAACTGGCTTTAATGGACATGTGGAATGGTGCATTGGTGATATGCAACGCTGAACAAAGAGTGCTATTATTACCACATAATGTAAATCTTTGCATAACTAGTCAGTGGGCAAAAATTTTCAGCTGGAGTACATGCATATAACTCCTGGGAGATCAAGGGATCTCATGAGAGTGGGAGTTCAATCTTAGGACTTATGAAGAAGAATGACCCTTAGTTGGCATTTGCTTTTATTAAAAAACACATGCAAGGGTAAACGTTTGAAGAGGGTCTTGTAATCCTTTTTGCATTTGAAGTATGATTTAGGTGAACAGCTGATTATTCAAATCTCTAACTACCAGCTTCTTTCTTGCAATCAAGTGTTAGGATTGTTATCCTAGATTCATATTTTCAGCTCAAGTGTGGGTGTGAACTGAACACACAATGGACAAGCTCCTGTACAGAGACATAACTCCAAGGGTGAGTGTGCCTCTCTTTCTTTAAGGGACAGGGACTATTATTTTATTCTGATTTGAAATTTTAAATTTACAAGACTCACAGACAAAAATTTGAGTGCCTTGTCAGTCCTAAGGTAGTCTATTTTTCTTATGATAGGAGCATTTGACTAGGTTTGTTGGAAAAAGAAAAGAAGAAGAAACTTATGACTTTGCAGAAGCTCATGAAGTCTTTCATCACTGGTAATTTTCCAGTTTCTTAAATATTATTATTTTGTTTTGTTTGTGTTCACTACCACAACATGAGAGTTATTTTATATTAATCATTTGACTTTTTGTTTCATAAGTAAAAACATCATTTTGTTTTAGTAATGTGTTACAATGAAAAGTCAATAGTAAGGAAGAAGATTGCCAATATGATAAAGGGAATGCAGAGGCAAATTTGACAGAAGTGATCTGTATTTTGCTTTCAACCTCCTTGCATTAAGAATGAGGCACACAATGATTTGGAATTGGAATGTGCACCCAACAGGGGCTTCTAGCCTTCAGATCTTGCTGCTTGTTGGTTAGATTATCACTTGCAGCAAATAAATCAATATTATTCTCTCTTCTTCACCATCTTTCTAAATAGTTCAGGAGAATGCATTTCAATTATGGGTCCCTTCTAACTTGAGATAACCTATGATTCCATGAACGGGTAGTCTCCTTCTAAACCTTAATGTTTCTCCTGCTGTTTGCAGTTAAGGAAAGACTGATGACAGTCCGATGTATATATATAATGTATATACTCATGCTAATTTTATAGTCACACTCATATAGTGATGGGGACTGTGGAAGTGTATTTCAAGACTTAGAGACGGTGCCAGTTAAGACTATCAGTTTGGACATAAACATGGAATACAGGTATAATATATTTATCACTTTTCATCTGAATGAAATGAAATTACACTTTTGTTTAAGGAGGATCTGAAAGAAAAGAAATACTACTTATTTAATATGTTCAGTGCCATAAATGATTTTCCCAGATTGGCAGCCTGTAGTAGCACTACTCTTGAAAAGGAGGTTCTTATTGGATAATATTAATAGTGGGCATGGGAAAAAATGCCAGCCTTAGAATCATGGGGAAATGCAGATCCACATATACTATTTTGTACTCCTCTGTGTTACAGACTACTAACCAGGTAGAGGGGTGAGCTGGGGAGCACAGGATTCTCTGAGTAAGAGGAAAGAAATGTCCAAAGTGTGCTAAAGATACGAACAGGGAAGCTTAGCCTGGAAGTCTGCTGCTGAAGGAATTGTACCTAGTCAAGTGAGATACACAGAAAATTACCTGAATTTAAATTTAGATAAAAATGCTGTGTGGAAGTTTGCTCTATATTTAGGGTTCTGAAATCCAAGAAGTGCTGAAAATAATATCTTGTTGACACAGGAAAAAAACATTCATTAGAGTATCAGACCAAAGAGTGTTCATCATTCATAATTTAATGGTTTCCTCTTCCTTCCTTCCTCCCTCTGCCCCTCCCTCCCTCCCTCCCTTCCCTCCCTCCCATGACTTTATGTTCTAATACTCTCCATCAGTAAATATATCTCAAAACCACACTGACACTCTATCTGAAACTTCCAACAAACTTCAAAAGTATCAGCAAAATGTCTCTTTCAGTCCAGTGATGAGTGTGCAGGGACACTCATACCCAGAAGGTGCAGCAAATGCTCACAAGCAGGTGTGATGTTTCCAGCTCCTGAGGGGAGATGGAATACCTGCCTTGAACTACAGAAATTGCAAGAGCTCCATATAATTGCACAATGGTATCTACTGCAGTTGATTATTACAGAATAAGTCAAATCTAGTAGCTGTGCATTTCTAACTTAAGCATCTGATTCTTCCATTTAGTCTCACTTTATGCGTAGAAGCTGTTTTATCTTTTTTCTTATTCTGCAGCTTCTATATATCAGAAACCTTCAGTGTAACCTGGTAGAGAAAGCTGGAGCAGATCTGTCTCCCAGATGCCATCAGAAGTGTCTTGTATCAGATGAAACCTCACAGAACCTGGCACCGCCGTTGAGAAATGACTGACCTAGGAGCAAGTGGGATCCAAGTGCTGGAGTGTGTTTATTTGTTGCTGTTCTCAGTCAGGCTTGCTCTCTTTCAACTTATATGTTCACATTGCCCCTTGTGTTCTCTCAGGTCACACAGAAAGTTCTTTTTCCTAGGCATAATTCAGTCAAATAAGTCATGTTCCTGCAGAAGCAGACAAAAACACCCTTCTTCTCTCACCCCTTTGCCATAGCACGCATCTCCCAGAGTCATCTTACAGTCCTTTTATGGACAAGTAAGAACCTTTTGGTCTTTTGTTGGCTGTGACTTCAGCTTTTGTCACTAGGCTTCATTTTGTCATTTGCTGGATTCTTCACAGAAATATGGATTCGGTGTTTTTAGTACTTCTAACCACAAATGGAATTTTACTTTGCTTGAACCTGATAATTTTAGATGAGCTCTTGTTATCAGGCTCCTTTCCAAGATGATGTTGTTTTTATCACATTACAAGCTGCTGTCTTAACAATCTCTCCAAAATTTCTAGTGTTCTTTTGTTGAAGCATTTTACTAACGGGAATAATTCCAAAATGGGAAATTTAGGAGTCTTTTTTGCATGGTGAATTGTACACTCTCCCAGTGCTTTCCTTTCCTCTGATTTGCTGAGATTTTCTTCTCTTCTAAACCAGTCAACATATTTTCATCAGCTAGTCACTTTTAAATATTCCTTAGTCATCTAAATATATCCACTAAATATAGATGAGGCTAAGTCTGTCACTTATCTCTTCAGATTTGACCAGAATAATCACACAAGTAGTAGAAAACCTCAAGCATGTGTAAGCTTAGTTCCAGTTCCGGCAGTTATGTTGTGGTAGCTAAGTGTGACAGATGACTGATGTAGAGTGCTTTATTTGGGAGTTTTTTGTCTCTGGAGGTGCTTGCAAGTGTTGTGCTGTTAGCACTGGTTTGGTACAATGTGCTCTAGCATTTACTGTGCCTCGTTTGCTTTTCTAGTTTCATAATTGATATGATGAAATATTTTCTTTCAGATTGAAGTTTTGATGGAATACAGACTCTGAAGTCTCTGAGGAGTGTGGTAGATAATTTCTGTTATCCTTCACTCCCAAATTCACAGCCCAAATCACTCATGTTAGTTCAACAAGGAATTTGTGACTTTTTATTTTTGTTCTTGAATAGGCTTGGTCACTGGTGATTTTGTACATAGAATAACAGCGTTTTGTTTCCTGGACCTTCAGCACTACTTTCAAAGCTGACAGGTCCTAGGTGAGGATATACTGTCACAGAACAGGTACAGACAGACTTTCTGGCTAAGCTATTCTCAGACTTCTTTTTCTCAGACCTTCTGAAAACTTTTAGTCTATGGCATGCATGTCATCTCTTCTTGGGGAGGAAATGTGTTTTGCTTTCCTGAAAGCCCAAATTAATATGCCTCACTTAGTTTTATAGCATCAACATTAAACGCCGCTTGCCTCCGTATTCCTCAGTATTGCAAGAAATGCTGGATGTAACTTTTTTGCCTCAGATCTGTAATATGCATATTTTCTATCTAGATAAAAATGACAGCAGAATATAGCATTCAAATATAGTGGTTTTTTATAACATTATTTCTTTAACATTGTTAAGACTCAATCCATTTTCAGTTTATTATATTATAAATGTTTCCAGATCTCCTGTTCCACAGTGTGTAAATAGCTGTTTTGGAGCCCTTTCTTTTTTATCCTCTCCTAAGACTCTTGTATAACTGTGAAAGTGTTGCTTCCACTATCAGTTCTCAGCAGCATTGCTAAGATAAAATGGGGTTGGGTTGCAGCCCTTCATGTGTAAGAAAAATTGTTCTCTTGCTTGGTTGCTTTTACATTGGCCTCATTCTCTTGTGCTTCCTGTGTTCATATCTCATAAAAAACCCAATCCTTTCTTCACACAGACAGGGGACACAGCCAGCATCATGTTGCATTTTCTACCTTGTTCTACTTTTGGTTTGTTGGGAAATGAGAACAAGGCCAATCATTAAAGGTTGAAACAGAGGTCAATATCACACACAAGACAACACTGACTTTTATGTAAAGTTTGATGTGCAGGCTTCAAACAAGTATTTCGGCCAAATTGGAGACATCTTCCGAAAAGCATACAATGGATTTGAAGAAAATGATACATTGGACATTTTGCTTTACACACCTTTAGATCAAATGATATCTCAATTACTGTGTAAAGAAGTATGTACCTGCGGACAATAATCCTCTTTTTCTCTACTGTCTTCAGCACACTGCTTGTATTCTACAGACCACAGCTTGATTGCCAAAACAAAAACCTTTTTTTCTCTCATGAGCTGATTTTCCAGACCTTCTGGCCCCATAGGAAGACATCCAAGCCCTAGTGATCTTGTGAAAGTTACTAACATAAAGGGTAAAATACTGTACAGAGAGAGAAGCCTCCCCTCTGCAGTCCAGAAATGTCCACAGTACAAATATCCAAGTACCCAGAGTGATTAATTTAACCTGCTAGTGGAGGAAGGCAATCCAGCTAAAGGCACCTCACAATACAGCTGCTGAGAGCAGGGCTGTATGATTACATTTCAACTTGAAGGCAAAGGAGCATTTTCAAAATCCTAGATGCAGGTGCGATTCCTAGGTACCCCTCAACTGTCTTTTGGCATGCACATGTAGGAACCTGCCCCCTGAAAAAAGATATTCTTTATGCACACTGTGCAGCTTGTGGTGCTCTTTAAGAGGTCCTTGGTTTTACGGAGACATGATCTACCCTATGATCCTCAAGGTATGCCATTGACTGGGCCTCACAGAGCAGCTTAAACACCTTCTTAAGGTTTTGGGATACAATCTGCCCAAAGCATAGGACAAAAAACCCCTGAAACATGGGCTGATTGGGCCAAACCCTGGTATCTAGGACACTTACAGATGACAGCAAACAAAAAATAATATTTCAAAACTATACTCAGAATTTGTACTCTTCCCTGATGTACTCACAAGGGAATGAAAAATAAGATATCTCACTGAGCCAGACAAAGCAAATATAATCACATGAGTTTCTTTGCCTGAAAAAAATATGCTTTTTCTCTATAGCAATTGGAGTTATTCAATTTTTGTAACAAAGGATTGGCTATAATAGATGACTACAACCCATATTATTGGTTATGAGGGAATATTTCACTGAATATTTTTCAAGGTGAAAGTTCCTATGTAGATTTTTTTCTGAAAAGAAGCAGTGAGAATACCTCCCTTTTGTTATTCTTCTGGGGTTTTTATACTTTGCAATATATTTAACCCATCTTTTACTGCTGAAGAAGAGAAAAAATGCCTTCAGGAGTTTAATATAAATTGCTAGATGAATGCCCAGTTGAGCTACAAACTTTATGAGTCTTTGAAATTTCTAGCTGGTTTTATAATACAGAAATTTCTTTAAGTTTCCCTCATGATTTCTTTCAGATGGTATGATAAACTTTGGTGCACAATGGTTCTTTCTGTTTTGTTGAGTTTTTCCCTCACTTGAGCAGTCATCCAGAAATAAAAACCTTCTACATAAATAATCAAAATATTCAGTTGATCGTGTTCAGAAAGAGCCTCATTCTTCTATGCAGTTATGCAATTATGGAGCATCTTGAATGATTGTCACTTAAAAGGGTTGTAACTTTTCCTGGTTTATTAGAAACAGCTGGCAGATACATCAGAGGCATCAATGGAATTATTACTCTGAAGCAGATGTTAAACAGAATGGGGCAATAACAGCTGTTGCAATTAGAGGCATTGTGGGCACAATTCTGCACATCTCTGGCTCGACATGACAATGATCCAACCAAAGACCACTTAGTAAAATGATATTTTCTTTTGTATATTCAAAAAGATTAATTTCTCATTATCAGTGCAAAAGAACGTGCTTTTTCTTAAAGCTTGTGTCATTTCTGAGGTAATTCAGACAATGGAAAGACTTGAATGAGATATCGAGTGCCAGCTGATTTTTTTTTCATGTTAGTTTCTCATAAAATGTCACCCACAAAATTAGCTCCTAAGTATATATACTACCTATTGTTGAGTGCTTTGGAGTGAGGACAGAACAGTCTTGCTTAAAGGCTCTCTCAGCTCCTTGGAAGAGGAAGGTTGAGAGGAGGTAGGGTCACACAGTTCCCAGCTGCCTTGGAATATTTCCTCATAGTTTACGATTGCTTCCCGAAGTGAACATGCCATTACTTGACATCCTCCAATAAATTCATACAAATTTATCAATCCATCATGCAGAATCATGGCAAATGTTTTCTCATTATTCAGCAACATTTTGAATTTATGGAGTCTTGTTACTGAGTCATAGTTAGAAAATGAAGGTAGATGACAAGTTTTGTCCCCAAGAAGCTCTGCATTCTCTTGTATAAAGGAGAAGCTGAAAACCAGTTTGACTCAAATTGACCAACACAGGCTCAGAAAATGACAACTTATTTTTAGCCACTGACCAAATGCTTTTTGGAAGTTCCCCAGACTGACAAGAAGACCACAAAGTGGACATCAAAGAGGCAGAAATTAGGAAAAACTGATTCATAATTTCAAAGTTGTGTCCTTTCCCCTAATGACTTAGAAGTCCTTCACGAGCTGTGACTGAGATTTCAATTCACTTGTGCCCCAAAGCACAAGTGAACTGTAAATATTTCAGAGAGCTGCA
This sequence comes from Corvus brachyrhynchos, assembly GCF_000691975.1. Taxonomy (NCBI): domain Eukaryota; kingdom Metazoa; phylum Chordata; class Aves; order Passeriformes; family Corvidae; genus Corvus; species Corvus brachyrhynchos. The sequence goes on from NW_008237681.1 coordinate 4,332,382, forward strand.
GTATGCAGATATTTCATTTAACCACATCCATGGCTTTGTCAGTCTATATCAGGTGAAAAAAGAGTTTAGATGCTGAGGGAGGGGTTCAGACCACTGACTACAACCAGAGGCATTCTCCTTGAACTGAACACCCTCACAGAGAATGACTCTATGAAAGAAACAACAGTATGTAAGAGATTGTTGGTTGCCAAGAAAAATTACATGTATCCCTCACTGGGTGTGAATCCCAGTCAAACTTTGAGAGTGGCAGTCTTGCTTCTTTTTTTTTTTTTCTTTTTTTTCTTTTTTTAATAATATTTTTTTGTATCTTTTTTTTGGCCTCTGAATCAAGTTGCTGGGAGAAAGTGAGAAATGGAACAGAAGGGAAAGAAAGAAGATGGGGGTTAAAATACAAATTACTCTTTTAATTTAATTTTTCTTTTTCATAGACTAGGGTGATAGAGAAATGATTGAAGCATTCAACCTTTCTTGCCTCCATATGTAGAAACAAAGTTTGATCTCAAATCTCTCAGTCACCAACACACTGTGGAAAGAAAAATGTCCAGAAACTGGAAAGAAACAGGTTTGGGAATATTTAGAGAAGCTGGATATAATCTAATTCATAGAGAGAAAAGTCAGCAGAGGTTTCTCTAAGTATTGCAGTGACAGCAACAAGACAACACTTAAAGTGACTGTGGAAAAACCATTGTGACTGGCGGAAGGGCACTGAAAGCCTAGAAACAGGCTAGGTTTTCACCTATCTTTAAGAATGAAAAGAAGGAAGACAAAGGTAACCAAACATGGGTTCGTCAGCATCTTATCAGTCCCTAGAAAGATCATAAAGTCCTTTCTCTGAGAATATATTCACAGGCCCATGAGGAAAAGAAGGTTACTGGGAATGGCCAGTACACCTCTAAGGAGGGCAACTCACGGCTGGCCTAGCTGAGGAGTTCAATGGGGCTTCCTACCTATTTCCTCTGTAACGCACTTAAGAGAGTTGCTGCAAAGTAGGCTTTGGTGAAAAATTGGAAGCTAATGTCACTGTTGTGCAGCTGCATAGCTCTTTGCCCAACTCCCAGAAACCCTCACTGTGTTAACTCTTCGGCAGATGTCTCCATTCAGACCAAGCACTCTCTGCCCTTGTGCCTGAGGGCTGATGTGACTGCTTCAGACAGCTGTTCTTTGGAGATATTAGGTTTAGCCACTTAAATGACTGTATTAGTCTATCCGATGCCAGTCAAGGAGTAAACAGTAAAGGGGGGATTAGTGTGCAACTCTGGTAGCCTGAAGGCATTCTGCCTTTGTTGGACTGGGGCACAGATAATGTCTCTGCGAGAAGAAAAAATGGTATATGCAGAGCATAAGAGATCAGCTGTTGGTTAGAAACTTCCTCTGTCCTTGATCCTGATACTGAATCTCACTGACCCATGATTTTTCAGATGAGTGGTTGGTACCTCAGCCTCATCAGATAATGCAAAAATGCATTCCTTGTTAAAAAGTTAAAACAAATTTAAAAATATATATTCTGTGTATCCCTAATCTTCCAGAAGTATTAGAATGAATTTCCACTCTTCAGAGGTCAAAGACACTATGCAGGTTTTGTGGGGATTGTGGAAAAGTTTGTAACAAACCATTTTGACTAGAAAATCATCATTTTCAGTGGTCTATTTATATTGCAAGAAGTGAACTGACTGACATACTGAATAATAAATGGGTTTCTGATCTATTGTGCAGGAATGGCTGTCACTTTATTTATTTATTTATTGTTACTCTTGAAGGAATGGATAATGAGATGATGAGATGAAAAGAGATAAGGGACAAAAAAAAGTAAATTTTCATTTTCTTCTTTTCTTCTTCCTCAGGTAATTTTGTGCTCAGCATTAGTGCATAATATTTACTGAAGATGTGCTATTGTTACTGACATACATTTATTGGTTTTCTTCATTACTTGGACATGAGAAAGGAAAAATTTATCTTATATTTAATCTATAACTCATCCTGTGATCATCCCTGTAAACTTCGAGGAAAAATTAGGGTTTGGCTTTGCTTTGCTTTTTTTTAATGGGAAATGTTCTTACTTTAATCAATTATTTAAACGACACCTTTTACTCTATGAGTAACACTCCTGACTTTGCTGTCACTACATGTACATATTACCCCATGGGCTCTGAATAAAGTTTTGTTTGGGTTTTTTTCTGCCCTGGCTGTTTTTCACCTGCCCTGCACCTCACCAAGTGTCAGCTATCAGGGAGTCACCTTTTTTTACTGGATGAGGACTGTCACATGCTGGTCCCTGACAGTGCTCTGGGACAAGCAGCCTCAGCCACCAGGCTGCACTGTAAAGGCAACTGGAACATATCTTGTGCCTCCTGCTCCATGGTTGACCTAATGGTGACTGTTTCCATGAAGCATGTAAAAAAACCCCCCAGAGTGTGCAATTTTTAAGACTTTGGCATTACTGCTTTAGGAGCAAAAGAGCTTCTTGTGAGTGAAAGCTGGCAGCCCTGCTTCTTTATGATAACCTTCCAGTGCTACCTGACAGAGTGACAATCCTGTAATACAGTCCTGTATCATCCCCTCAAGGTGGCACATGCTGGACAGCATTACCCAAGGACTGCATCTTCTGCTATCTGCTGGTCAACTCAGCAGTTATTAATTAAGTTAAGCAATCTCCTTAAGTACATATAAATTGCTGCCATTCAACAAAATTTTTACTGTTACTGCCAGCTATAACTTGTTTCCATAGTTCACGTAATTCATTACTTGCAGACCACAACTGACCACTAAAAAGATATATCTGGCTCACGTCTGTCACAGGTCATTATATATTAGAGAATACAGATATTTTTAGGAAAAGGATGCCCAGCTCAACTATCATTTGATTCTGAAAATCAGCTTTTCCATCCATCACTAGTAACATGTGCTCAATCTTTGCCTTGAAACACTTCTCTGTGGGCAATAAACTGCACAGCAGGATAGATACCATCTAAAGGAAAAATAAGTCTATAAATCCACAATCTCATACACATACCCAGAGCATGAATAAGAAATAGTATTTCCACAAAAGTTTCTTTTTGGTCTTGCTTTTCCATATAAGATACATCTGAAAATGCAGAGTTTCCATCTTCATTTCAAGTGAACTGTATGTTCACGAACTATTTCTAACCTAAGAGGAAGAAGTCCCATCTTTATCACCAGAACAGTCAAATCTAATTCAAGTTTCACGTATTCCACTTTCAGCACCCTGCAGTTCATGGCAAAGCAGCCTTCATATATGAGAAGGTACCTTTTCTTTTATACAGTTTTCTTCCCTCCAGATCGTAGTCTTTTTACCGGGAATACAGGGGAAGGCCAATTACTGACAATTGCAGAACTGTCTTTGGCTATGCTAGCAAATCCTCACAGTAGTAAATCTGTCCAGAGAATAGATGCACTTTGGTTTTATACCTACTATCCTCATTGCAAGTCTGTCTTACAAAAGACATTTATTCTTGCAGATGTCTTTTCCTTCATTGCAACCTTTGTTATTGGACGCTGGAAAGGAGATCCTCCTTGTTGTTGCTGTGCCAGCACATTACCTTTTTACTTAGAATGTATCAAATATACAGAAATGTTGGTGGTACCAGAAGAACATTCTTGAGGACTACAAATTTAAAATAAATTAGAAAAGGAGTGAATTGTGTTCCTTGTCAAGATAACATGAATAACAGGGATGGGAAATAATATCAGCTTCACTGATGTCACAAGATTTTCTAGGGGTTTTTTATGTTCTTCAAGGTTATTATCAACTGATGTTGTAGTTACAAAAGCAAATTTATCAGCTCAGCTGCAGTTTTATCAGACATCATAGCTATCCATATGTGTTGATCAGTAATTACTCCAGAAATAATTGTGTTCCAATGATATATATTCATATATTTAAAAAATAATCTTTCAGAGTTCTGTCTAGAAAAAGAGCTCACTTCCAAATTTATAATTCAAACTCTGACTTAAATATCACCAAAACATAGACTTGTGTGTCTGCTCCAAAGGGCAACCTTATGTTGTCCCTTTTCTTACCTTTATTTCTGAGCCTTATGATGGGCCACAAACCTGCTTCTGCTGCTACTCCCACATAAGGCTGTGGCATCGTGCACAACCCATGACAAATTGCCCTAATGGAGGGAGAAAGAGAAGGTCAGTGTAAAGCTGAGACATTGGAGACACCTCTTTGGCATAAATCCCTGTAGTTATGTAATGAAGAAGATGTATCTAAAAGTAAACTACTTGCTCTCAAGATTCTTCCAAGGATCATGCAGCTGCTTAATTATTAAGCACCATGAGTATTCTCACTGATGTCAGAATGGCTATTTATAATGAAGAAATTCAAGAGGGTTCATAATTCTTCAGGATAAGGGTTATTATGTTAAAAATATCATGGGGAAAGTAATTTTGGGTCCAATTATATTTATTTAGGTGTCCACATTAAAATATTGTTGTGGTTTCACAGGTTAATATATCCTTAAAATGTAATTTTAACTCTGAATTTCCTAATTTATAACATTTGGGTTTGGGGGTTAGAGGCTCCCTGTAATGCATTTTGTTTTAATTATTGATGTACTCTGTCAACCTCAGTTCCATCATCTACTGTGGTATCTCATCTGCATAATTATGTCAGTTAATGAAACTCATGAGAAGGCATTATGAACATTTAAACTAATTTATATATGTTTTATATGAAGAGGAACATATTGTATGGAGAGTTGAAAAGTAATAGCAATTCCTATAGGAGTTCAAATATCTTATTTATAAGAAGGATATTAAAGCAGCAGACTGAGATTAATGTAAAATTCAAACCACATTTTTGCAATTTTTAAGATACTGGTTAGAATATTTTAAAAAATGGTATTTTTGTGTTCAATTCTATATATTACATAGATATTTAAGTTTGAAAGATGAGCTCAGTAGCTTATCAGGCTAATTAATTAAAGAGCATTATTAAAAATACATCCATTTCAGTTCCTTTTCTATAAACACATTTTCTTTGTTATGGATGCTCTCTTGAGCAAAGATTCTCCTTGTTTCCTTCCTGTTTTGTTGGGTTTTTTCCCACTTAATAGGAAAAAGAACATTGTCAGCAATTTGAACAATTTCAGCCAGTTCCAAAATGCATACATTTTTTTGAACAAACATCTTTCAACCTGATTTGTACTACAGCAATTATAACTAAAAAATTTCTCCAGAAAGAATTCCTACAGAGTGCCAATTGACTTCCACCTGCTCTGCAGTTTGTTGGTAGATTGGTACAGTCATAGATGGAGCCGAAAGACTTCATGCAGTACCTAAAGGACATTCCCATCGTGAGGATGGAATAGCTCCAACACACAATCCGCTGCAGGGGATGGGGCAGCCAGCACAAACAGATCTATGTGGGCCTGGCAAGAGGAGGACTATACCTGTTGCAGACTTTCCCTTGGAAAAATGCCAAACACAAGGCAGAAATACCTATTTGTTGCAGGTTATAAGCCAGAGTCTACAATAGCAGAAAATCCCTATCAGACAGATAGCTATAAACAACTTACAGCCTTTAAAAAGTTGGCTGCTGGTAGGTGGGTGGCCTTTTTGAAGAACTGAAATTAAAAAGGATTTCTGAGCTGAAATTAAAAAGGATTTCCAAGTGCATTCTACAGATTCCTGCTTTCAAGTTAGTAACTCACAGAAACTGAGATTGGTGAAGTCTCCAAACAAGGTGCTGAACTTGAAATTGGCTACCACTTGCACGCTGTAATTCGCATGCTGTTATTTACTATCAAGTATTTCTCTGTAGACATGCTGGTTCAAGGATGATGTTAAACTACTGTACTACTATACAATGTATATTTGGAGCATAGCTTTCTTTTTGTAGTCTGAACTCTGAACAAATAAAGTGTATGACGTCTGGGACACATGAGAATCATGACACTTTTTTTTCCATTAGATGATCTCAGATACTGTAAAAATTTTTTGGGGAGGCAGTTAAACCAACCATTGCAGACTGAATTTCTCAGTAATATTTCCTAGGTTAAAGCCTACAAAGAAGCTCTGCTTAGAGAGTGATCAAATCCAAACTCTTCAATAAGAACGTCTAATACAGAAACTGAATCTACCTCACCTCCAACTTACATTCGGATAACCAAATCTGGTGGGAAATCCAAAAAGGAAACTTGGGATGTGCTCTACATACATGTCAGATCTGTTCCTCTGCATGTGTACAAGATCACTAACAAAGACAGATCCACCTAATGAGCAAATAATGCTTCACATTCTATTTTAGTTGTAATTTGCAGTTGAAGATTTCACCTTAAATGTGTGACTTTTTTCTTAGGTTTCCCTGAGCCATGAGATCAACTTGAACTATTTTTCAGAGAGCAGAACTATCTGACTAAGCTCATATCATACCAGATAAATTACAGAATCATAAGAGGCATGAAATTTTCCCATCTGCTCTCGTAAGGATCTAAATTTAAAAGTCTTCCTGTGACACTTTGAACACTGACACGTCTATGCTTGCCGTCAAAGCAGTAAGTAGAATATATTCCATTAAGATCAATACTGTGATATCCGGCCACGGATGTAAAACCCACCAAACCAAACCAAACCAAACCAACCAAACCAAACCAAACCAAACCAAAAACCAATCAACTTTTTAAGTTTTAAATTGATTAAACAAGATGAGAATAAGTCCCCAAAGATTTAGATTAAAATCCCAAGTGGTACTTAGGTTTCTCACTTTTACCAAGGTGTCCTTTCCCATGAGAGTTTAAAGTCCAGATGCTTTAGAATTCAGGCCTTGATGTGAGCTAGAGGCTTGCATTTAAAAAGCATGCAAACTTGCAGGGACAACTCTCCATACAATGGGAAAAATCTAGAGAGGAGACTGGACTGAAGGGTGCTTGTAGTTGGGTTATTTTTGCGTATAAGACTGTCTGCTTCTAAAACTTGCTCTGTTGACATTACAGCAAGGCTGATATAAGCCAGTACTGAAGTGAAAATGGTGCAGATGCTCCGAGGAGGCCTGGGGCAAAATAACTCAGTTCAGTATCTTATAATTGTGGCTCCACCTTTTCTCTATAGGGTTGAATCACACCTGGAACAAGATCAAGTTTATCTGTAATTCACAACTCACAGTGAGTGCACTGCATCTTCTGCACAAATATGTGTTACAGCAGCTTTGTTAACCACAATGGCATCTTATTCTGCAGACTGTTGTCATAATGAGAGGCTTTTCTGAGAAAGGGCTCATTTGCTTTGTATTTGTACACTGTGCTTCATAATGGCACTCCTGTATTATCTATCTGTAAGACACTACAAAAATAAAAACACAAAAAATCCCCAAAAAACAAGTATTCAACAGAGAGTATCAAACCCTGAGATCTCTATTATATGGTATGAGTGGGATGGTAGCAAAACAGACATTTCTGAGAAGACTGGTGAAATGTTTCTCCAATTCTCTTCATAAATGAGTCATAAGAAGGAGGAGAAATACAATTGAGAAACCAAATCAGTTTGAAAGAAAATATCTCTTTTAGAGTTCTACAGGAAATAATACTGTATAATGTAATCGGCCCAAATGTAGCTTTAATCTAAACACACAATAATTAAATAAGAGATCAAAAGGTCTCATTTTTTGCGAAGAAAGGATACCGCAATTCTAGAGGCAGCAGTAATAATATACAGAAATTATTGGATAAATTTTTGCTTTGAAATACAAACTAAAAATATTTAAGGAGTCACTAGAATGAATGTGAGTCCAGTTGATTTCCATGAGACTGATATTACTGTAAGATACTTGTGTGTGAAATGAAAATTGACATAAAATTACATGACAAGCAAAGAAGGGAATGTGGAAAGAGTTTGTGTACCAAAACATTTTATCCATCAAGATAGATGTTGGAATGATGATCTGGAAGGTAGCAGAACAACCCTGAGAAGAGGTTTTTCTGAATGCCTAAGAGTTGACACTACTAAAGAGAAAAAGAGTAGAAAACCAATAGAGAAATCACAAAGGATGTTAGGAGAAGCCCATCAATAATGGATAGGTCTTTAGAGTATACTTTTTTTAACCATAACTCAGAAATAATAGAAGACAATTAATGTGTTACATTTATGACTATTGCTTTGTAATTCCACTTTTGGGATACCTTTAGTCAGTGCACAGAAGCATGGATTATTCTCAACTGAATAAAGATTTTATACCAATTAATGAAACATTTCTAATGGTATAAAAAAGGAAAAAAAATAGAAACAAACAGAGGAGTCAAAGAGAAAAATACTGAGACAGATTTCTGTTGATTTTACTGTGTTCATCTCAACTGAAGTAAAATTTTCCAAGTGTGCCCGACATGCATAACCTTATTTTTGTTAAATTTTAAAAAACAAGATTCAAGGTTGTGAGACAAATTCTGTTTGATTTAATGTTTTTATTCAAGCAGCTCCAAACACTGATAAATCTACATTTAGGCACTTGCTTTTGATTAGGCATTTTCTAGACTGAAGTTGAAGCAAAGTACTAAACCAAAAAATTTTTGTCATGCATTTAATCTTAGCGACTTCCATTTTTGCTGAGAAAGTCCATTTGACTACAAATGGAAGGTGAAGATAAAAACACACAGGGAATTTGCTGATGCTGTTACTGTTGATTCTCTGTGAATGGTGTAAGCAAAAAAAAAAAAACTTTAATTTTAAAAGTTACCAGGTAAGTGGCAGTACTGCAAAAGTTTCCCTCCCGACACCTGAGAGAAGTAACTATGGAAATATACTTAATGCACGTTGATGCACTAACAAATAGATATCAGCCAGGGCCTGTCCACGAGAAAGCAAAGCTCTCTGCTCATCTTGGGCTGTTGCCTTTGGAGCAATTTGGAGTTCTTTTTTCCTCTTCAGACAGCAGTGGGAGGGTACCTGTATAACCAAACTCACTCTGTTGAGGCAGAGACCCTGTTAATTTGCCTGTTGCCACTCAGCCTTCTGGGGGATGATGTGGCAAGAGATGACACACTGAAACTCAGTTTTGTTTTGAGTTACTTGCACCTACAAACAACATCTGCTTATATGAGTACAGAGGCTTGTATCTATAAGTGATCATCCCCCTGTGCTCAGCACTGGTGAGGCTGCACCTCAAATCCTGCGTTCAGTTTTGGGCCCCTCACTACAAACAGGACATTGAGGTGCTGGAACGTGTCCAGAAAAGAGCATGAAGCTACTGAAGGGCATGGAGCACAAGTTCTTTGAGGAGTGGCTGAGGAAGCTGGGGGCATTTAGCCTGGAGAAGAGGATGCTTAGGTGAGACCTTATCACTCTTTACAACTACCTGAAAGGAGGCTGTAGCAATGTGGGGAATTGGTCTCCTCTCTCAGGCAACAAGTAATGAGCAGAAATGTTGTCAAATTTTGCCAGGGGAGGTTTAGATTGGATGTTAGGAAAAATGTATTCATTGAAAAGCGGATCAAACATTGGAACAGGCTGCCCAGGGAAGTGGTTGAGTCATCATCCCTGGAGGTATTTAAGAGGTGTGGATGTGGCACTTGGGGACGCAGTTTAGTGGTGGACTTGGCAGTGCAGGGATAGAAGTTGGACTTGATGATCTTAGAGGTTTTTTCCAAACTAAATATTTCTGTGATTCTATGATTTTACAGAACTGAGTAATAAAAAAAATAGAATAAAATAAAGAGTAATATTTTATTTTACACAAAATTAATGCTGAACTTCACATTTAATAGTGTGGTGCTAGGAGTCAGGCCTAGGTTTTTGCTACCAAAGTAGGAGGTCTCTGAAGGACCACCCTGTCTCATTGCATAGACTCTGGAACAGCTCAACACCTGGCCAAAATTTACTCTCAACTGTTCTATTTGTTCAGGGCTCAGTCCACATTAACTGTTCATCCACAGTCTTACTGTCTTTTTTAAGATCTGGAATACTTATCAACTTAAATAAGAGACTCAGGTCACACAGTAAAGAGAAGAGCCTCATTTGATTGCTGGACTCCAATTTGTGAAGTCTTGCAGCATCCAACTGGACTTACAGGAACTATAAATAATTCCTTGTGCAGTGCCTTTCCATCTATCCCAAGACGAGTGCCATTGCATCTATCCCAAGAGCAGAGCGTACTTACAGCTAGCTGGTCAGCTAGTGAGGGCACCAAAACTGCATTAAAATGGAAAAAGTAACATCCACATTTGTTCAAAGTTAAATTCCAGGATGCCTGGATGTATTTTTATTTAAACATCATTGAAAAGTCATCCTCATCTAGCAGACAGCCTCCACAGGTCACACTATTATTTATTGAAGGTAGAAAAAATGGTGAGTGCATGGCAATATAATGATGACAATGTCATAAAATGATTTAACATTTTGTATCCATGAATATCAAGATGCTTTTGAATATTAGTTACTCGTGCCCTTGACACCAAAATGGACATTGCTGAATTATTATTTCACTTCCTAGACACAAGTCTGTGTTGTCTAGCTCCCCATGTCATTTAGACTGGTAGTGAGTTTTGAAGTAAGACTTGTGTTCACCTCTTTTTACTCTGTTACTGTTCACATTGCAGAGCAGCTCTGGTGTATCCAAGCTGGATTGCACTGAGATGTCACTAAACCAGAGGAGGTGTTCCAGGAACACACTTAATCTGCTCCCATAACAGAGAGACATGCAGTCTTTGGATCTAGTGAACTAAAGCAACTCCCCAACACAAGACAACACACAAACAAAGTATTTGTGCTGGGTCCTGAGTACTTTTAACCCACTGAGCACAGCTCTACAGGCCGCTCCCCAGCACACTGCACCGATTGCTCCTTCATATGTAGATCACACAGATGACCCGGCTCACTGGTCCCAACCCATTGCTGTGAAACTTCTTCGCCTCAGGAAGGACACTGCTTCCCTACATTTGATGCCAAAGAGATGCAAGCTGTTACTCATTATTTTTCTTTTCTTTTTTTCCTGCCATATTTTTCCATGAACATACCACCAAAAAGACAAACAATGAAGGAGAGGGGAACAGCTCATCTTTTTACTGTTTAAAATGCCATTTCCTCCATGTCACTTTAATTTTAAAACATGAGGTGTAAGGTTATAGTGAACATTGGTGTTTGTCTTGAATCTCTGCCTTTGTTTTGGATCAAAAATACAACACCCAGGCCAAACACAATACTAAACATTTACCACTGAGGTCACTGATCTGCAATTTGTTGCAGTGACAGATCCAATATTGCGCTTGGGGAACAGACTGGATGGCTGTTAATGCACTATTATAGGCACAGTTGGGAAATTGGCTGAGCACCAGGTAACTGGAAGAACTGGAGCTTATTGCACAAGTCCAAGAGTGTTTTAACTTGTGACTTGATTGCTAACATGGGGAGAGCTTTTAAAATGTTAATTGATTTTTTTTTAATAATAACATAAACCATCTGTAGCTTTGAACTTAAATTTAACTTCTCTAATTAATTCTAATCCGTCTGCTACAAGTACTGCCTGTCACACATCAGTCTCTTCGTTCTATTTTTAGTTCAGTTTGTCACATTGTTTAAAGCCTTGACCCCATCATAGCCAGCTTTTAATTAACAGTAAAATAGTTCTAGAGGAAACTGTATGGAGCATTAGGAATTGAGTTCAGACCTGTCCAGACAACATAGAAAGATCTGACATAGTATCTTGTGTCTTCCCAATGTGTTTGCGGAAAACAAGCTATTCCTTTTATCTGTGGATTTTCTATGATAAATTTTTAAGCCATGGCTTAAAATCCTGTTTTACTGTGGAAAGTTCTAGTCCTGGCCACACACCGTTACTGTGTGTCAGGTTCTGAGAACTGTCAAGACATTGACAAACAATGCAAAAACCAGATAAAAATTCCTGGGAGGCATAGGGTGGGACAAATAAATATAAGGTGTAGAAGAAATCCACTGACAAGATGATAAATCATTTAGCACTGAAACAGAAACAGACTAGCCAGAGGAGGAGGAATGTCAAGGGCAAGAAATCAAAGATAGGTTGTGAACAAAGCTGTTACTGTGTTCATTATCATATTACTACGTGTAGGCAAAGAATGTCTGTAGGGCTAATGATTGCTGTATGGAAAAGAGAACAAGTAAAACTTCAAGGGATACTTTTGGCTGAACGCCTTAACTACTTTATTAGGGCCATAGTAATTGTTAGTCAGATACAATGCTGCATGTTTAACATTAATGTTAATTTGTAAAATAAATCTCACTGCATAGTATAGAAAAAAATAACACTCTCTCTTCCAGAAAAGGCATACAGTTATTGCCAATCTCCTGGATGAGTTATTACATATAATATTATAATACTTATTATTATATAAAATTGTTGAATTTACACTCAGTTAAAGGAGGATGTTAGATTAGTCAAGACTTGATGGAAAATCATTTTGGAAAGATGTGTACTGGGGATATTCCCACTTCATGTAACATGCAATGCAGTTTACAAAAAAACCTCACACCACATATTAATCCTCCACACTTTTGGAGACACTGACAAAGGCCTGTTCTGACGGAGTAAAAAGCAGTGCTGTGTCAAAGCTGCACTGACTTCAAAGTGATATCTGCAGGTCCAAGCACAGTTTGAAGATCTCAGTATTCATATTGAAAATTATACTGAGATGTAAGAACAATGTAAAGCAGACTTTACATTGTTCTTTACTGTATGCTTTTAAGGAGTTGACACTTCTCCAAATCCAAGAGGATCAAGAAGTGCTTCAAGCCCTGTTACAGGGGCTTTTTAATCTCTTCTGATTTTTCAGCAATTTTAATTTTAATTAAGTGATCCTTAAATTCACAGGGACAGAGAGTCCTCTAGATATGATGTAAAGTGGACAAGCAAACTCTAGACACACAGAAATTGTGAAGGTACTCCTATAGGCAAACAAATGTAATTGATAGGAGACTTTAATGAAATTGCACTAAAATGTGCTGTGGTGGCTCCATTCCTGAATGCTACTTCATTAACATAGCATAACTCAATCTAATCCATTATGTGCCTAAAGTCTAAAATCTGAAGCATCCAACACTGAACAACAGACCAGCAGACTGGAATCTTGGTCAGACAAGCGCAAGATTTTGAAAGATTCCAGTTTCACATCAAGATGATGAGGTGACCTCTCCTTGTCCTCATCCTTTTTTTTCCTTCTCTCACGGCAAATGAAAGATTGATGTCTTTCCTAGCACAATAATCAGTAACTTGTTTGGCAATCATGAAGCTGGAATGTGGACCTGCTGGTTGAAGGTGCTGGTCTGAATTAGGCAGAACAGAGACTTGCGCCTGCGTTTTCCATACAAATGCATTATACACCAAAGTAATTGGTGCTTCTGGGACCACAGTCATTACCTCTTTTTCTGAACAAAAATTCCTTTCCAGTCCCAAGAAACTTTTCTCAGATACAGTTTCATGCATTTGATTTATTGAAGTGATATTTCTAACAAAACAAAGGGGAAAAAAATATTTCTAGCCAGTTGTGCTGTTAGAATGTTGTTTGTTAAAAAAGAGGAATGTTTCACACGAAAAGAAGTGTTCAATGCTCTATGGAAGACAGTCTTGAATCAAGAGAGAGACTGACAGACTATAAAAAAAGAATTAATTTCAGTGATGATTAAAAGGTACTAGTTTTACAAGATGTGATGGGAGTTAGAAATATACTCAGATGTGAAGCCTATCATTGTCCTGCAAACTAACCAACAAGATGTTTGCTCAGATTGTAAAATTTCTATAAAGTCATCCACATCAACACCCAAACCAAATGAAATAACCCCTCAATATGCAGCTGGGCTAATGAAATCAAAAGGAACCTTCCACTTTTATAAGGGCTTTAAGAGTTGCATTAAGGATCTGGCCCATGTGCCAAATGTAAAATAAACTACTTGTGAATGGTTATTGTCTAAGCCACAGCTGATCCCAAGGGATTTTCATGTATAGCTTTTTCGACAGAAACAGATATTAAACGTGCTGGGAATATTTCATGTAGCAGAATCATGAAAACTTAACAATAAGTGAGACCAAGAAGAGAGAACTACATTCATAAACCTTATATGACAGCATGGAATATGCTGAGAATAATCTAGCATCTTTACAGCTGTTTAATTTAGAGGATAATAAACAAAGGAGTTTGGGGATCCTTTAAAAGATGGCTGGGGAAATATTTTGAGAGCAGCATGAAAGCAAAGGCTCCTGTTTCTCTGATTTCATAAGTGTCATCCCAGACTACAAAATCTGTGGACCTACAGAAAGGATTAGTGTTCCAAAAGCATACACGGGAAAAGTCTTGCTCCCTTGTGTACTAAAGCATTATAAAAGAGAGTAAAATTAAATAACATGTACTAAATCTTTACTTCATGAAATTGTATTTTCTCATAGACAACAGCCAAGAGAGATTTGGTTGATCAGTCCAAGCATATGTCTAATTTTGAACTCCACATTGCCCCTCCTCCCAGCAATTTTGCAAAAGGATGATATTACCATCTTAGTATGTGAAAATAATAATGTGCCAGAGGATGGGACAAGGCCACACTTTTTACAAACCTTGTCAACATGTTCTATGGCTGTCAGAAACCAAGGGAGAGTTCAGTATGGTGAAGACTCAGGAATTTTAACCATGGTTATCTGGAATGAATGAGATAGTTCTCCTGCCAGCATTTTAATGATGCCGTCCATATTTCTGGTGATTTTAAAATTAATCCAGGCTTGGATTGTGGTCACCATTTCTTTTAATATCTCAGCATATATATGTACTTTACTAGCAAATGTAGAACATGGACTTTATCATACTCAGCCTAGAAATGAAGTCTGAAGAATGTGGGAGAGAACACATAGAAAAGGATTTTCAACAGAATAAGATGCCAGTATTTCAAATATCATCTGCAGGTGCTGTTTGGCAAACTGCATGGGCTGGGTTATATAAAGCATTTTGTGTTGCCGTTGAGCTTTTGACGGGGCACATTTTCTTCTTGGACCAGGGTAAGAGAGCAAAGGAGGCTGCTGCTCTGCTAAGTTCTTTATTTCATAGTCTCATAACTTTCTTGAAGGCAGAGTTAGAAGCAGGATAAAGCCAAGCAGCAACAGCAAACAGCAAGCAAAAACCAGCTGCTTCTTATTCTGTATGCTCTATATTTTTTCTTACAGAAGTGTGGATTATATTTGTTAATTAACCAATAAGATTAACACACGATTCTAGTTTTTCTTTTCTTAAACTATCCTGGTCTAATTCTAACAGTTGTAAGTCTTACACAAGTGTTACATAGGTATTACACAGATTTGGTATACAGTTTCTATCAGTTCTTATTGTTTATGTGAACACTCCATCTAAAAAATGTGAACAGTATAATTCTATCTATATTTCACTTTGGTGTGGCTTCATGTATCCCAGCTTGTCCAAAGGTTTTAGTTCAACCCCTGTGCTTTGGCTTCCCTCTGAGCCTGAGTCCAGAGGAGCTTTCACTCCAACAGGTTGCTTTATATTATAGCCATATATATATATATGTATATATATATATATAAAAATATATCTCAATAATGTGTTTTCTACCAAAGCCTATAGATGAATAATAACTTGAGCACTTCTCCAGAGTATTAGCACAGTTCTCAAGGAGTCATCTTAAAACTAATCAGAAAATACAGGCTTGTCCCTGAAGATATAAATATACATTCTGATCATTGATAAACAGGGAAAATAATTTATAGAATTATAGGATCGTAGAATGGTTAGGGTTGCAAGGGACCTTAAAGATGCTATGGTTCCAGACACCCTGCCACGGGCAGGGATGTAATTCACTAAATCGGGTTGCTCAGGGCCCCATCCAACCTGTCCTTGAATGCTTCCAGAGATCTCAAAGTCTCCGTTGGGCAGCCTGTCCCATTGCTTCTCCATTACACAGATTATAGTCTGAGAGTTTAGAACATCAGCCCAAACCCATGGTTTTGAGATTATGGTACTTTCTCTTACTCCTTGAATTTAAGAATAGAATAACAACTGAGATTTTAAAAAGACATATCTCCTGTCAGAACTGCTGATAGAAATATTAGGAATACAAAAGCGAGTAGGTGACAACTAATGGCATCATAAAAACAAATTAAATTCAACAAAGCTAAAGAGAAACCAGAAATGGATAGATATGGATGTACCAATATCTGTTTTGATCTTTGCATAAAAATAACATCCACAGGCATCATCATGTTTTGCACTGGAAAGATTCTTCCAATGTCATTCAGGATATGCATCGTCTGAAAAATACATGAAGGCTAGTATGGAACTGTAAAAATTTAAATTCTATCCCAGCACATCAATTTCCTTTTTTTGTGTGGCAAAAGAATTGTTACACCAACAGAGGACATAAAAGCCATGTCAGTCAATACCATGCATCCCTGATATGCTCTGTTTGATCAATTTTAAGCATTCAGTGACCCAATAACAACCTGTGTGACATATACTAAGTCTCATGGGGTGCACGATTATGGTGGATGCTAAAATACCTAATAAGGTATTTTAATACCTTAATAAGTCCACCTAAAGGACTCTACTAATTATGTGGGCTTTTTTCTGCTCACATGGTGAATCCAATATGGCTTGGTTTTAAGGATGGGAGACTGGACAAATTGTGCAAAGGAGGAAACTCCATCCAACTTACACCTCAGCCATTTGCCAGAAGGAAAAAAATCAGACCTGTCATATTCCTTCCTTTCTATTCTTCAAAAAGGGATTTGTGGGGAGATTTATTTGGCCTTTCAAAGAAGTGGCTTGTGCTATGGCTCCAGCAAAGGACAACTCAAACACTAGATTGCAAATTTTGTATTGGTCTGTACAGTGGCTGTGAGTGTTGCCATAAGTCATACTGGGGATGTTGCACATTCATAAAAAGGAGAGTTGTGGACAACTTGTTCACAAAGAGACAATTACAGTGGAAGCAAGAAACTATAGAGATAATTCACAGAATTCATTGCAACCTGAAATAAATACATGGAGATAATACTAGCCAGAAATAGCCATTCAGACAAAAGTTATTTAAACAGTTTCTCTGCATGTATTCAACTTGATGCAGCAGAACAAGAACACATATTGAATGTAATTAGCAGTCAGACATTCAGCCTGAGCAAAATGACTTGTGAAAGCCCACCATTTCTGCTACAAGTATCCTAAAATTACAGGGCAGAAAATGTTGCTAACAAAATTACCCTGGAAAGCTTATGCCTTGTTTCAAATATTTTGTTGACTGAAAGCCATCTCTGTAAGAATGATGTCATTAGCATGTCTCATCTTTAGTAGGCAAATTATTTATTTCAGTTATTTTGCACATAAATTATTATATATTTTTCTGTAAATCTCTTATGTTCTGTTTGTTCTTTTATGCTAAATGGGGGGAAGCCAGTAGTGCCTAGGAACTGACCATCACTCTGCATATTTAGAATTTCTTCACTGGGGCTCCCTGCCTTCTGCAGTCACCAGAAAAACAGCAGCATGCATAAATCCTGACATGCCCAGAGAAGGTGGGGAGCTGCAGGTTATGGAAGCCTTCAGCCAACCTCCCAGTGGCAGTAGCCTTCTCTGAACTTTTCTTGGTAATTGCCTGCCAGCCCTTCTCCCCTATCCTGCCAAAAATTAGGGAAACAGCACAGCAGATTTTCCCCTAAAGGCTGCAGGCAGTCCTTGCAAGAAGGCAGGGAGGAACAAGAGCTACTCATTTGGGTCCACTCCCTTGATTTTCTCCCTGGATCTAAGAGCAGAGGAGGGGGAAATGAGGAAGAGAAATTGGAGTGATTCTGTTGCTGCCACTTGTCTCTGAGTAAGGCAGATGGCAATCTCATGGGTATCCCATAGTGGACAAGGTGATAGAACTTAATGATTGGGTGAGAGCCTTTCTTTCTTAGAAGGTTCAGAGCAACACTATAGACACATGTACCTGCTCATGAACAAGATGACTTCAGAAATCAGATGGCAGACCCAAACCTATGCTGTAAACCTATTAAAAAAATAAATTTAAACACCAAAAAACCAAACAAAACCCAAAAATCAATCAATGAAAACCAAACCTATCAGGTCTCAGCAATGTTTCAGATGGTGCTGCAGTTTCTGGAAGAGTATGCTTGGCATAGTAAGTACTCCCCTCACCTGTAGGCTCATTTGTCTGGAAACAACATGTTCAAGTATGCACCTGCCATAGTTTTAGCATGTTGCAGAAAACCAAGACATAACAAGCCGGTGAGGCCAATGAAAAGGTAGAACTGGAGGCAATGAGAGAGGTCTGATGGAGAGAGCTAAGGACAGAATATCAAAGAGAATAGCCAAAAGGTACAGCAAACCCAAGCCGAACAGTAAAATCCGATATTGTTGGTCATCTGATCTCTGTTATTAAACTTTGCTGCTCCAAATCCCTGCAATATTTATCTCAAATAATTTTGAGAGCTTAAAAATTTCAGTGAAAGAACATTTTTCAGGTTCTCTAGCCTTTTTTTCCTTTTCTGCCTCTTTGGCTGTGATGCAACTCATGTACCTTTCAAAAGTGCCTTAAAGAGCTTAAAAAGGCCCTCGTAAATGCTTAGCACTTTTTTTAAAACCATTTGTGGACACTGTGTACCTCCCTATTGCATGACTCCACATTTAATCACATAGATTTTTCACTTGGTATTTAATTTTAGTAATTCATGGACTTTTGCTCTTTGTTCTCCAGCACTCACAGATCAAAGGAGCAAATGCTGCCTTTAGAGTAGAACAGGATGTAACCATACAATTCTGAGGATAAGTCACTGTGCTTTCTTCTACATCAATAATTTAAATTCTCAATTTTTCTTTAAATTTTTATGTAGCTAAGCATCCTAAAAACAATGCCTACATGTTAAATTAGGCTCCATTAAAACATACAATCATATGAGTTTGTGTAAATATTTAGTTATGAATATTAACTTTCCTCAGGAACATATTCCAACTGTCATATTTCCCAAAACATCTTAAAGAGTTGGGTTGAGCCTTCCTTTGAAACTATTTTGTTTTCAAACACATACGGGTAGAACATTGTAAAGTTAGTAGTCATAATTTTTATAAAAGCTTATCCATTAAACCTCTAAAAGTTTTTATTTTTCTTAAATACTTATCCAATTCCCTCAGACTGAACAGATGACTGAAACAGAGCAAGAATTTCATGAGGAAAGATGGAAACAAATGCTTAAATTTAAGATTTTATCTGTGCTACTGTGATTATGTTTCTACAGGGATCAAAAGAAGTTACAGCTGTATATAAGCCCTCTTCTAAGAAAAGGCTTCAAAAAAAAAAATTTCCCACCCTTTCTATTACCGATGTTGCTGAGTTGGCAGTGCTAACAGTGAGAAAAGGCTTCAACAGCTTGCTTTATTTAAACTCCTGCATCAATAAAACTTCCTCAGCATGTGATGGATAATTGTTCCCCAGCACTGTTGTGCAGCAGGACTGATTACCAAGGGGATTAAAATTCCAGAAACTCTCTGAAGAGTGTCTCTGAGGTCTTCTCTTCAGTCTCTCTGCTGTAAAACTGATTGTAAGTGATGGGATTTAAATTTAGCTTTTTTTAGACAATATTTCCTGGCATGATCAGCATCTAAGGCCTTACTGGAACCCCTTCAGAAAAGCGTCTGACTTCTATCCAAGGCATAATACAGCTGCAGTTTAGGAACGTACCTCAGTGTAGCAGACTTTGCTGGCTACAGCTGGAAGGAAAATAGTCACAGAGCAATAGATCACTCCTGTGGACTGAGCATGGGCCTGATTCAACCTTCCCAAATTGCTCCCACAGCTCTGCATTCTGTCTCCAGTTTTTTGGGCCAAGTCATTACCACTTTGTAACTAAGTCATTTCCCTAATGATAACCGGGGTCTGTATGAGGAGGGGAGTGAAACTTAGTGATGAGTCAAACCAGATAGATCATTGGACTTCTTTAAATTTCACTATGTCAAAGAAAATATATAAAAAGCAAATATTATTCTTAACTGGTTATGAATCATGTACCCTGTAGGACTGTCTGTTGACAGTCTGCTTAGACAGCCATGCTGGTAAATTAATCAGGCTTGAGACCATTTTTATTACTGCTTAATTTATGTGTAGGGTAGGCAACTGCTTGGAAAAAAATTAACAAATTACTTGGTCAAGTGGTGACTCAGTGCTTTCCTAATGCATGAAGCGAAGGGGAGAAAATCATGAGAAATTATTGCATTTTCTCATGATAATTAGATATTCAGCAGAAGCACTTCAGCTGTAGGCTTTTCTCAAGGTATTTGACCAGAATTGAGAAATGATTCACAACCACTGGTGCATGATGGGTATGTTCAGGTGAAACCCTCTGTAGTCAGACGAAAATTATTTTGTTGCCAACGGCATTTGATTGCAAGTAGCAACCTACCTACACCACAAAGATACTTAAAGAAATTTAAACTCTATCCAATGCAAAAATGGCATAATGCTCCTCAGTTAACCCCACTCTCAACTTCAGTATGGTAAAGCAGATCAGCCATTTGACCCCCTTTTTGTCATGCATGATGTGAAATCATCCAAGTGCACCCAGACAAGTCATGTCCAAGGGTCATGACAAAAAATTTTACTCATCTTATCTCTAGGTGATCTGGATCTGAAAGTCTCTAAATGTGACAGAGCATCAGACAAACAAATTATACGTGTCATTAAGATTTTGTTGCACTCAGTTCTGCCAAATGCAAGATATAAAAAGACAATTGGGTTGTGCATTCACACACATTTTTTACTGCATCACTGCAGCAATGGAATTTCAGAAAGGAAAAAGAAAAAAGGTAACAAATAGGTAATTTATGGTTTTACATCAATTTATCTGAAGTCATAGAGCGTGACACTTTTGGAAACATCTGGCTAAAGAGTATGAAGGTTTGAAATTATAGAGACGTACAGAAACAAAACATTCATCACAAATGCATAAATTGTTTCCTTTTTTTTCCCCAAAAGAAACTTGAAGACTTAAAAGAAGGAATTATCAACAGGGCACTATAACTGGCAATGTCAAACACATTTCCTCTCGGGCATTTTGCTTGACACCTCTGAAAGCCAAATGCCAATATGAGATAGAAACCTCTATCCCTCCTGAGCAGTAGACATGTCTGAAGAAGTGATGAAGCCTGAAGCATTCAGTGAACAGAAACAGTGTCAGTTCTAACTAATACTCTTTTGCACAGCATTATTAAAATAGCTGAAAAGTATTGAGCACTGCAGATCTTACATCTCAATAGAAATTTAAGTTGCTAAATTAAAAAGGACCCCTTGAATTTCAAAATGTAGGAATTTCTATGCCAGTGTCAAGTGATGTTTGGAAGAAATCACTGAGGAAATGTAATGAGAGTATCTGTGACATTTAAGAAAGCTGGGAAATCTTCTTCTCTCCTGCTAGACTAAGGTGCCATAGTCAACAACATCCCAGACATAGGGTCTTAAAATAAAAAGGAAGAGCAACTGAAATTAACGGTTAGTGACTTTGCATATGTTTTATGTACTACTTGCTTGGTCCCATTGCCAGCAGAAGTCCTTGCAAGAATGGGACACAGACAGACTGTTTGACAGTCAACACCACAAGGAACTTTAAATTGACTTTAAAATAAGACACACTACCTTTTTCTCCCTTGTATTTCAAAAATCTCTCTCGCTTTTCAAAGACGTCTTGACTGTATTTTGGAAGTTCTTTGAAAGGAATCTGACTCTTTCTTGCTCACCAGGAGTTTGTGTGCCTCAAGTAATTTCTTTTAAATTCATCTGGAGACAATGCAGCTGCACACACATTAAGAGCTGTGTTTAGTTTACCTCCATCTTTTTATTTTTCAGTGCATCATTACTCAGAGAATAATTATGTGTTTAATGCGATTTCATGTCATCTTGATTAATCAAAAATGTATTTCCTCCCTTGGAATCTACATTTCTTTCTTGATCCCAATGTGAAGTCTGGTCACAACTGCTGTATCAAAATCATTTTTGTAGCAAGAATCTCTAGCATCCAACAGAACAGTGCTTTTTTTTTTTCTTCAAAAGGATGAGATGATACTAAGAGGCAGAAAAGTCTACAAGAAGAAATGCTGAAAATGGGGAAATATAAGCTTCAATATTGCCATTTAAAGTCAATATTTTTGGGATGGTGTGTTGCTGATTCATATACCTTTCTTTTAAATAATCTATCTTCCAAGTCAAAAGAAAGCAAGTAGAATATTTTAACCACAGACTTCCAGAATAATTGAAGTTCCTTTAATCTTTCTTTCTATATCAAGTTCTACAATCCTCTAATCATCTCAGTAGCTTTCCATTGGATCCTCTCCTGTTTTCAATATCTTTCCTGAACTGGAGGGAGCAGAACTGGAAACCATAGTCCTGGTGTAGCCTAAAAAATGTTAAGGAGTTTGGAATAAACACATCCCTTTATCCACTACCTGTTTTCTTGCTAATGCAGTCCAGAACATGTTTTGCTCAGATTGATGCCCTCCAGGACGTCCAGGGCCATTCCAGCAGAGCTGCTCCAAGCACCCAGACCCCAGCATGTTCAGCTGCTTGGAATGAATTTCTTCCACATTGATCTTTGCTACACACAATGCAGTTCTTTTTGACTCGACATTCCAGCTACTGATTTTTGTTTGAATGGTGTTAATTCCTTCAAAAGTATCTGCCTTTCAGTTTAGTTTTCATCCACCAGCTTGGTGAGGGTACATTGCATCCCGTCATGTAGGTCTTTTATGAAAGATGCTACACAGTACCGGACAAAACATCGTCCCCCAAGGAGCTCTGCTTGTGTACATCTGTCAATTCAACTTTGGGACATAAATCACACCACTGAAGTTCTGAAGGTAGCAGCATTCCACTCACTGGACAGGTCCATCTCTCCAGTTCATATTTTACCATCTTGTCAAAAAGGATATTGTGGAAGAACATGTAAAACGCCTTGCTAAATCAAGGCTGTGTCAAGGTTATTAGTATTGCCTCCCTGTAATGAGAGGAGCCAGACAATCTTTTACCCATATTGAGGCTGTCTTGTCTGCCAAACCAGCAGCAATGCTGTCCTTGAATTAGTGTGCCCACATGCTGTGCATTGTCTTACCTGCTTTGCTGCAATTATAAAGCAAACAAAGCAAAGACAAAAGGAGAGAGAATCCTCACAAATACTTTTTCTTCCTTTCAAAAATGTGGTTCTCTAAGATAGCCTGTTTTCCCATTGTTTAATTTTTCAGTGAGCAGACACAGAGGCCTTTCGGGGTCAAGGCCTTGTCCTAGAAGAAAGCTGGAATGGGAGCTGTGAGAAAATTCTCACTTGCAAAGTGAAGTGGAGGATTTGGGCCTTTTGCCAGTTCCGTGTGGGTATGATGATTTCAAGGCAGTTTGCCATGTCTTTCTGTATAATTTTCTAGCAGCAAAAATAGGTTTTGCATTAAAAAATTAAAAAGTGATGAAAAATAGCTTCTCCAAGTCAAGAAAAGAACAAATAAGGCAACACTCAGAAAAGTAAATTTATCCTCACATATATTAAACCCCTAAACCATCATGTATTTCATTTGGCTGAGTTTCCTGTGCTGTTTTTTTCACTGCTGAGTAAAGTATTCCTCAGATTTTGCTGTTAACATGCTTTATGCTCACAGACCTTCAAACAAAGAAGAAGCTATTAGATCTTGCAGCATAAAGGCAAATCCTGGGTTAATCCATCTTGCAAATTGTTAATTTCTGCAACTAAAACAGGCAGTCACAGCCAATATCAAGAATCAGTATAGAAAATTTTTGTTTCTTTCCTTCCGTCCTTTTTTCAAGAATCCCTTCCTATTCTCATGTTTTACAACTATTGACCCATCTCAAAGACATGCTCCACTTCAGCTCAACTTTTATGTAGGAAAATGCAAAATAAAAAGAACATGCACAGTAGAGTGTCACATTATCTTTCTAAGGTGCAGAGCAGAATCTTTCAGTCTGCCTTCTGTTTATATAAAACTTACCAAAATTATTATGATTTTTCCCCATCTGTCTTGTTTAATAGCCCATGGAATTGACTACAAAACTCCACATGCTCAGATATAGCCTGATAGGATGATCCCACATGGCATAGCTGAAGTAGGACCTGCATGGTACTGTCCTTTCTTATTTCATATGTCAACTTGCTTGAAAAATTTGCAGAGAACAGTCAGTGGTACAAGACAGGTCACTCCCACTGCACCAGCAAATCTTGGTAAATCTGTATCTGAAGGCAAAATTTGTCCTGATCAAGAAATCAAAGAATCAAGTCTGTACACACAGCTTCATCTTAAAATCTAGAGTGAAGTTTTTAGGGGTGGGTTCACCTCTACATTTGAATAAAGCTTTTTGAAATTTTGGGTCTATTAAAACTTGATAATTCATTTTCCTTTCACTAACAGTTAGACCTGTTCCTTTGTAAGTGAGGGAGGATCAGATCCCTTTGAGTTAGTCATACACCCAGCAAATGGTCAGAGCAAAACCAATTGTGGTCATATTCTGCAATAATTCGTCACCCACCTCTGCAGCACCTTCAGTTAAATGATTTTTTAATTATTCTGTCATTTTTCATGTTCAGACAAGAATCTGAGCCTATGAAACTGCTCTTGAGTATTGCCCTAATTTCAGCACAGGCCTACATGTGCCAAGGATACAGAATGAGGAGCAAAATACTCAGAAAAAAACCAATGGTTTCCTATAGCCTTTAAAGTACTATACATTGTGAGGCATATCAGGTTTTCCACTGGTGCAGTTTGTGAGGTGTGTTGTGATGGAAATGGCATCCTGAACTTGTGTCAGAGACTGAAATATTATAGTTTATGACTTAAACATTTTCTTGAAGGACTTTTAAAGCTGTATTACAAAAGCTGCAGAGAAGACTACTGTACCCTGAATGGGGCCCTGACTGAGGCCTTACACCACTCACTGATGAAGATAAGATAAAGTAACAGCTCAGGGCTGGGGACATTCACAAAGCACAGGCTTAACACTTCCAAGGTGGAGACCACAGCGGCAGGGCTATCAGCTGCCAGGCTTGAACAGACCCCCTGCACCAGAGGGTGGAGGGGGGAGAAGCTTTGGGTGTGTGTTGGAAACGCCTCTGATCAGAGGCTCAGTGACTGCCCATCCTCCACTGTGCAGAGGAGCCCAGCTGAGGGATCCTCATCCCGGGGAGGGGGGAAGCTTATCCACAGCAGAAGGGGTGACATGGCCCATCAAGGGGGCCCCCTCAAAGGGGTCCCCAGACCCTGCACCAGAGCACCAGAGATGATGCAACAGACCCTCAGTGTCGCAAGGGACAGTGTGTCAAGCCAGCCCCTGCAAGAGGAGGCACGTGGGCGTTCCCACCTGGCCCACAGCGTATATTAATCCACGGGATTCTGCACTCTTTGGCATGTGGCAGCATGGCGTGGCATGTGGCGGTGACAGGGGACCCTCACCACCAGCAGAGCAGATGGAGGGGAGCAACGAGACATTGTTGGCACCCTCGGATGGGTGATATGCTTCCACCTAACCCCTGTCACCTCTCCCTGTTCCCCCACCCCCCATGCACACGACTTTCTCTATTTCTTTCTTTCTTTTCTCTTCCGTTCTCTTTGCCTCTTTTACTATTAAATAAAATACATCCATTTTTTGGCATCAACATATAACCTTGTTTGGTTTTAATCTCATTTCTGGGAATATTTTGAACCTTTAAGTTCCTTCTGGTTTATGCACAGAGACTTAGCTTGCTTTGCTTTTCTGGGTTTAAACCAGATCGTAACAGCTTGGCACTCTACTTCCAAAATGTAAACAGCACAAACCACGTGTTGCTACTTTGAATACTGTTTATTGCATTTGTTTTCACTGAGTGAAGAATGGGTGTTGTCTTTGCAAGTTTCTAAACTCTGATTTTAATAAGATGCAAGAAAGTGAAATATACTTGCTCATTACACAAAGACTACACAGGCAGAGGAGCACAAAAATATCTGCACGCTCTAATTCAATTTAAAATCTGTGGCTAAATATATGGAAACATTTTCAAGGATGAAAATTGGAATATTTCTCCCAATTCTATCTTGCTTCATAAGGTAGACTCAAGATCCTCGAGTTACAGAATAGCTAAAGACAGTTCACGTAAAATTCCAGGTCATCTCTTGCAGGTTCTTTCTTCACAGCAAGGTTAATTTGGGAATTAGAAGTAGTGTTCAGATTCTAACCTGGTATAATCCACACTAAGAAAATCCCTTAATTGTGTGCACTTCTGCTTTTGAGAAAGGGAATGGTAATGCAAATACAGCCCTGCTTCAAGAAAGTGCTGTTGCTGCTGTTTACCAGTGTCTCCCCACAGACCTCTGTCCTTACCAGTGTGTGCTGGAAAATGGCACACATATTCTCTTACACAGGACTTCAGGTCAACTCTATTTATACTAACAACCCCAGAATGTGTCCACAAAATCTCAGCACCTGGCGCTATGCAGTGTCCTTTGTGAGGCAGCTCTGCACCCTGAGACCTAGGCTAATCTGGGAGAAGGAGCTGAAGATTTTTGTGTCACATTTGGTGATAGAGTGTGCCTGTGCCCAGATTCACACTGACCATGCTCTTGCAAGCAGTGGCTGCTGCAGACAGTTCCTGCTCTTGTGAGGAGAAATTAATTCAATCTTTGTCTTTTTCTAAAATACCATTTTCTTTCCTAAACTATGCTTGTTGAAGTGATTTTTTGCAAGTTCTGGCTGTGTTGTGTTCTTGTATATCCTTTCCTTGCGAAAGCCTGACATTCACCTGTATGTGTGGTCATTATTAAGCCTTGTCACAGTGTTTATTCTTCTGACACTAGGTTAAGAAAAGCTTTCTTATATATCTGTCAAGTGTATGTTCCACATTTAAGGTGTTGTAGTATTTTATCATTATTTATTACTCAAATGTTTGTGATGAGTAACAGCAACATATCCAGTAATTTCCATTTCTTCAGAGGCAGCAGGGTGCAAATGAGGGTGGAGTCTGTGTCCTTGAGCTGCACCTGAGTACACCTGAGGCAGTCTTATACAGGCTGACTGCAAGTCTATTTTATAAATAGAAAAAGACTATTTTAAGTGTCTTTTTAGTTCTGAGTAAATATTTCCAGAATATTTTTGTGCACCCAAGGGTCTGCTTCTGTTTATCCTTCCCAGAATAGCAGAAAAAATTAAGCCAAGATTTGTTTTTATTGCCTTTTATAAAACCACTAATGCTTGGTCTAAATTCTTACCTTGGTGTCTATTTAAATTACAGTTTTGAGCACACTGTAACAGTGTGAGTTTTTTTCGACATATTTATACCCATTTGGTTACAAATTGCCCAGTGTTCAATGAATCTGTCTCACCAGATAGTTAAACACAGATAAAGCACACCACGAGGAAGGTTCCAATCTTAAAAATATTGACTTAAGGCTTTCTCTTCATAATGAACAGCATTTTGATGACATGTAGGAAATGGACACATCAATAGTCATCTCGATTTAGATTGCTTAGGTATGTGTCAAGGACTAAAAGGCCCAACAGAATTCCTGGAGATTTCTGCCTTTGACTCAAGTTCACATCTCCCCTGACTTTACAAAGATTTTAGTCAAGTACCCTGAAGTCAGTGGGTAGCTGGGTGCTACCGATTTTTTATTATTTTTCCAAATTAAGAAAGGGAAAAGTGCTGGTGGAGAAAAAAAGACAGAACAGTTTCTTTCAAGTGTACAGAACCAGGGTCTTTTACTTCTATTTCTTATATTAAAAGAAAATTAAAAGACCTTATTACAGGATGAGGAGACTAGGGAAAAAAAGGAGACTGTGAGTGAGTAGCAAAATGGATAAATAATTGATGATAAAAAGCAGGCGGCTTTCCTTCAAAAGCTGTCTTTTGCATGCTGTCTTTGACTCAATATAGTTATTAGTTCTTTCTTCTCTTTCTTAAAAAATGTCCTCTTACTGTTTAAGGGGAAAAAAGCTGAATATATGAAGGTAGGAACTAATTATCTTTCTGTAAGCCAAAAATTTTCTTGAAAACAACAACAAAAACATTTTCTTTGAGAGGACTTTAAAAGAAATCATCGGTGACCTTTAGAAAATGCATGGCTAGATTAGAGTAGGATTCCAGAGGGACAATGTAATAGCTGATGATTAAGGTACTTACCACCAAATATGTATCATTTTTGCAAAAGGAGAATATATTCCTCCTGCCCTCTGATACAGCAGAACATTTCTACAAGCCAAGTATGAAAAAAAAGCTATCAAAATAAATGCAACATTTTGTTCCAGGTGCACGTCTCTGAATTTACAGCTCAAGCAGTGCATCCACATTCTGAACGTGTTGGACTTTTCAGCTCTCTAAAGAATGATATCAGAGTGCCCTCGATACAAAAGCTGCCCCGTTGCCCTTGGGAAATGCTCTCTCTGCAGTTGCTTCAAGCTCTGTGCAAATGAAGCAGAAGGCAACCAAAAGATACCAGCAAGAGGTCTGCGAAGGATTGGGGGACCCAAGTATTGTGGCCATGCCCAGAGTTGCAGGTTTGGGCAAAGTAATACTTCCCCAGGCTTATATTATAATTTTTTTCTCTGTTTTTGTTTATTTAATTTCTTTTCCTCAGGCTTGAGCATGCAGGGCTGTAGAGAAACTACATTCATCAGCTGGTTCCTATGGATTTGGTGCAAATTTCTCTGTGAAACAACAGGTTCACAGGCAGATCACATCCTCCCCCTTTACAGGGAGAATGACTTCCTATAAAGAAGAGGAGCAGGTGACCTTCAATATCTCTGCTAATTTTACTTCTCTCTGTTTGCTGGATGAGCATTTCTATGGTACAGAATAACCTAGTCTAGTTTATTAAGTCCTGCTGTCATTCACAATGTTCAAGTTCACATCCTGTTACAAAGCAGAATTGATTGTATTGTTGTATTGGTGTCTTTTAAGAAGAATGCTATTAAATTTGGTAGGCTTACAGCTCAAAGACGCTGCAGTGAACAAGAGAATCAGTTCCTCCATATCAGTATTCTGATTTAAATTATTCAGTTTGACAACAATTTAGGCTGCTGCTGCGCTGAGTCCTCTGATCAATACTGTCTCGCTGCTCTCTTTTTCTACTCCCATCTTCTATTTTCATCTTTTGCGCTTAGTGTTCCACTTGGATTGCAAAGTCCTTGAATCACAATCGTTGCTTTGTTCTTTGTAAAGTGCCTAGAGCAATTCAGTCCTGGTCTGTAACTAGTGTGCCCAAACGGTGTAATAAATGTGTCGCAATTACTACTGACGCTGCAGTTGTTATTGTATCCAGGACCATACAGGTGATAAATGAATGGCAGTAAAGTTGTAAGTTTTCCTTTTTATCACACAATGCATCCCAAACATCTGCAGAAGGTGTTCTTGCTGCCACTGTCATAACTGCTGGAGAGATCCTGGCCCTGAGCAGAAGGGTAGTCCAAGTTCAGACGAGCCTGTGGAATTCCTACTGAGGCTGTCAGGAAGCTTTTTGGAAATTAGATGGTGATAAATGAAATCCCTGAGTAACTTGAATTTTCAATAAAGGTATATTACCAAAATAGTCACTCTTCACTCACTGCAATATTGCACCATCCTAAAGCAAGGAGAATAAAGCCCAGGAGGGGTAAAAGGGCAGTTAAAAACCAAAGCTCGGTGCCACCAGCCCTTTTGCTTCCACCAAAGAAAGATCTCACCCAAATACCTCTATTTATGCAAGTAATCACTAAACTTTATGAAATCTAGTGAACTGCATTTTTTTTCTGATTCATTAGTAGCAGGGGGCATTTAAAATGAGTATATTTGCCTATATATTATGAACCAAAATATTATCACACTGGATTAAT
Organism: Corvus brachyrhynchos; assembly: GCF_000691975.1. Classification (NCBI taxonomy): domain Eukaryota; kingdom Metazoa; phylum Chordata; class Aves; order Passeriformes; family Corvidae; genus Corvus; species Corvus brachyrhynchos. The sequence goes on from NW_008237681.1 coordinate 4,362,169, forward strand.
GAAAAAATGGTACACACCATTACACACATATCCATGTACACACTCTATAACCTGTAACAGGGTCTTTAGAAAAGTTCCTAAGGTCCTTCAGCACAAAAATTATAAACCCCCACGTCAGCTGGGCTTTCCTATCTGACCCAAACCTAACCAAGCTCCCAACCTTCCCAGCATCCATCCCCCTGCTTCCCAGATTGGCTTGGTGCTACATGTTTATTTTCTTGCTTTAACAAAGTAGCAGCAGGAGGTTCTGAAGGGAGGAGCTATGGACTCTTAAGAGGAGCTGGACCCTAATGGTGGGTGGAGAAGGTAATGGATTTTCCTGAAAAAGTAAGGTGGGGGAGTAGCAGCACCCTTTGCAGCATCTCAGCCTGAGCCTTTGGTGTTTGGTACAGTCTTGAAGGGATCTGCCCTGGCCTCTCCTCACTGCTGAGGCAAAGTCTGAGGTAAATGAAGTGTGGGTAGAAAGATTGTTCAAACTGAAATGCCTATGAGTCCTCAATCCGTCCTGTGAGGTTGTCAAAAGTTTATTGATAACTTTGTACTGACAAAGACAATACCTTGATGAGTCAAAGTAGCCTTTGGCTCTTGTGGCTCATTGTGGTACACTTCAAAAGCAATCTTGAACAGCCATCAAGTCAGTCTCAAGTAATGAGGTCAGGTAAACTGGGGAGGCTGGAAAAGAGGACTTAGCTGGGAAAGAAAGAAAGAACTCACCAATTATCCACACCTTCCAAAATCCTCCTGTTACTTGTTCACAAAATTAATAGCCTTTAGACCTCTGACGTTATTCTAGTAGTGTTTTGGGGTTTTGGTAACTTACAGTAAGGACCACTATGGCCAAGAATGTCCTGGAAGAATAATTGCCTTATTGTACTAGTGGTTTTCACCTCTTCCTGATATGTGACTGAAAGCTAAGGTGTATGTTAGTCAACATCTATACTCTTTGAGACGCTGTACATTCAAGAGCTGTGCTTCTGTTAGCAAGAGTGGGTACACGTCAGTGTTCCTGTATTTTAAGTCTTCTAAGGAGAAGCAGAATGTGCCCTCTATTCCCTAAGGAAATCCAGACAAGGTCATTTATATAGGAAACTCTTTTGTCATTACAAAATGTACAACAGGTACTAAATGTACCAAAATGAGTTCTTTTATCTCTAATATAAAAACAATTACTTCTTCAGGCAGCAGAAGTCCATGGTGTTCCTGCAGATGGTTTTGTCACTGGAGTCGTGTCAAACCCCTATTGCCAAATGGCAAAGCCCACTTGTGAGTTAATGATGCATTTGGGGTTTTAATACTCTAGTGACAGAAGGAACTGTAATGAATCTCACTGAACTTCATTTCAGGGCACGAACCTGATATTCAATGGTTTGGAAAAAGTCACCTTCAAGGTTGTCGAACTACCACGCTATATTTTGTTTCTGTGCACTGTGTTTTTTCTTACCTTAGCTCCTCAAGATGCAGTTTCACTTCAGAATGTATCACTGAAGTGCAGCATTCTATCAAAAGCTGAACAATGCATAACATTAATTGTTTCCAGATTCTAGCTCAGAATATTAATCTAAAAATATCCCTGTAACAGAAGGGTCTTCAATGTAGTAAACATGGATGTGCAATAGATTGCAGAATACCATTTTTATTACCTATATTACAACTGCAGAAAGATTTAGAGGGAACCAAGGAATATATCCAGTTTTTTGATTCAGGCTGGTCAGTCTTATTTGTGGCTTCATGGAAAATGTTTAGAAGCAATGAAAGAAACTTCGTTGTTTTTCTGTACACCTACCCCTGCCTTTAAGCTACAAAATGCAATTTCAGGATGTATTGGCACAAATATGTTTTTATTGATTCCTGTAATCTATAATGTATTCAAGATATGGCTACAGCAAACTGAAAAACTATTAGCATCTGTAAAGCACTCTGTGACCAAGAAATTACTTCACAAAACAAAGATTTAACATGCAACTTCCCCAGAAGTTATTTGTGTTTGGGTCTGGCTCTTCTGTTCCTTTCTTCCTTTATTGATCCCTTCAGGCAGATGGAAACGCTGAGTTATGTGATTAAAATTTTTGCAGAACTGTAGGGA
>NW_008237681.1:4364393-4388515 GCF_000691975.1 Corvus brachyrhynchos
AGGGAAATCTGGCACTGCTGCTAATACCGCCTGATTTGGTGCTGAAAATGCATTCAGCTAGGTGTTGGTCACTGCTTCTGAGTGATTTTAATAGTTAGTTAAATCATTTCAGAAAGGTCCAAGGAAGTGCAAAAGCAACAGACAGTTCCATCTTTTAAACAAATGGCAAAGTTTGAATGATAAAGCAAGTAAATATTTGTCTAGTTTTTAAAAGTGTCATAGCACACATACTAAAGGGAATATGGATTATTTTTTTTCCAAAGGCGGAGTTATTTGCTATTTGTGAAACACTTACTAAAGTTTGATGGACTGTTGAAATATTTCAGTAACAGCAAGTCAAATTGAGCTGGTGATGTGCTTACAAATCTTCTGAAAGCACAGGCAAGCACCTCACCACTAATTATCCAGCCTAAAACAAATCTGAAAGCTGTTTAATTTTCCTTGTGTATTTTGATACAGAGAAGGTGACACGGTCGGCAAAAGGCGTGTGTAGGCTTGTTTGCATATTCGCCAGTGCATTTGACAAATGTGTTTTTCTAACTCTATTATTTTGAATTTTCAGACTTGTAACAGGAAAAATAAAAGAGGAACACAGCTGAAACCACCCAGCGTGTCTTGGTGGGATGAAAGTTCAACTCAGCTTCATTTCAAAACAGTTTTATAAATTGCTACATATTTCTCTGAAAATTGAGCAAGTTTATAATCTTTTTCACATTCATTTTACAGTGAAACCAATACAGGGTGGGAGATTCTTGTTGTTACAATGTGCACACAGCAGATTGCATTTATAATTCAATCCTGTTGCACGTGATGCAAATTTTGCTCAGTTTCTTGTGACACAGTGAGAGTAGTCCTGAGATACATTTTGCCTTGTAGTGGTACTACCTGGTACAGAGTACTTCTCTATAAGAGAAACATGTGAGAACAATTCAGCCATTTCTGCATTCCAAGCAGCAAAATAAATATTTTCCCTCCATTGGAATGAGAGACGGGGCATGGAGCATTATTAACAGCAGTCAAATTATTTCTCTGTCAATGCCAAATGCAAGATGTGTGAAAAGAATGCCACAATTTAAGACATTTCAGAGTACTCAAAATCCCCCTTCCCTTCCTTTATGAACGCACTATTATTTTGTTGAACGAGTACAAAGAGATTTATGGCTCACATCTTGCTTAATGGCCTCTATAGGATATTCTATTTCAAGGACACATAATGTTTTACAAAAAGTTAGAATTCTTCACATACCTCTTCTGTACTGGGCCTAATTTTGCATTATTTGTCAACAATCGCTCTCCAAAGTCCTCCCACTGTTGATCTAAATGCTCCCAGAGTGTCCGTAAAGCCACAGGCAGACGTTCATTTTCCAAACCGTTTGCCAGCTGAAAACACTACTGCTCCTTTACTGTTTATTTTTGACCTCTGCCAAGGGTTATCCTCCCAGCATTGCTAGCAAAGAAGGGATCACAAGAGGAATCTCTAATCTATTCCAGGCAAAATCAGTCAGGGCTGACTTACTTAAATGGAGTAGGAGCCAGAGCAGATGACATCATCCAAGACATATTTGGAAGCACTCATACCATGCTGTCCAGCAGCAGGACTGTGAGGGTTGTACCTCCAGCTGCAGGACAGCTAGGGCCAGTGGCCATTTTAGCCCAGCATCACTGGACATAGATGGTCCATCAGGGTCCTCAGGAAGGCACAGAGGAGTATTGGCTAGGGGCAGGGATAGTCAGAAAATGCCCTGGTATGCCCACACCAAAGTCCATGCCATTCTTCACATGTAGTGATCTCAGAGTTATCTTGATACTGAAATAGTGTCTTAAAAATATAACTGCGCCTTCCCTTTCCAGCTGCCCCATGCTGTGATAGAAAAGACATGGAGCATTCTGGGTTTTGTTTATTGATTTGTTCTCAAACGCAGAGATGGTTTCGACTTTCATGAATCTTTACCAGATGAAGACTGTCAGACTTTCACAAGCAGTTTACAATTTATTCCCTTGTGTGTTTGTGGATATTTACACAAAGGGAATAAAAGAAAAGTGAGTGGATAAATTGCTGATTGTGGGTTATCTTTCAGGGTTACTCATGGATGTTATTAAAATGGAGGGGGGAACAGGTTATAAAAAAACTGTGCTTGTAAAAGGGAGTTTCAAAATAAACACAAGTCAGTGAGATGAATATTATTAACACACGAGGCAGCTATATAATTTCTAGAACTTCTGTTTGAAGAAAAAGGGCACAAAAGGGAAGGTCACCAGAAAACTATTCCTTTCCAGTATCCTCTAGACATTGGCTTTGTTGTTATGTTTCCATTTATTTCAGATTGAGATCATATCATAGATATTTCCAGATAACAAATAAGGAAAAAAGACCAACATCTGTGTACATAAATACATTTTTCCTGTGGTTGGCTTTCACAAAGCACTCGAGTTTCTGTTGCTCACCAGTTGCACTTTGCAAGCACAACTCTAAAGGTAAAACCATTTTATGCATTCTAGTACAAGCCAAGTTTGTGACTGTACTGACTTTGTTTAAAAACATTTGCTTCTCTCTTTTTGTGAAAAATCAAAAAGCTATCTGAAAGAAATTGCTAAAACAGAATAACATTGTTATTATCTTCCTTTAAAATGCTGAGACAGAGAGAAAGGAAAAGTTTCTGTCTTTTCAGAAAGATCCATACACATTCATTTTTAGTTTCTTTTTTCCTTTTTTCCCTTCTTTACTATATTCTATGTAGAGTTAAAATTTGTTCCGTTACAAAGCTTATCTTTTTCATGTCAGCTTATACTGTCTGCCCTATTGCAAAATGCAGTCAGGTTTCAGATTTAAATGGAAGTGAGTTTGGAAAAAACACAACCAATTTACCTACTCTTTGAGGTTCTTAATAACATTAGAAATATACATTCATCACAGCAAGGTCTCAGAAGAGTGATTTTGTTAAAAGACAATCATCAAATAAAGTATGGATTTTTAACAATCAAAGGATGAAAGTGCACTTAACCTTAGTGGCAGAGTGTGCATGTAATGACAAATTTCATCTCAAAGGTCTTGATCTGGCTGCTGCTGAAATCAATGGCAAAACTTCCATGTACTTTGGTGAAGAAAGGAACGGGTCAAAAAAGTTACATACTGATTTAAGGGAAACCAGACTGAACACAGTCCATTTTCTTCCTGTGTCTTTAATATCTAGTAGATGAGTTGTGACAGGACTAGAAAGCCCATTGCATTCCAGACCTTAATTTCACTGCAGTGCATAAACCTGTACTGTCCAAATTTTAATTCATTTACACACATCCCATGATAACTGACCCCTTCTTGTTTAGACACCAAGTTATAATTACAGTGTACCATCACTTTCAGGGAAAATTATAACAAAAACCACTGTTATTGTTTTCTAGTGTTTTCAAAAATAGTCTTATGATTGAGTGACAGTAGTATGGATTGATGTTGGGGACCTTGACCCACGGCACATCTGGGACCAGGGTCTGACTGGTCTTTGCACCAGACTCCAGCCCGTTTCATGAATTGCAGTAGGGTTAGAAAGGCAAGACTGGTAGTGGTTCAGAGATGAGCAGACAGTGTGCCTTTCAGATCTTCCCCACCCTGTCTGAAAGCAGTTCTCTTTATTTCATGGGGCTATTGGCTGGGAAAAGATTTCTGACCCAGATATCACTGCTTTCAGAGTTATAAGTTCCATTTTTCAAGAGGCAGGCTAGCAATGGCTAGAAATTTCCCAATCTCAGGTTGTACCCAAGGACTTGAAAACCCTGTAGTATGCTTTGAGTAATTACCTATGAGATAGAGGATTAAACATTTAATAATAGTAATGGAAACCAGAGTTCTGAAAACAGCCATCTGAGCTCAGTGCCTGGATGTCAACTTGGGATTTTCTCCTAGGATGTTTACCAAGCAATTGGATGGAGGCAGACTCAAGTACATATTCCCCTGACAGAACTGAGCACTTGCTTTAGATGTTTTTTATTCTCCTGACTTGTTGGAATAACAATTAAGAGCAAGTGCAGCACATGCAAAATTTCCTCCTTTCATTCTATTCCCTCCCTATTGTGGTCAGTGGAATACAAATGTCACTTTGTCACACTTCTCTGGGATACTAAATTCTTTGTAGTGTAAATTCGCCACATCTGATTTGGTTTTCCTGCCCAAAGAGGTTTTGTTTCATTTTGCATCTGTATCTTTGCTTGACTGTGTCCTTATATTTTGCATCTCTAAACTTATTTATGCTAATTTAGATGAGTTTAGCATATGTTGGAAATAAATTATGGCTTGCTGCAGTGTTCAGAAAATTAAAAAAACCTCTTTACCAACACATTCACCTATTATTTTTCTCATTTCATCATTGCCATTACACTTAATTAGAAGTGATACAAAAATGTCACAAATGAACCGTAGAACCCCACCACATACATCTTTAAATTCATGAGGCTCCATGAGGGTCTTCAATAGGCATTTCATATATGCGTGTGTCCAGCACTAATTTACATAATAGTTACATATTTTTGATTGTGTACAGGTGGAAAAACTGAGATATAAAGACCCTTTTCAGTTTTGCAGATAATTTTTAAGTTAATCTACCTTTTAAGCTGCAGTTTTGTGAGTGTCATTGTGATGCCTTTTGCACTACATCTGGTGAGTGTGCCTCAAACAGCTCATACATCTTACGTGGGTCTCAGAAGCAGCAAAAACTTCAGAGTAGTTTCATTCATCCTGATTCTAAATAGGCAAATTAACCTACACTGAGCTCCTTGATGTTCAGATACAGATTCACATATCCAGCCTTATCTGTGCCACACTACCTCAAATATTTCAGATTTTGCAGGTTCCAGAGTGAGCACAGATGGTATGGCAAGGTGGATACCTAGGCCTACAAATGGCCACTGAGATTTTCAAGTAGATTTCCCTGTAATAAGTAAATAAGTGCTTACAAGACAGTCCTCCAATTACATGTATTCAACCTCAGCAAACCACAGTACCAAGTCAGCATTATATAGAAAACTGTGCCAGAGCATTTAATAAACAAAATTCAAATTGGCAAATGGGATTTATAATGTTACTGAAGATGCCTTTACCTAGAATTTGCCTCGTATTTACCTGATGCCAGTTTTCAAGTTTGTTTCATTTTGGATCTCCAGTAATACAGGGAGAATCATGCAAAAAAAGCCTTTAGAGATCTAAAATACTAGACCATTCTAGTTGCCAGCCTGTTTGTTAAGGCAAAGTAAAACTTTTTCAAAGATGAAAAATTTGGAGTTAAGAATGAAAGTCTACTTCTATAAAGCAGTCCTCTCCAAAAATACAGCTTACCAGGGTTGATGTGGATTCATCAATAATATGATTCCACCCCTCCATATCCATACACAAAAATTTGATTCCACCCCACTCTGTCCACTACCATACACACAAATTTGCCTCTGTACATGCCTCATTTTTATCCTGATTGTTCAAATAAGTTCAAAATGACTAGAGATATTATTTTGATTTAATTTTTGTAGGCTGGAGTGCCCATAAGCATTCTGGATCTGCCTTGTGCAACTATCTTTTTTTTATGTGAGGTAAAAGATGGATGATGTGCAGAATGAATCCTATATGGTCCTGAAAGAGATACTTAATGTTTCATCTTGTCTTATGATTACTGGCTTGGAAAAAAACATTATTGATTTAAAACTCAAAGCCTTTCTATTTCTTAGCTGTTTTCTGGCACACATTAAGCAGACCTGCCACGCTAAGTTTATTTATTGGGATCTAAATATAAGTGGTTTTTTTATTTTTGAAGAGCCTTGTAGTTCAGTAAAAATAAAAGCGTACCTGGTTTATATCCAGATCCAACTTCAACTGAATTCCCCACAGGTAGGAACCACTAGGGGAGGTGATAAGTTTTTCAGATTATACTTTAAATCTCCTGGTTGAAAATGAGACAGCAGCCTTACAGCATTTCAAACAATTAGAACAGAGGTGAGGATCCAGGGGAAATAGAAAGCTGAGGAAGCCCAAGATAATAGGTTGAGGTTATATTGGACAGGACAGATAATCAGACTGGGTTTGTAGTCCCTTCTGTCCTCCTGGAGGTAAAGTCTGTCCTAAATAGGACTATCAGAGTATGATTCTGTAAAGACATATGATGATTGAGGTCAAAAATCAAAAGTAAGGTGAACAAAGTAATCTTTTTTCCACAAATTTAATACACAAAATAGAATAAATTTTACAGGTGCTGTGTTCACAAATTCAATCCAGAATAGAATTTTAATTATTTCAGGGGAAAACTCATTCTAAACCATCAAAAAACCACAGAAGCACATATTTTTATCCTGTATTATAAATTTGCTACTTATTTTTAAGCATTAAGATTTTTGTGGTAGCACATGTATCTTTATTCACATACTGCTGGTGCTGAAAAATGTTGGTTTTCGTCCACTATGACCAACAGAAACATGATCTTTATAGATCAGCAGAAAAGACTGTGTTCATTCAAAAGGAGTGTGAAATCACTCAGCACTTACAGCACTTCATATTTTCAAAGGGTTGCACTCGCATGAATAGACAGATTGTAATTGACTCTAACTTTACTGCAGACTAAGTGAAGAAGATTTATCCCTTTAAAGGGTAGAAGAAAAATGGTGGGAGGCTGGGGGTGTGGATGTGAAATGAATTGTTTCATCTTCCCTGGTAGAGGGACAACTAGGAGAGACCAGATGCAGACAAGAACCCATGTTCTTTCCATGGTTACAGTATTTCAGTATGTTTATTCTTCTCTGTCAAAAATAAAGAATAAGGGAAAACATGCCCATTTCCAGCCTTAGCAGCCTCACAGAAAGGACAGAATATTCATATCTGAATCCATAAATTCAGAAATATACTGAAATGAATCAAGTGAATTAGCAGACCTTCTGCATTATATATATATAATATATAGTGGACACGGAAGTCCACTTGCTCGTGCTTTCCGAATACTCAGGTGGTTCAAAGAGAAAAGAGGGGCCACGGGCAGCTTTTGCTACTTCAGTGTATCTCCTGAGCCAAACCCACACTTCTACAAATCAGGAAAGATGGAGGTAAGATGCAGAATACTCCAACATATAAAAGGCAGGAAACATAGTGGTAAGGTAACTGTCAGTGACATCTTTACTCGGTCCCACAGGAATAAGTGCAGAAGGATGTTTTTGTGCACTTTGGTTCCATTCCGTTAGGAAGTGGCATTGTGACCACTGGTCTGGTTTGCTGGACAGATGCTGAAAGCCACTGTTGTTACGCAAGTTTCTTTGGGTGTTTTACATCCCTCTCAGAAGCACGGGATGGAAAGCAAGCACATTCCAACATGTACTGTATACATCTGAACTCAGAGAAATCCAGTGTGTATTACTCCAAAATCTCTCGAGTGCCTCTTACAGGGGCAACAGTGTGTTTCTTCTGTTAGAAGCAGAACACACAGATCTGCTTCCTGTGATCTCTGACAGAAGAATATGTTCAGGAGTGTCTGGAAAAAGTATAGTTTTAGATGACATCATATTCATACAAGCAAGGGATTTCTACCTTCTGATAGGCAACACTCATTCAGTAGGAAGTTTACCTACAGGTAGCTGTTGCACAGAGACTGAGCATAACTGAGTTAGGAGACCACTGGTATAACTCCCAGCAAAGTTACAGCTCTGTGTGAAAGTTTTTTCCTGATGGCATGTTCCTGAAGTTCATGGGAAAGCCGCTCTACCTAAGTGACATTAGATGACAAATGGTTCCTCAGCACTGAAACACCTTACTATAGCACAGTGTGATCAAGGTCACATATTGAAATGTTGCAGTTTGACAGTACCAGCAAGGGAAAAGAAATTATGTCTGTCTCCTCTAATCAAATCTCATCTAATACCTGACAGCATTACAGTGGTTATTGCAACATACTCCATGTTAAAGATTGGTTTGCCTCCCTCTTTTCCTTCTCTACCACCCCCTGAATATGTAGCCCCTCTCTTTTTCATGCAGTTTTCCTATGCCTGAAATTCAAGCCCATGGCTAATCCACAACATAAGCTTTGAAGAGCAAATCTTGTTTTTTCAAAGGGCTGTGAGAGGCATGTGTCACCTGGGAGAGCATTAAACAGCTGAGTGCTCTGACGAGCTTCTAGTCTAGGCATCTTCCAAACTCTGCATATTAAGAAATTAAGTATTTTTGCTTTGAGCCATGATGAATGTCTTGAGCTTCTTGGGGAATAGGAGGGGAAGGTAAGGTGATGGTGAAATATGTCTAGTGGAAATTTCACAGAGTTGAATCTTTACGCTCTGTATCATCAAAGTATGACCAATTTCAAGGCATTCAAGTAATTACACAAGGTTTGGAGGAGCTCTTCATGCAGTCCTTGAGAACAAGATTTTCAGGTATTCTTAGCTTGGATTTTTATAATTGTGATATCTGATGAACAGACACTGATTCCCAAAGCTTGTCATTTTTTTTTTTTTCAGATATACCAGTTGCTTTAATACATGATATTACTTCCCCTAACAGCTTTTGTCTCCAGCTGAATGAGAACACACACTGTGTCCTGATGATCTGCAGGGCTTGCCAAGGTAAAAACTGGTCTTTCACCTGCAGGGGACATTCTCATCTTTTCTGGGCCATTGAGTGATGGCCTCTGGCTGACATTAGGTAAGTCCACACCACAGTCCTCAGGCAGGGCTTCCAGCATGGCTATCCACGTTCACCACTTAGCACAGCCACACTGATCTATGTGGAAAGCAGAATGCCTCCCAATACCCTACATATAGTCCTAGAACATATTGTAAGAAATATATGTCCTTGAAGAATAAGGAAACAAAACTTGTGGTGTAACATACCAAAAGCAAGGCAGAGGCTGCCTCTTGGGTACAGTATTTGACTATACAAAGATTAGGTTCTACCTAGTTAACCATAATGAAAATATTTTGACAGAAGAAGACTACAGTGATTTTTTTCTGTTCTTTATGTAAAGTCTCCAATCTGAATTATGTTTCCTATTCAGTTCCTGGACTGTTGAAAGATATCATGGTAAGCAGATTTGAAATATATTGAGATTGATCAAAAGTGATTAAACCCGCCCCCCCCCAAAAAAAAAAACCACCACCAACCAACCAACCAAAAAAAAACCCTAACAAACCCAAAAGACAAGCACTTTGCCCTCCCTTCTTGATTGAGTTTGATATTGCAGACAGATATTGGATGTGAATCAGACAGGGAATTTATGTGACCAAAGCTTGCAGTGCTCTGATTTCAAGTGAGTTGCTCACAAGCAATCAAATACTGCCCATACTTCACTATGCATATGTGTAAATCAATGCCATCCCCTATCCCATTCCATTGTAACAGACTTGCTTTCTCCAAAACAATATAGTATCTGTCACAGTGGGCCAGAACACATAAGAATGTTATATCTGGACACTGAAATAAAGCCCAGTGTTTTAGAGAATGTTATCTTACACACAGACCTCAGAAACTGTATATCTGCACACAAAAAAATCTTTATTGTCTTTTTTTTCTGTGCTCCTATCAAAGGCAATTGGTAAAACAATTAATGATCTATTGTTAGAACTTACTTTTAACAATAAAGCTTTGATAAAAATGCTTATTAAAAACAATCTCAAAAGAATTTCAGCATCTACCTTTGAAGTTTCCTTTCCTGCGTGCCCCATCACTGGTGCCTAGTGATCTGTCTTTCTTTGTCCCCATACTCACCTGGACACATAAATCCAAGGCACCTCCCAGCCTAATCCTGCCACTAGAATAGTCTCTCTCCAGATTACCAGTGCTGGTTTGCTGAGCATCCTCAATATGAGGTGATCACTAGGGCTTGACAAGCCTCAGCAGAACAGCTTAGAGAAATGAAAATGGCCAAGAGGATCAGTTCAGCTGTCACAACCACCCAGGCTTCTCATTCCTAACCCAGCCTTACCTACACCAACACTTCAGTCTTATCTGATGTTTACATTACTATAGAAATACTCTGGTAAATATTTCCACTACTAGCTCCATAATGGCAACCCACAGGCAGTTTATTGGTTGTTTCAAAATCAAAGCCCACTTAAGGATCCAAAAAGCCTCACTAGACAACTTGAGAGTTCTCTTTTAAGAGGGAGGATTTTTTTCTGTCACTGTCATTTTACAGAAGCAAATACTTCCTGAACGCTGGATAAGAGACCAAAATACCTCAATATTTCCAGCAAAGCAACTCTTTGCTTTTAGAAAAGACATGCAAAGAAGAGGACTGTGAAAAACCCCAGAGTGCAAACTCTACCCCAGGGAGTTTTGCATGTTACAGGGAGTGAAACAGGTGAAGCAAAGTAGAATCTGCAAGTCGTCTGTGTGAGCTGACAGGAACAACTCCCAGCTGTGGACATAGAGCTTGCTTGCAAATACTTAGGTAATAACACAGCTATTTCCAAAGTCCAGCTTATTTCCAGAGAGTCCTACCACATGTTTATTGCTTCAAACAGGGTGAACTCTGAATTAGATGCCAAAAAGTCATCTGAGCCTGCCCAGAAGAGACTTGGAATCTGACATGACCCTTTTATCTCCTTTGGCAATAGTACTGCAATAATTACAAAAATCTTTTCTTTTGTAGCTGGCAGATAGGCTTCAATACATACTCTGTGATATATCCAGATCAGCACATGCAGGCCTTCGCTCAATATACCTCATCAAATGTGAATATTTCAGTCTGCAAATCTGTCCCTTGGATAGCGGGGTTGACCAAAGGGATCACTGAAAATAGTGTGTCTGCACCCGCAAGAAATTAAAGAACCAATAAAACAATTAGTATATTTTTCAAATCATGCTGTTCAGTCACAAAGACTCAACATTTTGCTTGCCTAGAAATGTAATGTTGACAGTGATTCCAAGAGGCAGAAGACTGACCCTTTGGGCAGCCCTACCCAGTTATCTGTCACAGCTGCTTTGAGGCCAACAAGAGCAAAAGCTGTAGATCTGGAGGAGCTCAGAACCTCTGGGCAGGAGGGTTTTTTTGTCAGAACCAGAGGTATCTAGTTGGTTTTGGGTATTGAGGCAGGAAATTCTGTCAGTCTGTTTTGCTCAATTTCTTCACTGACCAGAAAGGCAAGGCCGTGGCAGAATCAAAACTAGTGTTTTCACCGTCTCTTCACTCTCCTCTCAAAGACACTGGGCACACCTGCTCTTTTGAACATACCAGGAACACCTTTTAGCCCTGTAAGCCTCTTCAAAGACCTGATCTCCTACCGAGGGCAGTCTTAGGCCATTCCCTCCTCTTTGATCATGCTTCTGTTCATTAAGTATCTCCAAATATCTGCATACCACATCAATACTGACCCAGAGGGGCACACTCAGAAAAGTTCCTCGTGGATCAAAGCATTTCTCTTGACAAATACAATAAGACTGTTCAATACAGGGGACACTGACTCTTTGGTGTCATTTTCATAAGCCAGTGCAACAGAAAGTTAGGTTCCTAATACATAGCATTTAATATTACAGCAGTAATACTTAATTTTTTCACCCCTTTTTGCTAAAGTATTTTTACTTTTCAGAAAGAAAATGCTTAAAATGTCATTTGGAGCATATGAAATCTATGAAATCTGGGAAATGAGAGATGGGAGTCAATATTGCAAGTGTTGTATGGGAATTAGCTTACATCCAGGGTCGTTTTAAAAAAGTGCTGAGACAACTTATTTTCTACTTCAATAAACTTTATTGAACAGCAATATTGCTCTATCTCAATAAACTTATTTAATGTTCAGGCCCATGCACTAACTCTGCCCAGTTCCAATGTGTACTTTGCCTTACGAAGAATTTTGCTACAACTGTTTGTATGAGCAGGATGGTTCAAGGGATTATAATTCACAAAGCAACATGAAGCATAATGCTAATATTTGGTGTCTGCACTGGTTTCTGCAATGCACTAGAAAAACATTCAGGTTCCCTTTGAAATGTGTGTAAGTAATCGTTTTCTTTAGTAGAAAGAAACTGCAATGGAAAATGGTACCCCTCGTTGAGAACCCAAATAGCTGAACTCCAGAATCTAAGGTATGTGCACTGATTAGCTATGAATTATCTGAGATTTTTACCCTCCTGAATCCTTGCAGAATTGTGCTTTGCTGATAACCATTACAAGTGTCTCTTCAGATTTTATAGGGATATATATACAAACGACACCATAAACACAGGATAGAGCACAGCCTCGAGGCAAATAGAGTTTCTCGCACTAAACTGCAGGGTACTTCTGCTGAAGCAAAGTAGTCATTTCCCAATTATTGCATTAGTGCAAGATAAACATGAGTTAACAGAAGTATCCAGCTGCCAAGCTCAAAAACAAAAGAAAAAGACGTCATGTCACAGAGATTTTCCTGCTGCTTAATTCTCCTGTCTGCTTCTGTGCAAACACTCACCTTTTTTAATGAGGAAATGGTCCGTAAAGCTGCAAAAATGACAAATGAGATATATATTCAATTAGCTGTAGTAGTGTTGGCATGACACTTCAGGTCAGCTGGAAAGCTTTGAAAAGCAAGACATTTGTAACTTAAAGTAGAAAATCTGAATGCAAACTCAGCTGGCTTAACTGTGAAGCTCTTTTGGCAAAACACTGGAAAACATAATTGAATGTAGCCCTCCTGGGAAGGAACCCTAATAAACTGGAGGACAACTTGTCTGCTAGCATTTTGATTTTGCCTTCACAGTGTTCAGGTCTTTGTGTGATTACAGAAGTTTCACTTACAGGAATGATTACCCTACGCAGTTACAGGTAAGGGCCTGTTTTATCCTCCCCCTGCAGCTAACATCCGTCAAAGAAATGGCTTTCTATACATTGCCTGCTTTCCAGTTTATTTTCAAAGGTTGACCGGCATTTTACAGGCACAGGCGACACCTGAACAATTTACTCTGGCATATTTTTGTGCTTACAACCCATACCAGAGTAACAAATGTGATGAGCTGCACAATCGACTGAGTGGCTGCTGTGCAGGCAGAAAACAGAGACACATTTTAGCTGCCAGCCTGTGCTGCACCTGCAGGAACTCTAGTTATGCCAGTGTCATTATGTATCTACACAGGAATAAAAGGTGAGGGACATTGCTGTAGGGGAACTGTAAGGGAACACATGGTCTCAATTCACTACCCGTGACAATCTTCAACTGTAATAATCCCCCTGTAGTCAACATCCTTACAGACACCTTATAAATACTAATTTTTTTTCAGCTGCTTGTTTTCCAGATCCTAGGGTATTTGTGCCAGCAACAACTATGCAGAAAAATACTGCCACCTGTGGTGTGGTTCAATGCAAATCCCATCTGTGCACAGATTTTCCCATGTAAGGTAGATAATTGTACCAGTGCACTTGAGTAAGACTCCTGATATTCTGTGGCATGTTTTTCATTTGGGTTCTCCCATTTCCCCCAACATAGCTACAATCTTCACCCCTCAAAACAATAGGTCCAACATGGGATAATCCCCTTTCCGTGTTTAGTTATGCTTCTAGCTCAGGAGATTATAACATGCCAGAGAGGCTACACTTGGATCAGACTAAAAGAAGCACAAGTATAGGCTAGACCTGAAAGAAGACACAGATCTTTTACACTGGAATTTGTTTCCATGATCATTTTCAATGAACCATGCATTGCCACTCAGCTAGCAGAAAGCAAACTTCAAATTCAGATTCCAGCTTGCCTGTGGATTCATGGGATGATATCCTGCCAAAAGGGATGGCTAGAATCAACTTGGACTTCTGCTGGATAGTGTACGAGAATCCAGCTCCTGGAAGGTACTTAGTATAATTTCACTTAAGAAAGTCTCCAACACCTTGATTTAAATTAAAAATCGTTAAGGTTAAACAAATTCCTTGTTGCACAAAGTGGTGGTAGACGTTAATTCCTGGTTTAGTCTGTGATATAGCTTATCTATATCTGTGATATAGCTTATATACTGACAGACAGTAACATACTGTCTGTCAGTATATTACTGTATGTCAGAGTGACACAGGCACATTTAATTCAGGTTCAGTGAGGACCAGGTTTTTAGGTCTGACAAAACCTTTGCTGGCACAGGCCCAGGCTAAGGAAAAGAACACAGCAACTTACTCATCTTTCATGGCTTCAGGGCAGCTGCAGGTCACTGTGACCCCAGAAGATTGTGGTCATTCTGGCAAGTTAGGTAAGGTTTAGTAAGAACAGTGCACCTAAAAACCTGAGACATAACATCTCTGCATGAGATGAGAATCAAGACTACTTTCTTCCCCTTTTCTTACCTTTTAGTATCTCCCAAACCATATCCAAGGCATTAATCTCTGAACTGCAGCAATCTTCACTTTTCTTTGTACAATTGAAATCCCTTACAATTGCTCTGTTTTGTCCCACATTAGTTCTTGCCATTCTTATGCAGAATTAGTCTAGTAATTTCAGCATTTTTCCCTCTTTCCTTTGTCCCAATTATGTTAATGAATATGAATATTCCAGGGGAAACAAAAAAAAAAAAGAGATACATCTGAAGTGCTTCAGACAGGCTGGCACAGTAGTCCCTGGATGTGGTTTTAGATGCTACAGATTTGTTTCACATTTTCCTGCCATGGTGCAGCACTAAGAAAAACAAAGTCCCAGCTGGCACAGACAGTTGTGTTAGAGAACTGAAATTACCCTGTACTTTCTCAGGTAATGCCCTGGCTGCATCTGACAGTGACTGTTATATTCAAGCTTACTTTATATGCATTTCTTTTACAAACAGGGATAATAAGACTGTATTCTATCTTGAGTACAAACAAAAAAGTTGTAGACATCCTTATGCAAAGTCCTTGCTTTATTCTTCAGTCCTATTCCATACCCGGTTCTAGGAAACCATTTAATAGTGCCAGACTTCCTGCACTGACTGCATTTACATTGTGTCATCAGGCTTTACTGAGCGTGCAACCAGAATTGCAGAACACTGCCTTCTACACAGAACTGTCCTTCTTGAGAAAGGTATTTTTAAATGTATTTAATCAGAAAGTTAAAAGATAAAGAAGTGGTTATTTATAATGCTTCACAAAATTCTTAGCTAAGAATCAGATCTCTGAAGGCACTGTCAAACAGGTTTACCTATTATTTAGTAAGTCACTGTGAAGATTATAGTGATTGCTACTACTCAGGCCTGGAAGATGGAATGGCTGGAACAAATCAGTAACATGCAGTTAACTGTCATATACCTTCTCCAAGAGAATGACAGAAGCCAGGAGAATGGGAGCAGCAGAAGCATCTCAGAAGAAATACTATCATGGAAGAGAATATGCTAAATAGCACTGAGCCAGAAATAAAAATGCGAAGTGACCAAACACAAGGCTGAAATCATTATTCAGAAATTCCCACTCAAAACATGAGATAAACCTCTCACTCACACACTTGATATTTCCAGTGTGAGCCACTGTTCAGGAGCACTCTTGATTTTGAATATAAGGCAACTGGGAAGCAGACCACAGATGGAATAGGCCAACTCTAGAGAAGCTGCGTTCTGCTGAAAACTCTACAAACTCTTCGTAGAAATAAGTGGATCTGTGCCAGTTTGCAGCAGCTGAAGGCCTTTCTCTGTCATTTTATACATCTTGAACATTAAGATCAAACCAGATTTCATCATATGTTAAGGCAAAAGCATTGACAAATAATTTAACAAATTAAGTTCATATTCAAAGGGAAGTAAGGATATGAAATCAACCTTTCACTTGGCAACTGGTCAGCCAGAGAAAAGCATGAGCAAGCCATTCAGTAGAAATGGTAACAACCACCACAAATGTCGGCTCCAATGGAACTAAAAAATTGAACTGAACATAAATTAGTTCACTTACTAGCAACATTCAGAGTGTGCCATCTGTGTCTTATTCAAATAATCCACTCTGAGGTATACAGCCTAACTTTGTGTTAACCTGAAAATTTGTGTCTCTCTGTTGCAGTCACTATCTATACAGCATTGTTTTTCTTTGAAGACTTTTTTTTTACTTCAGTTCAAGAAAACAGTAATTATTTTAAGCTTTCCTCATAAGTATGAAAGCTGAATCATATTCCCCAGAGTTTACCGATGTCAGTGAATGTTTAAGTAAATACAGGTAGATTTATTGCTTTTAATGGAACAGTATAAAAGTTGGCTATTCCTTCAGGTTTAGGTACCTTGAACAGTCATAGGTCAAAACACAAAGACTTGTGTGCTGCTTCCTTTGGGTATCAGTTTACCCAAATCCTACATGTAAAAGTTAAGAAACTCCTCCCTCTTTTTTGTTCATTTGTAAAAATGTATTCACTTACTCTTTGGATGCTGCAGAGTATTTTACCAAAAAAAAGTTGTGCTATATAGTATGACACAACAAACTGCAGATCCAGTACTGTGTGCATTTCTATCCACACTTCACATCAAGAAGAATAACTGGTGCATTTTTCAGAGTAGCTTGCCTAAATGGTACTAGAGGGCAGGCAGTATTTTTGAACCAAGGAGAGGAAAGCAAATTCTAAAGCCAAATATCTTCCCCTTAGGATGTTCTAAGTAATGTCCCATTAGGCCTAGGCCAATTACAGCTTCAGATATTATTGCTTAGGAATTCTACCTTCATACCACAAAATGTCTGTTCTATTACTCATACAATAATGCGTTGCATTTCTAAAAACAATTCTGGATCATTGTTCAATAAAGACCATCAAAAGGATGCAAAGGTGTATAATCAAGCTTTTATCTTGCTTTAGCAACTTCTAGGCAATTAATATTTCATGACATATATTAAGAGGGTTGTTTTTTTTCTGAGTTTATGCCTAATGTAGAATTCTCTAAAGTGAAATATTTGCCAGTGGCAATCTCTTTCATACAATATTAGCATATCCAATTCTTCCCTTGTGGGATGTTTCAGCATATAATATTAATTCACAATTAGGTAATGTACTCATTTTAGCAATCTCCTGTGTTCTCATTAATTAAAAACCTGGTACAATCACTTGTAGTCTATTCAATTTTACTTTGTTTGCTTTGCTTTGACTTTTTTCTTTTTCTTTTTTTCCCCTACTTTGTTTCCAGTGTGATGCTGTTTTTTGGTAGAACACTTCTACCAATGCCTGCCCCATATTCAGCACAGTATTCAGCAGTTACTCACATATGTGGATCCAACAGCTTTGGGCAGGATGGTTTGGTTTTTTTATTTGGTATGGTGTACTTATCTATATTAATATAAATATAATTCTAATGTAACAATAATTTGGCTTTTCAGTAGGATTTGTTCTGTTGTCATTTTTTTCACAATTCAAAGTTTGAAATCATTTCAATTTCCTTTTTTCTTCTCAGAACCAGTAATGAAATTTCTACAAAATTGCATTCTCGCTGGAATTCTCAGGTGAATTTTTCAAATTACGACCTGCTCACCTCCCTGTTATATAGATAATTGTGAGTTGCTATTTAAGCCTTCAAACAAATTTTGATTGAGGAAATGAAATAACCAAGTATGAGACATGAAATACTGGGGAATCATCCTTCAATAGGTATCACTACATGTTCAGTTTTCATGAAAAACAAAGGAGTCATTGTAATGAATGTTACATATATAGAGTAGTAGGTGAACAAAGGTATAAAACCTGCATCAGCTCTCAGAGATTACAAACTCCTATTTCATAGTTACTGCTGGCTAGGACAGAGATTCTGGTACTAAAAGTTTAGACAGAATTTTCTTTTTAAAAAGACAAAGCATTTTGGAGCAGTTTACTAAAAAGGTGGGTTTTTTTCTTTTTCTGTAAGTTCATGCTAATAGCTCTATTCCTTTCTATGTTTAATGGCATGCCTGTAGGATTTCTTTTGCCTTACGTCTTCTTGTCTCAAGTTTTCATGACAAAACTTTATATCAGTGATTAAAGGACGGAACATACTATTTTAAAGATGAACTTCAATAAAATAAAATACAATTTTTTAAAGGAAAGTAATTTTCAGAGCAATATCTAACTTGCACTCTACCAAACCAGAAGGCAAACCCCTTCAAAGAAAAGGTTATTTGTCAAATTATTTTTTGCTTATTGTGACAGCCTTTTTTTTTTATTGTTCAGGATGCTTTTAAAACCAGATTCTTATGAACTAATACCAAACAGGCTGCTCCCACTTATTCCAAAAGGAATCTTGGAGTTTACATATATATAACATATTGGTGACAGGTTGCCTTGTGTTTCAGAAAAAAAATGTGGTTAGAGCAAAACATACAATGGGAGACAAAAAAAAAATACACTGGCAACATTTATTTGTGAGCTGAAAGAAAACAAGGTGAGAGACCAGATAAGAGGCAGATGGAGAATGAAAGAAGACAAAGGAACGTGGCAGTAGGTATTGTAAAAATAGTTGAGCCTGGAAACTCTAATACTCCAGACTGTATGTTTCTGATAAAACAGATAAGGCTCTAGAAGAGAAGAAAAAAAATTAATATGTGACTGGGTTGAAGAGAAAACAGAAATATGCAGACTGAGGGCCCCACCAAAAATCGAGTTCGTCTTAAAAAATTGCAAGCCAGAATATCTCAGGAAAATTAATGAGAAACACAGGCATCCAATGATCAGGTTAAAACCAGGGAAGCTGTAATAGCAGTACGTGCTTTGGAGAAATTGTGGACATCTCACTAGGCATGAATTTGCAATGTAATATGACAGAGGGGGAACATAAAAGCCAAGTAACAAACTCTGGCAGCTAATCACAAAGTAGAGGGAAAACAGTTCCTTATCTACAATCTACATGTCTCTGCTACAGCCGTCTCTGGAGTATTTCATTAATTAAGGCTAACTTATGGCCAAAAATATATATATGCTGTGAATGGGAAAATGGGGAAAAGAAAAAAAAAAAAAGAATACAGAAAAATACCCTACATTACTGGGTTAATTTGGGCTGGTTTATGGGACTGAGTGGGACAGACTTAGGAGAAAAAATTGAATAGATACAGTAAGGTTTGGGGGAACTAAAGTAAACAGGTACAAACTGGCACAAATACTAGAAGCAAAAAATGTCCTTGTAAGACAACAGGAGCAGATTCCAGATATCTAAATGTCCTTTTAGAAAATTAACTGAATTCTATGTTACTATATAGACAGCAACACAAATTTCCTGCTCGTAGCCTTCAATCTGGTTCTTATTTCAGCTCCACTAAAAACACTAAAGTCTCCATGATCTCTCTTGGCAAGCAGTTCTTCCCCACCATCAGTAATTTGGAGATATCAAGAAAACCCCAACATACTTTTCCAAGGAAAGGAGGAGATTGAGGGTGGAGGAGGACCATAGGAAAAAATAGATATAAATAGCTCAGTATTTATACGCATGAACACTGAATCAGGAAGGTATTTGCTGAGCCTCCTCAAGCATTGTCTGACAGGAGATGTCTCTTCAAGAACTGCTCATCTTTACCCAGACACATCTCTCAGGGTTTGAATGAGGCTGCAGAGAACCAGCTCACCATCAGCAGTTGTACTCTGCCACCTGCGTGCCTCAGCCTCTAGCCCAAAGTCCCAGGTTTCTCTTTGGACCGAAATGCAGCCCTGAAAAGCAGCAAGACCACACTGGACGGTGATGAACTGAAGGCACTTCGGTTCAATATTATTTCCCTGGGATTCAGCTTTGCATAAGGAGCTGCCGTGGGTTGTCTTCCTCTGACTTCCTGGGCTGAATGCAGCTCCCCCGTAGCTGGCAGCACATTGTGGGGAAGAGGAACTGAGACAGTTTGGGCACAGTCATGGCTGCTGCCATGGCAGTGTGGGCATCATCAGCTCTGCATGCAGTAGTCCACTGAACTGGCTTCCTGCAGACTATACAGGAGGTAGAAGTAGGTCATTGGCAAGTTGGTAACAGAAAAGCAAAACTGTGACTGTGTTGTCTAATGAACACAGCAGAAGAGATAGCTTCAGGAAAAAAAATCCCGTATCAAAACCAAAAAAAAAAAAACCCTAACACCACATTTTCAATATACAATAGAATCTTCAAAAGCTCACTTGCCGTATAGGGTTGGCTTACCTCCACAGTCTCAAACAAGTGGTTTGTACTTAACCCTACAAGTAAAGACAATGGTCTTTACATGCCTCTTAAAATGGTGTTTGAATCTGAAGGCCAGAACTGCTAAATTCCCTCAGCAAATCTCTTGGGGGTTGCAAACAGTGCTTCTCCATTAAAAAAAAAAAAAAAAAGAGAAAAAAAGAAGAAGGAAGATTACTCTGTATCCATGGCTACATGACTACACACCGTATCATCAATACCATGTCTCTGAGCAGCTGAGAGTGTCTGACATATTTTGGAATTTTAATGAAACCCATCAGGGACTATCTGATAGGTAAAACATCTGGAAATCAAAAATCCAGGGAGTTGTATAAAACTCAGGTGAGGACTGCCTCAATTCTCATTTTTGTCACACCTTTATGTACTTTTAAGCACATTTGTACCTTTAAAGTTAGCTCTTCCAAACCTGCTGTCAGAGGAGTTTGGTTATTACCCATTCCCAGCTGATGCTATCAAGCTGACCTGTGGTGAGGCAGGGCTGTCAGAGTAAGCGGATTCCAATGTAAAATAGTTGAAATAACAAATGATAGGGGCTATACACCAGAGAAAACTGTGATTATATCATCACTCCTGTGCCCATTAAGCTCAGCAATTTCTAGCTATTTGAAAAACTGAGATGTCATTTCTGCAACATATAAGTGTTTTCTTGAATGTAATAAAATCCACCTTTTTAACACGGATTGCTACTCAGGACCTGCTCACTGGACTGTTATCTAACTAAACGTTTCAGGAGGTTACTTACCTCTATCAGACTTAATTAATAATGTGAAGCTATATTGTTTTGGAAATGACAAACACAGTGACTCCTTTCTGTGTCTGCCAGTGACCACAGCAACAGGATTTATATCAGGAGACTTTCCAAAACCTGGGAAGTACTCGGGCTTCTAAATCTCTCACTTTCGGAAATCTCCCAAAGACTGGCTCTGAGAAGTTCCCACACTGTCCTTCCACTCTTTGGACTAGCACAGAAGTACAGCAAAACTGTACTTTTAGCACATATACTCTTCTTCTGCAGCTGGAGAGTGCAGTTAACTGAATTATCTGAACCTTAGATAGGTTTACAGTTCATTTGAAGATATTTTTGGAAAGCTTTTTTTTTCTTTTTCCTGGACTGATTCCTCCTGCATGAACTAGTAAAACATATGGGAAAATGTAAAAGTGAATTTCACCTTCTATCTTTACCAGAACGTGCCATGCAGTCAGGGCAGAACTTAATAGGGAACTGATGGGAGGCTTCCCATGGATTACTCTGGGCTTTACATTAGATCCTGAGAAATCCAAACATTTCTTTTTCTGCTGAGCCAACTTCCACTTCTAGTTTTGTGTCAGACAAGTCATGAAAAAGAGAAGTCAACCCTACTGAAGTAAGGGCACCCAGGATAATCAGTCAGGGAAGAGATCTTAATACATAAATGCACTTGGGGAGAAAATTTAAAGAATCTCTTTCATCTTTGATCCAGAGGCACTCAGTGAACCCAGATGGAAAGTAATGTTTCTAATTGGAGAAAAAAATGTGCTCAAGGACCATCTGAATGTTCATTTGTGAGCTATGACTATGAAATCCAGCTCAATGTAATGAAAAAAAAAAAAAAAATCCAGAGCAGGAAGCAAAATGGAAACCACTCCGACTGAGAAAGTGATGGCTAAAATGCTACTCAACGGAACAGAATGAAAGGACAGACTGCAGATGCAAAATATACGTACATCTTTTCAAAACCAAATAAATGGAGGACAGAAATAATTCAATCAATGTTTGTAAGTTACAAGGAAAGGATGTGTATAAAAATGCTTGCTATAGTTTGTGGGAGGGCAAATTTGCAAGTAGCATCTCCCTGGAAGCATTAGTTTTACCTGAAAACAAGGAATGATAAACCAAGGTTGAACAATTTTAGATTTTAATCAAGATTTAGAGCTAATAAACTGACTATTTGACAGTTGAGACTTCACTATCACAAATATATTCACAAGGGAAGGCTGCAGATAGAATAAAGAGATTAAAAAAACATTTTGATCTCTTTCTTTCTAATGTTACTGGTTTCAGCAAAGTTCTTCCTGGTTTATTCACTGTTAATGAGAAAGGAGAAGGAAGATTTTTAATTATTTTCTGAACACATGTTTTTCACTAAAAAAGGTGAAATGTGTCTATTACTCAAGATTAATTCCACTCTGACCTGTTAATCCTCACCAGATTATGGGATTCATTCTTTATGTTCTTCTGTACTTACATATAACCATCAGCTCTGAAGTGCCACTGGGTTTAGAAAACAAATGTTTAAAGGAAAATGTTTTTGCACCTTGTTACTGCTCTATTTTCCACCAGTTTTTCTATGTTGAACCCAGTAGTATGATACTTGTCCATTTTCTTGAGTTAAAGTGGTAGCCCAGAAAAATATAGAAAGGTAACATCAGCAACCAGAAGATAGCATCTTTTCTCTGTTATTTGCTGTTTATTTTCCAGCTGAGCCCATAAGAATGACCAAAAAGGTTCGCACTGCTGTTCTTAGCCCAGATCTTCAAGTTATTTCAAGATATTAAGCAACCTACCCATCATTGTGGAGGCCTTCCACTTCCTTTATACTGTTTTTGTGTCAAGATCCATCTTAAAATTTTAATCTTATGGAATGTTAGTACACAGATTCCAATGTAAGTCTCTCTCAGTCACTACCCAGGAGATGCTGGTGCACTAGAAATGCTGAAGTTTTGAGAAAATCATTGTGTAAGAGAATCCTAAGATATCCTGTGCCACCACTGATATAGAGCTAGTCCTATATTTCTTTGCTCTTTTTTTAGACTTGTTTCTATTTTATCATCTTCCTTTCCTTCAGTAAAAGTGTCAGTCTCCCCACTTACAGTCCCTCAAATAGCTGCATATATTTTGGCAGCTGAAATATCTTGTGTCTGAGTTTTTCTGCAAAAGGCAACAATCCTGAAGACCACATTTTATAAAAAACCAAGATAAACAGCTTCAAGGTATAGCAAATTTAATCCTTCCTAAGGCCTGATTTAAGAACAAACTTATACTGAGATATAAGAACAAGTAAAAGTGAAGACTGGATGATGAAATCTGCAGACTCATTTCTCTAGTAAAATAGTCTACTACAAGTGCTACACATTTTTTAAAGTCAATAATTTTTAGCACTAGAAAGTTAAGGAAAGCCACATTTACATGGCATGGAGATAATCTGGATCTAAAATGAAAGATGTGACTCATAATAAATGACAGTTATGTATTAATTGCATTTTTTCTTCCCTCTTCAGTTAGCTAAAAGTTATTACAATGTTATTACTCTATTTTTCTGGAGAAATGCCTCACTTCCTCCTCATCTCCTGCATTCTCCTTCTCCAATTTTCAAGTTAAAGTATTGAGAAATGTATAAAATCTATCTCACAATTTATGAAAAAATATAGTTGATTGGAAGAACACTGGAAGCAATGGTGCTGAACTGTAGCACACCTTTTCAATCACTAGAGACTCACACATACACAGAGACCACAACAAATAATCTTGTTTCTGTTCCCTTCCTGGACAATCTGTTTGGCCCCAGCACAAGGACTCCATATGTTCTAAACTTCCAGGGAGAACCATCACATCCCACCTTTCTGTCTATGGCATATGTTTTGGCAGAGGAGTCCTGCCAGAGGAAAAAGGAACACCTCAGCTCAAGACCTGACACATCTTAGCATGGATGTGGACACTACTCTCAGAAATCCCAGTATCTTAATAATCTAAGCATGTCACCTTCCAGAACATTAGCCATGCAAGCACATGAGGTTTATTGATAAATTCAATGCAATGTATGACAATGAGTAAAATGGATACCCTGAAAGATTTGAACAGGCAAGTCAAACAAATTCAGTTATGCTTTGCAAAAGAAACACCCAGAGTTAGACATAGTTCTAAAAAGACTTGACCTCTTTCTTCACTGCTTCAAAAACCTGTTTGGGCCCAGGGCAGAGCTCTGTGGAAACTCAAAAAATCATGCCTCTTCCTGGGGACCCTTCCTTCATGATCTAAGTTGCATTTCTCTGCTCCGACTGTTAAATAGGACTCTCTGATAGTGATATTGTACATCTTTAAGCAGCTCCTCACCTTGTCCTCCAAAGTCTGCATTTG
>NW_008237681.1:4388612-4419553 GCF_000691975.1 Corvus brachyrhynchos
CTTGCTCTTGCTTTGCTTGCTGCCTCACTTGCCTCACAGTCTTTTGTATCATTTGGAAGCTGATCAGCCCTCCTATGATATTATCAGGTTTTTGTTCCCCCCAAGACAAAGGTCTAGATGCTCTATTATTGTTCCTAGCTGTTAATTGAAAGACGTACCAAGGACATCCCCATGTCCTTCATGCCAGAAACATGGAGATAGCCCCTGTATAAGAAGATAAACAATTTGAGAAATGAAATCAATCTTCAAATTTTAGGAACTAGTGTCCAAAGCTAACACTCCAAAGCATCTCACTGTATTTTCCATCCTTAATATTTACTTAACTTTGGATTTGAGGAGAATATCTGCTCTTTAAAACATGGCATCTGTGTTCAGACTCCAGATCCATTAACTGCATTTTCAGAGTAGGCAGAAGGGACAAAGACCAGAGAGA
Source organism: Corvus brachyrhynchos (assembly GCF_000691975.1). NCBI lineage: Eukaryota > Metazoa > Chordata > Aves > Passeriformes > Corvidae > Corvus > Corvus brachyrhynchos. The sequence goes on from NW_008237681.1 coordinate 4,389,046, forward strand.
CTAATCCTCCATTAATGGAACATGTCATATCTCCACAAAATCAATTTGCCAAGGTGACAGCCTCTCTGTTGCTTTTGGTGAAAGTCACAACACCTTGGGTAATAGTTTCTCAGAGTTGAATTACCTTCTCTTACATATGAAAATTAGTCACGTCGTAATTGAAGGCATTTTAAAGACTGCATACTGGCAGTCCTTGGCCATGTGAAATAGTTTTTTCTAGTTGTGAGTTCTCCGACATAAGCTGCAAGAAGCAAACACCCAAAGCATGTATGTCAATGATGTGGCCATCATAAGACCTATTTGGGACCGATTGTGTTTTCTGAAACAAATATAGAGTGACGTCTTTTGTCAAGTTAATTGCAGCATCCTAAAACAAATAAGCATAACAAAACCCTTTCGTTCCTTTTTTAACTCTAATTTCAATGTTATTGAAGTATTCATAGAAATTTCTATCTTCTAATGTCAGAGATCCCAAAATGCATCACGCAAAGGGCTAGTGAGGACTACATTTTCTAGACTCTGTAAACTTACTTGCAGCTTGCAGAAACTTCAATAAATTAAGTGGTTTATGTATGTTAAAACTGGCTTAATGATTGTGTTGAAACTTTAGTAGAAGAGTGCCGCAAGAGAATCAATTAATGGGAGTCTATTCAAAGGTATAAATTAAGACAGCTAACATTAGTTACTTCACATAGCTTCTTGACAGGCAAGTTACTATGTAGATTCCATCTCCCACTAGTAGGGATTAAGTGATAGTAGAACATCAAAGTGAATCAAACTATTTAAGAATTTAAAGTTTATAAAAAGGCCAGAGTATAACTTATACATCAGCTCTTTGTCTCAGACCTGGATGTTTTTAAACAAGTGATTCAGAAATTAATAAGCAGTGTATTTTTTGATTCTTCATTTGTTTCTGTCCATTTTTTGAGGCTTTTCTTTTTTCTTTAATATTTCAGTTGCTGTATTCCTCATAAAAAGTGGGAAGGACTGCTGTTTGGTCAGGTGGGACACACAGCTGCATGGCCACTCTTCCGCAGCACAGCACACAGCAGGGAAGCTGAAGGAGGACAGTCTCCTGAGCCTTTTAATACAGCTGCCTCCCAAAAGCATACTTGAAATAAACACAGCAGATGCAGAAGTCAGACATTGCAGTGTTGATGCACCTCAGGATGAGAAAAAAGCTCCCTACTGTACATCGGAATGAACACACTCTAAAGAATTAAGGTCATTACTGTTTGTCATGCCAAGGAAAGGAATTTGGGTTGATAAGAGTTGCTTTCTGTCTTTAACACCTGTGGACTCTGGCCTCCCAAGATTTATAGCTCAGATTTTATTTGCCTGAAGTCTCTGATCTCTTAATTTAGAGCTGTCTTAGGGGAATACATCTCATTCCAAGACAATTCCTGATGGCAGGAATGTGATGCTATCCATCTGTTTTACATAAGGGATTACTTTCCTAATTTGGGGTTTGGAAAGAGGATAGCACCTAGTAAATCGTTTTGAATGAAGATACCCTTGGACAAATTCTGGAAAGCACTATGGACTGAGGAATCTTTGGTCTTTCCACAGGCTCCTCAGGAGATGGGGAGAAGCCAAAGAACACTTTTTTGCTTCCCAGTACTACTGTGTGTTGGGTCAAGAGAGTTGGTGCCTGCAAATAGCCAGCAGCACACACCCAGAGAAGAGTTTAAGAGCAAGATTTGAGGAAAGTCACTGTTCCCTAAACCTTTTCACCAGGTGTCAATGACCTATCAATCAGCTTCCCTCTCAGAGCATTCCCTTTGAGGGCAAAATTGCTCCACTCAACACCTAAATGCTCATGAAACACCTAGACTTCCCAAGTATATCTGGAAAGAAGACAGTGGGAGCTTTTAGAGTGAGAGATTTCTTTTCCCTCTCAAGATGTCGGTTCATTAAAAAAAACAATTCTTTTTTTACCAGAAAGCCTTATGATTAGTTTTCTTCCCTCCATAGAAATTATAAAAATATTTCTAAATATATTTAGAAATTATAAAAATATTTCCCAGGAGTGGGGGGTGGGAGATTGTTTTCTTCATCAAAACAAGGTTTTGGCACTACTGTTATTGTGTTTTATTAAGCTGCCTATTAACCACTACAACTATTTTTAATGTTAAAAAGCTACATTAAGTATTTTGATAGATAAACAACAAATTTCTTAAATTTCACTTAATTTTTTTAAAACAACTCTCTGTCTTAAAATAAAACAATACGATATATCTCATCCATGAATAATTTTCACAAAGTAGAAAAAAATCTTTCTTCTGGAGGTAAAACCAAGCAGCAAAATATATGCATCTCTGCATAATGGTTCTTTCCCTTGTTTTTCTTTGAATACATTCCTAGCTATCCTAAAGGCAGGTCTTATTAATGTCATCTAGCTGAGTTCTAAAAAATCATGTTTCAGGTTTTTAAAGCTAAAATTGGGTGATTTAGTCATGCAAGCAGTCAGATGTTTAGGATGTCTAAAACAAGCCTGATCTAAGTAAGTTTTTTAGGCTGTTTCTTTAGATAATAGAAAATTAATATCAGCTGTACAGGGTGTTGGTTCAAGTACAGGGTGTTGGTTCAAGAACAGTGTCTAAAATATATGGGATTAATTATCTTGGGGACTTGCCTACAGGCTCACTGTAGAGCATGCCAGGTAAATAGATCAGGCTAGATGAACAACTCTGAGATATCCAAGGTTATAAGAGACTAATGCCTCTCTCCTTCCCAATGAAACTAATGAAAACATGAAGGATTTCTTAACAGTATTTGAGTAAGTTTCTTTAATTCCTAAACAATTTTAGGGTTTTTTACTGCCTTATATTTTTGATAATATTTCTCGCTAACAAAAGAAAGTTGTTGTTTTCCTAAGTCATTTAATTTTATTGTTTGAGCTAGGCATCACCTGGCAAACCTGGTTGAGCTGTCACACTGTCATCACAGGACCATATGGGAAATAAAGAGAATATAGTTGTCCCCACTTCATGGAAGAAGACATGAAGGCATATATAGATGCAATGGTGCTCCAGGTCTTACAAAACTTTGGGAAATTATTGATAGAATACCAGATTGTTGGTAAACTGTTATTAGAAAGAGAAACTCAAATTAAATAGTAGCTCAGAAGACATCCCCCCATGCAGCTATATAAAGACCCTGAACTGAGGAGTTCATGGATTCTTTTTTCAGTACTGCTTATTTTCTGATTGTGAGTGATCCCTTAAATACGCACACTTGTTAAACATATTTATGTAGCAGATTATGTCAAAACAAGTAGCATAATTCTAAATCAATGCAAACCTGGTTTTCTCCTTTCTTTTCAGCCCCCCAAAATAATGGGAGAAAAACAGCCTCTATTAAAGAAATCAAGCATCTGAAAAGTAAAGTCAAAAGTAGCAGAAACAGTGCTACTTTATGTTCATCTTCCACATCTAAGCTGTCAATTTTTCAGTCTGTGTTCTTTGAAAGGGAGCACAAGAACTGTCATTTAATAGTCAAGGGATATTAGCAATGAAAGAACTATCATTTAAATAAGAGTTGTGAAACTGATGTTTCAGCTATACGATCTCCAGTTAAGTTTTGTTTTGTATGTCAGGCAATGATATTTCATTCAGCAACTCCAAACCAGATATGAATGATAAAATTCAACACACCTTGTGTTTAGACCTCTGGCAAGAAACCTAGACTGAGCGGGTATATGGCAGGGTGCCTCGATGACTGACACAAAGCAAATGCTAGATTTAGCATGCCTTCATCTGATGACTGACCCAGCAGAACAGCACCTCAGTGGGCTGACAGTCTTTTTTATATCTCCGCTCTCTCGATTATAGCATCACATCCCATTTAGCACTCCAAATTCACAGTCATTTATGGACACCACCCAAACCTAGGCAGCCAGCTGAAAGGATACAACCGTCTGGTTGTTATTATTAGCCATCAAAGTTCTGAAACATTGTCATCTTGTGGCAGGTTGAGGACATAACAAGGGAAATAGCCACTTCTCCAGGGCATTTCCCTGGCCCTGGAAACAACGAGCATGCCTGGGGAAATTTTGAGTGCAAGGCACATGCAGAAATTGCTGCAGGGGAGCTTCCTTAGTGCCATAGTGTGGGTGCTCTGGGACAAACAAAATCACAGCTGGCTCACATCACTGGATCAGGTCTTTAACTTGTAGCACTGTGTGTTCATTCCAGGTATAGCAATGCTCATTAAATACAAAGCAATTTAGCCATTAGACTATTAGCATTCTTTTTCATCTGAGGAAGTACCAGCAGTTTGCATATTGGTATCTTGCTACATACATAATTAGTCAATAAAAATTAGACCTGACAGAGGTTAAAAGGTGAGTGATAGCAACCTAATGCCAATAACTGCTGTACCATCCTACACTTTCTTGCTTGGTTTTAGGAGAGATCCTACTGGAATAGCTTTGCTATCTCTGATTTGCACTGTCACATGCCTTCTTCCAGAGCATCTGAAGGACATGCTAAACTCAGCACAGTTCTTCCCAGAGATTACACTGTGTGCACTCATTATCCAACAGAACAGTGTATCACCTAACCTTGAGTCATCACTGAGTCAGTTTTAGCTCTTCAAGACTCACTACCATAACTTTTTCAGAGTTCCTGAGTCATACAGGAGGAAAGGAAAGGAGAGACACAACAAAACTCCACTTTACACAAACACCTAATGACATGCCCAGGCCAAAGGCACATCTGTCAGGGTAAATGTAGACACATCTGGCCCCACAGAGAAGAAAATATTCAAACATGCCCAGCAATATAACAATGCAGCTATTCAGCTCTTAGAGCAAAGCTCTGGATTCAGCAAATTTGATTGCCAATGTCAGACTGGATGTCTCCACCACCTATTAAAACCCAGGTTTCAGCAACATGTGTGTTTGCCTTCTCCCATTGCCAGCTCTTGGCTAACATATTTGTAGTAGAAAACAGAACTTGCATAAGCCTCCAAGCTCTTTTGTATGAAATCAAATCAGTTACTTACACAAAAAAATGATCTCACAGCATCACATCTGGATTAAAATAATTACTTTAAGGTTTTACTGCTTCCTAAAGAGTCAAGGCCAAGGCCATTTGGTTCACCTTGTCATAAATAAGAATTTCCATTTTCATTTGTCACCTGATGGTGGACTGTGGATGGAAGACTCATGGAAAAACTAATGATAGCCTCTCAATAGGTCCAGTAGAGAATGAAAGCAAATGGATATAGATGTTTTTTCCATTGGAGATACATGCAGGCATGTGTATGCATAAACTGAGACACACAGAAATACCACAGACAGAGAACACAACAGAAAGTAAAAGGCAGCTAGTCATCATATGACCTCGACCAGAAAGAAACCCAAGAGAGCTTTGTGAGGGGAATGCAGACTGGAAAACAAGAGTATGGGCAGGACTTATAAGAGAAAAACCCTTCTGCTCTTTGATTTCTACTGATCTTGTTTTATATACATTAATAAATATGTTTTATCAAATCAATTTAATATGATTTGACAAAAAATTTGCTTCTCCCTAAAGATTTCATCCCAATAATAGCAACCTGCAGAAACTTAAGTTTTTGCCAAATGCTAGGACTGCAAAAGGGAGAGATGTATCACATTTAGGCTCATGTCTAAGACTACTAAACTGCCTGTGAGGAACATAAAGCCACAGTTCTGTGCTAACCAGGATCAGACTTGGACTTTCTGAGATCACTCAGCCACATGACACTGACCTGATTAGGAAGGTAGGCAAAGATTGTTTATGCCACTTTCAGTAGAGGAGAAAGTATCTGGCTGTGAGTAATGTCAGAATTGAGAGTCAGATAATATCTGAGCTGGCATAAAATCTAGTGCATAATTCCCTGTCTCAAAAACCCCTTGAGCACACTGGAAAAATCAGGGTTACTTTGAACCAGTTCTGTGCCATACCATATGTCTGTGACATTTTAAATCCTACATTTAAATCCTGGTTCTAAAACCATATTTTCTATTCCTTGCAGCCACAGTGTAAGGAATAAAAGAGCAGGAAAACAGTGCAAAGATAGCAGCCAGCTAAGAGGCAACATTAAAGCAGAAGTATGCCTCAAATCCCACCCCTCTATGGGGTTTATTGAATATAAATAGAGTAGCAGGAACAGAACTGAGATGCCTCAAGCACTCCTGTATCATGTTATTATCTGGCATGATGCACATTTATTTATTCCACATAAAACAGCAGCTTTAACAGAGGGAATGAGAACATCTTCAGTCTGCTCACAGTAGTTAATCCCAGGTTCAAATCACTTCAGAAAGATGAGGAAAGTTAAATCCTTCCCATCATCACCATGAAGTCTGTGCTATAATTAGTAGGTGAACGATTAAAAGAGGAATGAGATGGAGATGGAGTGAGCACTTCCAGAGATGCTCCTTATGAAGCCCAATCCAACAAGCAGCACTGGAGCCTGCTTGCCAATCAGACACAGAGGGAAGCTAAACAATTTGGGAACCCTGCTCAGACCTCAGGCCCTTAGGGAACTCCACTATGACAGCATTCTGCACATGTGCCCTTTAGCTATCACCAGTGTGAGGCACTGTGAGGCAAGACTACCAATCCAAATTTTGGATCTATTAAGAGCAGTGAGGAGAATCCTCAGTTTCAGATGCTTTGGGACAATAAGAACCCAATGTCTGCATGAGAGCAATGAAATACGGCCACTGCTGCTGCAGCCTTGGAGAGCGCCAGCTCTTCCCTCTAACTGCAAAATTGCACTGTGGATTCTTGCCTATCATGACTACCTTGCAGCATTGAGGTTATGTGTTTGGGTATGAGAAGGTGGATATTTTATAATATCCCAGACAAATCTCTGGTGTAAAGTCTGTCATGACCAGTAAAGTTTCACCACGGAGGAATTATGATTCAAGGATTTTCAGGACTAAGGGAAGCAAAGGAGAAGGTGTTCACTGCTTAAAGGACAGTCTAAATGTTATTTTTCAAAGACAGTCATTAATATTTTTTTTCACCCATGAGAGTCATACTCCTATAAATGCTGTCTCATATATTTAGAGGCATAAAAGGTGACCGGCCTCTACTTAAATTAATGAAAACAATGCTCCTTTCTAATCAGATTTTAAAGGAGATCACTAATCAGCAATTTTTGAATGAGGAACTGTAGCCAGATAATCCATATCCTGTGATGTCTTCACCTTCCCTTTTACCTTCTCACTGCCACTGCTCACATGATTATTTAGCCGATCAGATGCTGAAATGCTGGATTGGCATTTATTCAAGCAAAGTAAGCATTTTTATGCAGACCAAGGGAAAACACCTAAACAGTACTAAAGCAAGGAGCAGATGTCTGCAGTTTATCTTCCTTGATTTAATTTCAATAGAATTTACATGAGGTTCTCTTCATATTCAAGTTATCACATTAGGGAGTCTGGGCTTGTGGTGAAGAGTGACAGACATTTGAGAAATTTGTCCAGCATTTGTAGAGGACAAGCTTATAGAAACAAGCAGAGAAATCAGTGGGGTGGAGTTCATTCACTCTTCTAGAGCTGGAAAGGACACAGTGGATTGCTTTTAGGTTAGGTGGGTTAGGGGTTAGTGGGTTAGGTGGGTTAGGTTTAGTGGGTTAGGTTCAGAGTTGATATTCTTTTCAAATATCTGATGCAGCACATAAAACTTCTGTATTAAGTCAAGGTTCTTCAAGGTATTTAGCCTTTAAACTGTCTTAGCTAAGTATCTCTGAGGGTTAATATTTTGGCTTATCTTGGAGGGGAATTTTAATGTCATTTACTTTAATTAATTTTCTGAACAGCTGTTAGCCACTGCAGTCACAGAGTCCTGAAGGAGTTAGGACACTAGCTCTACTTCCCCTACCTAACTCTTGCACTCCTCTCTCAAGGCCTTAAAGCAGATAAAACCTTATTGTCTTCACTCATCTCCAATGCTGGAAGGGAGGCTGAGAGGTCAGGATTATAGAAATAATCCTCTCGTTCCTCTGGAGAATCATTTTACTAGTAGCAAAGCAAATGTTCATCTTCTTTAGAGCTGATATTACAGACTTGAAAGATGGCTGCTATCCTGGCTGCTCCAGCAATTATTGAAGTAGACTTGGTGTCTGGAGTCTTTCAAAGGCAGCCCATCAAATGATATTTTACTTTCCAGGTTAGAAGTTAAGCATATTAGTGTAAAGTGAGCAAGAGCCAACACATGCTACCACTAAAGCAGGTAAAATGCCATCTGTCAGTGATGCTCAGCATCTCCAGGAGGCAGTGGTTTCTACTTCATGCCGAGTTCAGAGTCCTGTGAAACTGCAAAGCATCAATATCCCTTCTGTGCATCAGCACAGCCCTGCTGTTTGCAATTCGGAGTCTGGCACCCTGCAGTACCAACCCATGATGGGGACAGTCTCCACAGCTGACAGATGTGCACTTTAACAGTCCAAACTTTAAAAGGTGGATGTGCAGAACAGGGAAGCTTTCCTGTGCAAATCCAGTATGAGTCAAGGTAACCAAGCGCACTGTCATACAAACAGTGTGTGTTCCCACAGCACACTGCTCTCCAAGACTGCAGAACACACAAGGTGACCCTCCTTGGTGAGCACGCATTATGTTCAATCTGTCCATTTGTTCTTCTGTCAAACAGGTAATTTCTTAAGAGATGGCCTTTATTTTTTCTCTTGCCAGAGTGTGGTAAATTCCTCTTTTTGTGTGGTGAATTAGAGTACCAGCTCCAGAAGAGCCAATGACTTTCATATTACTGTGAAAAAAGACACAGAATACGTGCAGTATCACAACTGTTCTCTCTCCACAACCAATACATGACACTAGATTTCAGACAAGGCAGATTGTTTGTTCAGACCCCAGAATAATTTTTATTTACTCTGGCACTAGCGGGCTCACTAAAAACACATACTAATTTAGGTTAAAAAAAAATAATAATCAATCAACTTTTGCATTAAATCTTAGTTGCCCTGTGTCCAGGTCATTGCAATTCAAATGTTTTTTCCTTCCTCATCTCAGGTAGAGCTTTTGCTCTCAAGTACCTGTTCAGGAAAGAGCTTTTACTTTCATGAATATATATGTATTCATGTGTATATGAACATATGAATAAGAAAATACGGAAACATCATCCATACTTAATCAGACTGTGAACTTTACTCATTGTGCTGCTATCTTTAGTCATGAGTGGTCATTAAAAAAAGCCTTTTAGCAGAATCTTTTAGCTTATTAAAAACTGTTATAATACATTTCCTACTGACTAGTCTACAGGTGTCCTGAGACAGTGGTAATCAAGAACTTCACAGCTGCAGCTAAATTATATACCACTAAGAGAGGATGTGTACATTTGAGGCTGGACTTTAGACTTCCAGTGAAAGACTGGTCCCATCCCCAGAAGCTTCATTCTAGTGTAAAACTCCAGTAAGTGGGAGAAAGGAAGCACTGTTAAACACAATGTGTATATGAGCAAAAGGGACACCAAGAACTTTCCCAAGATTACAAAGGAAAGCAGGGACAAAGGAAAGCTGGTAATTGAACCCAAATGTTCTCAAAGAAGTTAAATTGCCTTAATAGTAACTTTTTTTAATTTTATGGTGTGTTAAATTCTTTTCACTTCACTTAGATATTATGGTGACAGCTGCCTCACAGAAATCAAAAAATGAATGGAAAGCAGGTGTCAAGAATTTCTTGAACAAGAAAGCAAGAAAAACAAGATTTTCACTTTCTCCAGGGTGCATACCGACTTGTCTGCTGTCTTCATCAAAAGAACACCACACTACTTTGATAGCTTCCCCAGTTGTTTTAAAGAGATCATTTTTATAATTGATAGTGTTACTGTATAAAGCAATCTGCTGCCAAATTAGTAAGCCCTTAGTCAGTGCAAATGTGTATCTTATTCAAGGATCCTGTTTATTATAACTGTAATTTTACCCTTTAAGGCCCCTGAAGAGCAAAAATGTTCAAAGTCAAAGCAATGAGCTTACTGTAAATTATATTCCCAGGAGGGATGAGTCTGAATTTTCATACCAGAATAGTCCACCTCAATTATTTTGAAAAAGGAAAAACTGGATGATCTGTACACATTTTAAACAACTCAGTTTCACCTAATATTTTTCTTTGTAAATTTGCAAGCTGGCAACTCATACATATTCCCAAACTTTTCTTCATTAACAGGAGAAAGAGAACTTTCTTATTCAACACACAGTCCAGCTGAAATCCAGCACTCAAGTAAAGCAGAGAGGGGAAAGAAATAATCAACCCAGGAAACCTATAAAGCACTAACCTTACAGTACGGCTGGTTAAAGAAACAGCATATTGTCCTGGCAGCAGGCAGAAAATTATCTGAGTGCTATCCACTGGCATTCCCAGAAAGTTCAGTATTAAAGGCTTCACTGACCTGGAAGAGAGGAAACCCAGGCTTTGGCCACAGACCAGTGGGGCTGTGTCACCTTCTGTTCTGCTCCTGGTTCCTCTGGCTTAACACCGATACCTACATGTGAGCTAGTCACTACAAAGTTTATTGAGAGCAAATGAGCTCATCCAAATTAGATGTCTCAAGTATGGCCACAAAAACCCATCCTGAAATTGCTTTTCTCTCTCTCCATTAAGCAGAAGAAGACTTCTTGGCAGCTTGCTTAGCTGAGAAGGTGTAAACTCAGTGAAACAAATAAGGGCCCAGCCTCTTCTCCAGGCTTTTATAGATATATGTTACCCATGTGTCACTCCCACTATACTAAGATATATAGGAAAGACACTGAGCTGTTACAGAAGGTTTGGAGAAGGGCCATGAAGATGATCAGAAGAAGGCTGCAGCACCTCTCCCATGAAGACAGGCAGAGAGCTGACAGGCAGAGGTTTGGGGTTACTCAGCCTGGAGAAGCAAGGGTTTCAGGGAGACCCTTATAGAAGGCTTCCAGTACCTAAAGGAGGCTAACAAAAATAAGACAAAGATATTTTTTACCAGGGCCTCTAGTGACATGACAAGGGGCAACAGTTTTAAGTTGAAGAAGATAGATTCAGGGAGAATATAGAAGGAAGATATTCTTTATGATGAGGGTGGTGAGACACTAAAATAGGTTTCCAGTGAAATTATGGACACTTCATAACTGGAAATGTTCAAGGTCAGGTAGGATGGGACTTTGAACAACTCAGTTTACTGGAAATGCCCCTGCTCATAGTAGGTTGAGTAGAAATAGATGAATGTTAATGGTCCCTTCCAATCCAAACATTTCAATTTTTTTATGACTATTTTAAAAAGCAATGTCTTCAAAATATCACAAATTCAATCAAAATTCATGGTCAAGATAAATTCCTTTAAGACATGGATTTGTGATGTTTGTGATGTTTCATCCCAATGTTCCTGCCCTCACGAGCTCCTCTCTTTGTGATATAAATGTGTAGCATTACTGTAGCATGTGCGAAGGTTATTCATGGCATGGCTGGCTTGCACTATTTTGGTTGCTGTATATTCACATCTCATTGCCTTGCAATGCTGGTTTTGTTAATACATCTCTGGTATTGATTTTAACAGTTGTGCACATGTTCTTAAAGGCTATTTTAGTACAAGGCCCCTTAAAGCTTTTGAAGAGAATCAGTGCCTTTGAGAAGTCATGATTTACAGGCACATAGGAGGCGTGACAATTTTGCCAGCTGGATCTGAAGCAAGGAATGGAAACAAGAACACTTTTCCTTAATTTAAATAAGGACTGACCCCTGGTAATTATTTATAGATCTGAGTCATCTCCAATGAATATGTTCTCTGTTTTTCAGGGACCCTGAAATTCATGTGTGGTACCTTTCATCTGAGGAAGGAATATGGTCCTCATCCATGCTCCAAGTGTTAATCCAGATGCCCAACAATATTCCCCAGAAAGGCAGAAACATGAAAATATGGTCTGAAAACCCTTGCAAACACACCACTTAGAGAAAATGTGGATCCTGTCCTTAATTTGCCCTATCTTGAAACAAAATCTGTCAAATCTTGTACAGCCTTAAAGTAATACTGAAAAAAATCCTGTGGCAAATATTTCTCTTGGCCAATAAAGTATCATCAAAACTGTTTGAGAATTCATTTGAAGACATGGCATATTTCAGTGAGGAAAAACAATTGTTAAAGGTCGAAACAATTTTTCTGCCATTTCCAAAACAGAATAATTTTTGGTTCAGACTGACAGTTGCCTCAGCATTTACGTTTAGTTTCGTTTCATTCTGGATTTTTAAAAATTTTTCTCAAATTATCTCCAATGAAATATTTTAAGCCTTCAGATTTTTAGAATGATGAGCAAAGTCCCTCCTAAAGAAATCATTTCAGGTCAGTGTGAATGGAATTTCTTTCAGTCAGTGAACTGAAAAATCAATTATTCCAACAGCCACTGCAGTGCACAACTCAAGGGCAATGTGAGACCAGGAGACAAATTGGGAAAGAAGAATGGACTGATCCTGCCCCAATACTTTTCAATATAGTGCTACCCAACTTTTTTCAACAGGTTCCCTGTTAAAGCTTCCAGTTGAGTCACATATCTTGCTCAAACCTTGCTAGGGTTGGTGTTAACAAAAATGAGCAAACAAAACAACACAAGAAAGAAAATGAAAGCGAGGAAGTTCCATGTCTGAAACTGGAAGCTGAGAAGATCATAAATATATTTTTGCTATTTATTTGAACTGGAAACCACCTTGAGAAATATTTTATCAATATTTAAATACTTCTTCAGATGCATAACCTTCTCCTACCTCTTCTTTTTTTCATCTCACTTACTGTAACTAGCTTGGGAAGCATTTAGAGGATATAACACATAGCTTCAAGACAGTCGCTATACGATTATACTGATGTATAGTGCTACAGAAAAACAGAAGTTTTGTTAACATGTGAGTTCTCCCAACACAAACCAAATCTAGTTCTTTTGTTAAAAATATAAATAAAGATAGCAATTCTGTTTTCTCCTCTTTCTGCACACAAGGTCAAATGAAAAAATACAAATCCCATCAAACTCAAGATCCAATCTCACATACAATTGGTCACCTAGTTCTGTGTGCACCAATATATCCTGTTATCAAAACATTTTGGTATTTAGGGGGGGAAATATATTTTTAATTTCATCTTTCACTTCTCATTATTTCCCCATTTGTCTAAAGCAACAGTTAAATTGATTTCAGTGTAGTGTACTAGCCTGAGAAGTAGTCCAGATCTGTGTCTATGAAGTGGTAGGATCACATGAAGTTTGTCATCTGGCCATGGGGCATAAATGTAGAATTAGCATCATGTTTTAGCACTTGTGACTCCCTTGCTTAGATGAATTTACAAATAGCTTAACATCCTTCAAGATTTTGAAGTAGTCTTCTTCTATAATCCTGCTAAAGACGAAAATAATTGAGGTGCCAAAATTAAGTGACCTAATTCTCACATCAGAACAGTATTTTCCTACTGCCAGCACAACTTGTTTGAAATAATTTTTGGATTCTGATTTAAAAAAATCTAAGGCCATTGAACAACCTTTATGAAAGAGCAAAGGAAAAGGATAGTAAATTAATTTTCATTTAATTGAGGATCAACACCTTTTGCCTTTAAGCAACACTACTTAAAAGTCAGTCTGTTTCCTGAAAGTAATGTGCTTTTTATTGTTCAGCATAACTCCAAGGCTTGTTATTACTAAAAAAACTGGAAAAAAATTAAAAACCATTTCTGGTTCTTTTTAGTTTGTTTATTTCTACATTTGCATGCACTCTGCGTATCTTCAGTTTCCTTATTTTTCATGTTTCTGTGACTCTTTCACACTGTAATAGCAAAATGAAAATCATGACTGTAAAGCCCCTAGAATTTGCAGAGCAACCACAGAGTAGAAATTTTATCTGATACTACTTTTAATGCTTTTTAAAATAAATGAATATATTTCAAGTTGATAGGCCTTTTTAAATCCTTCTGCTCTGATAATCTGTATTTCTGATTATCTTATGCATAAGTACCAGCTTGAATTTTTCAAAGTGAAGCCTCATTTTCTTATTTTCTGCAAAGCTTTGCAATATGTAGTTTGGGATTTTCCCACTGATGTTGAGATGAGGATTTATATGACATTTCTAAGTTCTGAGAGTGACTTGATTTTCTTCTTCAAACTCCCCAGGTAACTTGTCTTCTTTTAAGACATCTCTTTCATGGCCCAGTTCAGCAAAAGCATTTAAGCACAGGTTTAATCCACAGTGAAATACAGTATATAAATATGTTAATACGACTGAATGTCCTAAAGTTAACACCAAAATGTGTGACCATTCTATCTCCTTTTGACTTCAAAAGACCAGTAGTGCAGATATTTTCAGGAAGGCAACATATTCATTTAATTTAAAAAAAAAAAAATTAAAATATTTCCTTGATCTTTCAGATCCTGTAAGGCCAAAACTATATCCTTCTAACTATTACCCCATCACGTATGAAAAGAAAAGTAAATAGCTTTCATGGTTTTGGCAATGAAATCTTATTCTTTCCATTTGATAAAGAGAACTCCATAGTGAAAACTGATACTCAAAGATATCACTGCTTAATGTATTTAGATTCACCATCCTTAGTAGTCAGGGCCAGCTGAGAATTTTCCAACAGAGTAGTACCCTGCTGGAAAACACTGTTTCAGGGATGAAATACACTGCTTTGGGAAGTCCCCTTCTCCCCTGCCTGCCCCAGCAAGACCCAGCCCTTTGCTGTGCCTATGGGATTGTGATGAGAAGGAGCAAGCTCAAGAGGAGCAGTGGAAAGCACCTGCCAAGTCTCATGATTGTAAGCAGAACTGAAAGATAAGATTAACAAACATTTTGGGAACCAACTATATTTCTAAGAGCCAGCTGGACTGGGCCACCTGCAGCACTGCTCTGGTTTCAATGAAGCAGCACTTTATGGAGTTAATTTCCTCATTCTTCTTTACTTACAATGTCAGGATCACTGAAAAGATACTGCACACTAAATTTTCATCTGCAAATTGACCCTAGAGTTTTTCAATTCCTGTCAAAGTTATTCCCTTGTACAAGAAAAGCCAATAGTATTTGTTCACTATAGAATTTAGCAATGCTTCACACTTTAAAGCAACATTTTTATGCCTGAAGCATCATAAAATCATAGAATGGTTTGGGTTGGAAGGGGTCTTAAAGATCATCCAGTTCCAACCCCCCATGCCGTGGGCAGGGACAACTCACACTAGACCAAGTTGCTCAGAGCCTGATCCAACCTGGCCTGGAACACTGCCAGAGATGAGGCATCCACAATTTCTCTGGGCAACCTGAGGTGA
Source organism: Corvus brachyrhynchos (assembly GCF_000691975.1). Taxonomy (NCBI): domain Eukaryota; kingdom Metazoa; phylum Chordata; class Aves; order Passeriformes; family Corvidae; genus Corvus; species Corvus brachyrhynchos. The sequence goes on from NW_008237681.1 coordinate 4,404,295, forward strand.
GGTTGGTCTCACCACCAGTAAAGAAATTCTTCCTAACATCTAATCTAAACCTGCTCTATCACTTTGAAGCCAGTCTCCCTTGTCCTATCACTACATTTCCTGATGAAGTGTCCCCCTTTGGCTTACTTGTAGGCTCCCTTTAGATACTGGAAGGAATCTTTATACAGTAATAAAATACGTACTATTAGAAGGCTCATTTGTAAAGGTCCTAGCAATCTTTCCTTTAATTTCTGCTAGAATCTCTGTTTTATTTTTCCCCTGCCTTTAGAAATGGAATATAACCATTGCTTAAAGTATCCTGTATTGCTGGGTGTGCATGACTTTCCTTTTTTTAGGATGGATGGGCAATTCAATGTTTGTATTTCAGGATCCTTGGGCAAGTCCCTGCTGCTGTTTACAGAACATTTTTGTAAAGTACATTTGTAAGTGTCATGCTGAAAAATGGCTAATAGGGTTAAAAGTGGTATGGCATTTGGAAACATTGCAAGCTCAAAACTTTTCACTATTAATAATACAGGAAAAAAATCATAGAATGCTTTATGGCAGTGTGCATTTACTCTATGTCTATGTTTGTGCTGACTGCATTTATGTTACATTAGCATGAAAATCATGCCACTAATGAGATACAGTGCATTTTAAGAAACACTAACAATGATCTTTGAGAAAACCCAGAACATAAATTCCACAATCCACTATCCAAAAAAAAAATAAAACAACTATTCATATTTTTATATGTAATGTTGCAAAGGTATCTTGGTTTCTTTTCAAGCCCTGTAAGCATTGTACAAAATAGTCTGTGCTGCTGAAATTACCTGGCAATGACTGATGTTCCATGATCATTGTTCCTGCAGTACGCTGGGAATTCAGAAATTCAGCAGTCAGCATCTGATTATCCACATTTAATCATCAGGAGCAGCAGTTCTAGGAATATATGCTTAGTCCTGCTAACTCTGTCTTGTCTCCGTCTCCACAATAAAAAGGTTTCCCCACCTACAGCCTACTTGCTCACAGGTAACTCAATGTGAAGCATCCATTGGACTCCTGCATCACATCTCCAATGATAGAGGATTATTTCTTGATTTGCCTTGAAGCAAAGCTGTAACTTTTCCAGACTGGTCTGTGAGTTTGGCTGGTAACAAGATGACTGCTCCTTTTCTAGATATGAATGATTAATTTTAGATCAGAAAGATTCGGTTTACATTACATTGCATTACATTGTTCAGCTTACAATGCTGCTTGCATTGCAGGTTCCCTTGGTATTTTTGTTTAAAATACATCTCAAAAAGTCATTATTTGCTACTTTATTTAAGCCTGCCATATGCTGACATGAAAAGACAGGTTAGCACTAAAATTAATTTTCTTTAGGAGAAAAGGTGATGGGAAGCTAAAAAAATCCACCTTGTGGTGAAACCAATTTTAATAAAAATATTTTATATCTTCTATAAAAAAAAAAATTCTTACTAAATCAGGTTGAAATTACTTCTTTTATTATGGGAAAAATATAAAGAGAGAACTATCATTTTGACATTAAGTTTAAAACATGCCACCCATTACTAATTCATAAATCAAAAGAACTGAAATTTAAGTACTTTGTTTTATATATATATATATATTAAATTTAAGACAAAAATGGAAGTGAAGTTTTAAGCATTTTGAGTGGCTCTTCAGACTTCAATAAAATTAAAGCATACATCATTAAGTCACTGACACTTGTCTAAGGCTTATAAGCAACCATTGCCGTGTTTGTCAAACAGAAGCCCACATGCAGAGCAAAACTGCTAACCACCTTCCCAAAAAACCTGATTTGAGATAAAATAACTTGAAAAAAATCAAATTTCTTATTACTTTTGCCTCTGTGTGCTCCAAATTACAGAAAAAGCGATGTGCATATACTATACTGAGGCACTCGAATATTGACAGACTGGCTTAGCTGCCCAGTCTAAAGGCTCTATCCTGACAAACTCCGTGCCTGGGTACCTTCAAATGACTACATAGGAACTGCCACATCTACAGGGATATACCTGCCCAGAAAGGACAAGTTCATTGGCACTTATTTGACTCAACAGAAATAATGCCTCATTCAGAATTTCCATAAGCTTCCAGTGGACAGGGAGATGCATGGTATATATGCTGTTCCTTTTTCTGATTTTTCCCACTTTTGGCCAGTGTCAGAGTTAGGATGCTGAGCTAGACAGAGACTTTGGCTGATGCTGGCCAACTATTTTGACAGATCTGGACCATGGCTCAGCTATTTATGGTGTTCTGATATTTAGGTTCAACACCTAGTTGGATCTAAGTTTTACTTAGGTATGAAATTTAAAATGTTTCCCCTGAGTGTTTGCAGAAGCAAGTAAACTCCTAAAGAGAAGGGTTCTGAAAGTCTTCTTTGACAGCAAACTGAAACTTTCCCTATTGCCTATGCAGCTGTCAGTCCCTATTCCATGTCCTAACCCTGCTAAGATTTGCTGCTGTCTTTTATGAACATTAGAATTGCTGTAGTGCTGCAATGTCCTAAGAAGACATGTCTTTTTCAGGTAATCTAGATCCATCAATCTGTCCAAAACTGGTACATCATTCCATAGTCAGTAGTTTATTTTGTGACAGTAAGAGGCAATAAAATAATGCAGTGAAATATTTTAGTGTGAGGAGTATAGTTCAGTATAGGTTAATAAAGTCTAGGTAATTCTTCATGGCACATTATTTATCCAGAGTAATTTACTAGGTAGACGTGTGAAATCCCACTGTAGTCAGTTGAGATTTATGTGCTGGGGGGTCTTTGGCTTTTCTTAATTTATAACTTCAAAGGACATTTACTTTCCCCACAGCAATTGAATAACAACCAGGAGTTCTAAGAATTGCATGATTTCTGGTGAAAAACATGAGGTGCTGATTAATGATGACCTCTTTTACAATGCAGAGTTGAGAAAAGCTTTTAAACTGCTGCTTTCCAAAAGTGATGCATATCTTGTTGAAAGCACTGTAATGGTTAGAAATATTTTGGGAATAAAGCACTTTTGAACACAGACTTGAATTGTTAAAAGTACGTACGTAAATAGAAACACCTACCTAAGAAAAATTTTAAAAGAATTTAAGCTAAACTACTGCAGTTCATATTCTACGACAAGCCCCACTAGTTTGAAAATGGGACTAGAGCACTAGCTAATGTGAATTTATGAGAAATTATCACAGAACGCTGAAAATGAAAATATTATTAATTAACTGCATGAGAAAACAGCATCATAAAGCACTTGAGGGTGTTTTCTGAAAACTTCATTACTGATGGTAAAGGCTAAAAACTTAAGAAAAAAGTTCTCTCTCCCATAATCAAAGTATCTCTGGAATCAGCAACACAATATGTTTGGTCTGCGATCAAAATGTGAGCAAAATGCTGTCTCGCTGGAAAGTGCTAGAATGTGTCACTTCAGCTGATCCTGAAATAAGAGATAAGAAACAAGTGTGAAATCCTTTGTTGTGGAGATTAGCATTTTATTAACAAACACCTGCAGTTTGATGTTTAACAGGGCCTGAAACATATGATTTCCTAATTGCTGCAAAAGGCGCTGAATCTCCTCTACGGTTGCATCTCTCCTGGTAGACATCCTTCCTTTCACTGTTATTTTCCTGCCTGTTTAACAGATCGTAGCTTCAATACAAAATTATGAATGTCTCCTTTACATAATTTTCTAATTAACCCCCTCTCTGCTTCACTAAAAATTACATTAACACTTTCCTGGAAGCAAACTTAGCATGTTCACTTAATGCCATCATTGCGACTTTATCAGGATAACTATTATGTGTACGCCAGACATAGATCTAGGACTGCTCAAAACAAAATCACACTAATGAGCACCTCCTAAACCAAAGCTGTAGGAAAGGGACATTGATTCAGTAGCAAACGGTGCATCACAAGCAACAGTTCTGTTAACACAGAGAGAGCACTGGGGCAGCAGTACGTATGTTCAGGCTGATGCCCTTTCATTACACGACTGTTTCCACACTGTGTCACCCAGCCCCATACAGGACAGTACTGGAAGCTAAAGCTAATGTGTCTTTAGATTTCCTGAATAAATCAGTGCTTGAAGAGAAAAAAAAAGCAAAGTGAAAACCAAGCTCTTGTCTATCATGAGTTCAACACCATACCCATTTTCATCTCCATTTGGAATGAAGGCTCTCTACTGCTGTAGAGAAATTCATTCTCTAGATGATACAGGAGATATAAAACATCTTCACATCCAACCCAGTTACTTCACAGAATCATAGAATGACTTGGGTTGGAAGCACCTTAAAGATCATCTAGTTCCAATCCTCCTGCCATGGTCAGGGACACCTTCCACTGGACAGATTGCTCAGAGCCATAACCAATCTGGCAAAAACACTGCCAGGGTTGGGGCATCCACAACAGTTCTGGGCAACTCACCACCCTCACAGTAATGAATTTCTTCCTAATACCTAATCTAAACCTACAGTTTTTCAGACTGAAACCATCCCCCCTTGTCCTGTCACTGCATGTCCTTGTAAATTGTCCCTCTCCATCTTTCTTGTGGGTTCCTTTCTTTACTCAGAAAGAAGCAACCTTTACTGACAGCAACATGCTCCTCACCCTGTTGGGCATAAGAAGAACTCTGCAGTGAACAAGATATTTGAACACAGTACCCTTAACTACTTCTAGAGCTTGCAAGCAAATGATGAATGAGGGAGTACTGCAGAAAGAGTGCATGAACACCACATTTGAACACCTGCTTTCTCTCACATGGTATCAAAGCAATGCTAGGTTAATGTCTTGGCCTGCAGTAACCACAGCTGCACCAGTGATGGCAGTTTCTCTATCCATCATGTAAGCCTTCAAGTTGTCAATCTGCTCCACAAAAATGCTGTAGCAGTCAATGGATGGTGAGTTATAAAAAACTACATAATATTAAGTGCTCTGGAAATAAAGCAAAACATCAATTGAATCTCGTAAATTTAACGTTAGGACTACCCCCAAAGTGAAACATTTAAATCTTGAGCTCTTCATGACTTGGTATCTCCATCTGTAATACAAGAATGTCACAACCCCTTTTTGTAGCACACTATAAAAGTCTGCTCAGTAATAGCTAAGAATTCATACAGAATTATATATTTATATACATAAGAAATTAATGTCTTTTTCTCTAGAGGACAGTTTGAATGACATGTTATACAGAGAGCATGGACCAAATGTTTAGCAGTAAGGGTAAGATGGAATGGTGAATCCCTCTTTGTTGAGAGATCATTTACACTTTGATGAGTGCGGACTACTTAAAACAAAAAAAATATGTGATCATGAAATTAAAGAAAACATTATCTCTATAATCATGTAGCCTTTAATATCATGATCATACAGGAACAATGCTAGAAAATTAATTAACACTTAATTTCAGTATTCCACAGCTTTCAAAAGGTAAGTTTGCAGTTCATTCTATAAGTAATTATATATACATATCTATAACTGAGACAATACTCTCTTTTGAATCTTGTTAGAAACATATCCAGAACACAGTTCACAAGATGACATTAGCAAAATTGAGTACAGGAGAAAAGTGATGGAAATTGAAGGCAAAATACTTCTTTGACAGAGTAAAATATATTTTTTAGATATTGTTTCCCAATGTATTTGCAAAAATATTTACAAAAGCACTAAGCAGCAAAAACAGTGATAATAACATTATCAGAACAAGGGACAGTCATCAACAAACTGTTAACCAAATAAATATTAAAACATTAGGTTCTAATTCTGAATCAGCAGACATCTTACATGGAAGAATATGGTCTCGCATTCCCAGACTAGCAGCTTTCAAACCAAATATTCTTCCGTACATCCCATCTTGCCATTCCCTGTATTATTAATATTTAGACAGATGACCTGCCTTTTAAATTTCTTTGGATCTTTTTGTTACATTTGCAGAGGAGCTCATCTTATAACTATTGTGATTATTAGGCAATATAGAGAACATCAAAGTGGCTAGTCTGACAAAATATTGACTACTGATAAATTAAAATGCATAAAGAAATTTCCTTAAATTTCTAGATGACTTCAGAAATTATAACTGTGACTTTTGTTTCTGCAAAGGTTGGAACAAAAGATATTTCAAGGTCCCTTCCAATATGGGTTTTCTTTGATTCTACAAAAAAAAGGGACAGGGTATATTCCTAATATACTTTTTTTTTTTAATAGGACATACCATCCTGAATAGAACTCTAATGAATAATTACTGTCTTAGCTATTTACTAAAACAAGTTGTTGAGAAGAGAGGGTAAATAAAGGAGAGGTTGTATGTGTGTTCTAAGTGCACAAGCAACAGAGGAGTAGTACAGCCAGTGTCTAAGGTGACAACTAAAGGACATATGGGCCAGAATCTGAAGAAACAGAAAGCAGGACGAGTGGAGAGAATATGAACAGCTGCCTCAGGCTCTCTAGCAGCCCATATCTAAACACATAGCTGGAAGCTCATGCTTATTAGCAGGAGGATATCACTTGTTGGTTTTTGATTGCCTCACGTTTCTGCCTATAAACAACTAATAGAGTAGCACAGTGCAAAATCTGGAATTAGTGGCAAACTGCTGATGCAACTTCAGAATAACATTTTTGTTACTTTGTTGAATATGAAAAAGAGAAAAGAATGGCACTACCAGTATAACATGTAATGTTGCATAAGATTTCCATGTTATTTAAGTTTTTAAAAGTTCCAAAAAAAAAAAAAAAATGAAGTACTGGGGTGCATCAGGAACAGCATGAACAGCCAGTCAAGGAAGGTGATTGTCCCACTCTACTCTGTGCTGGTGTAGCCTCACCTTGAGTCCTGTGTGCAGTTTTGAGCACCAGAATATTAGAGAGATATAAAGCTGTTAGAGAGCATCCAAAGGAGGGCTACAAAGATGGTGAAGGGGAAATCATATAAGCAGAGTCTGAGGCCACTTGGTTTGTTTAGCCTGGAAAAGAGGAGACTGAGGGGAGACCTCACAGCTGTTTACAGGTTCCTCATGAGGCGAAGCAGAGGGGCAGCACTGATTTCTTCTCCGTGGTGACCAGTGACAGGATTCAAGGAAGCAGCATCAAGCTGAGTCAAGGCAGGCTTAGGTTGGATATTAGAAAACATTTCTTCACCCAGAGGGTGGCTGGGCACTGGAACAGGCTCCCCAGGGAAGTGGTCATAGCACCAAGCCTGACAGAGCTCAAGTGTTTGAACAGTACTCTCAGGCACATGGTGGGACTCAGTGATGGGCGCTATTCAGTGATCCTTGTGGGTCCCTTCCAACTCAGCATATTCTGTAATTATATGATTAATAACCTCTGTTCCCTGAAGCTTCAAACCCCTGAAAATATCCCTTCCTCCAGCTGCAGTATTCTAATCATGAAGGAAAGCAAAAGAACCCACTATCTATGAATTTATGAGTCCTTACAAGACCATTATACTGATTTAGCATTATCTTTTTCCTTTTTCACTGGCCCCACAAAAGTCCCCCAAATACATATACTATCAGGAACTCTAAACATTTGCTGCCTGTAGGCCAAGCCTGTAGCAAATCCCCAAGTGGACACCTCCTGTCAAGCAGCAAAAATACAAGCAGAAATTGCTGTACTTTTTTCATGGAAACAGCACAGAGAAAATGTTTTAAGGAGTAGTAATTCTTCTCCACCTGGAACTTAAAATACATAAGAGTGCATGAGAGATATTAACAATGGAGAAAATTTGTTGGGGGAAAAAACCAAAAGAAACATTTTTATTGATGTAGAAATGAGTGATTGGAAGAGGAAAAGGCAGAATTTAAAGTACCATGGGCTTCCAATATGTTCACAGTCAACCTATGCTTATCCCAGAAATAAAAAAAAAAATATTTGCTGGTGACAGGAACAGAACTTAAGCAACCCTGTTCCTCGTGATTATGTTTCTATTAAATCTGCTCAGAGATCTTGTAGAAGCAAGCTTGTGGCTGAAAATTGTACTCTTAGAAAGCAGCTCTGTCTGTTGAAATTCATTAACTATAGTCCTGGGGAAACAAGCAAACAAACAAACAAAACACAACAAACCTCAACATTTGATATATCTTGGATATAGTTCTCTTTCTCAAATGCTTCCCATAGTTAAAATGTACTACTGAGAGATCAACAGCAAGAGTGTTAAGAAAAGAGAGGAATGAAGTAGTGCAGACAAAAGAGAACAGTTGCATTTTCAGTTGAGGAGAGTTTATTGTACTCAAGTCTGAGGAGAATAGTAAAGGATATGAAGGAGGAAAAAAAGCAAAGGAGTAAAGAAAATCTCAAGAAAATTAAAAAGAAATAAGAAAATTATAGTTTCCTCCTTCCAAAAATATCGAACCAGTGCAGAAGTTTAGGAGTGAGTCCTAAAAGAGCACATGATTTTGAACACTATGGGTCCTTGCATGTCTTCATATTATAATGCTTCTTTATATAAAATAAAGCTTGTCTATTCTCTAATTTTCCTGTCTTCCAATTATGCTTTTCTCCTGTCGTATATTCACCTGTGGTACAAATTCTCTTAGAAACCTGACCCATTACCACTAGCAGTCAGAGTGAGATTAAGATTCATTCTTTTTTCCAGAGTAGTCCAGGGTTACCACTGTGATTCTTCACAAACTACCTTAGATAAGGTAACTGTCAGAATAAAACTTAGAAAATGCTAGTGTACCCTATTCTTATGATTTCTGCTCACTATATCTCATCACTGAAATATGCCTTTCCAGTCAGATTTTAACAGTGAAACAAGGAGTAGAACAGGCTTTGTGGTCCTAATGCTACATCAGTACGACTCAGAGAGGTGAAGAGAGATTTGAATAATTGTGCACCACTGACTTACATCACGACTAAAGTAATGCCAGAGAAATCAGTTTCCCTGGATACTTCATTCTGATATTTGAGATTTAAAACAGTGCTTTGGTTATTACAGCTTCGCAATGTTTTTGGTTTTTCTTTTCCATGTGCAGCCTATTTGATGGTTTTCTTGGTTGATTCCCTGTCATCTATTACTATGCTCTCCCTCAGTGTCTCCTTATCACTAGCAACATTCTTCTCACACGGATTTTCATGACTGCTCCCTCATGCCAAAGGTCTGATTTCCAGCTTATGTCAAGATTTTCCAAGACCACAATATTTTTACCTTCCCTAAACTCTCAGATAGAAATTGGCAGAACTCAGTAAAAAATTTAATACTGTTCTCTGAGGACCAGCTAATGCTCTAACTTGTAGAACTCATATAGTTTTTTATTAATTCAGACTTTTCTTTCAGATACATGGCTTCTCATTAAGTCCTTACAGAGGTATGGGTCTGTTCCTGAGAATCTGGTTTACAGGCTAACAGAAGCTTTCGTTGCCTGCTTCTTTTTGGCAACGAATTGGCTGCAATCTGAAGCAGAACTGCTGAGGTTAACCTGGAGCCTATTGGACATTTCATAGAATATTTTCAAATTTGAGTAGAAAGGAGAAAAGAAGGTTAGAAAAGATGGTTTCGTCACAGGAGTGTCCCTCCCTGTGCTTCAGGAGTAACCTGGAAAGTTATAAGCTAAGAGAAATATTGCTATAGAATATTAGTTTATTAACAAATTATATTAGTTTAAGTTGGTTATCTTCATTTCCACGCAGCACATCCCCCATTTTTCCAGAAATGCTTATGTAGTGTGTGAAATGCCATCCCAGAAAAAATTTTGATGCCTCCAGAACTTGCTTTCTGTAATGTTCTGAATGGTATGAAAGGGAAAGGGATAAACCAGTAGTGTTGACAAAGGAGTGCTGACTATCATGGTTCATACACAGGGTTTCAAAATACAGTGTTATTGAGTAGAAAAAGGATCAGCCTCCTATTGAAGATAAATACTTCTTCTGGGCTTTCACAAAATCAAACAACTACTTTTATGTAACTGGTACAGACCACAGTGAATTAATTAAGCAAGAACTTCCACACAAACCTATTCAGTTTCATTATATGCAGAATCTCTTGCTCCAACTACCAGCAAATGCATCGTCATTTAGTTCATTCTCACAGGCAACAGATTTTAAAACAAATCAGGGACTGTTCCAGAGTCCTGTACATATTTTAAATTCTGCTTCAGGCTTTGTACAGCTAAAGCTACAGCACGTTCTGAACATCAAACACAAGAAAAGCACAAAGAAACCGCCACATCAGCACATCCAACCAAACACAACATTGATATGGAAAATTATGACATTTGACAGTAAAGAGCGGAATAGCGCAGTTGATCTAAATGTAATAAGCAAACGTTCTTCTTACACTCTATCTATAGCAAAGGAAGAAAAGTATGATCAGAATAGCAGCTCATTTGGTAAATAGGCCAACTCAGCTGGGAATCTACTATTGCAGATACAGCTATGGAAAGGTAGAAAACAAGGCTGGGCTCCCACTTTCTTGTTAATTAAATCATTACTTGGCTAGATCCTTTCATTTATGCCCACAGTTAAATGGCATCAAAACTGATTTGAAGTTCACAGTTGCAACTTCAAAATTCAGGTGGAGTAAGGCTTATCTTCCTGATCAAGAAAAGGTATATCAAAAGACAAAACTAAAAATCCCTGAAAATCTCCAAATGAGGAAGGAATGAAGAAAAGTGTTTCACCAAGTTCTGAGATCTGTTTAGACAAGAAGTCATGGTGGCCCTGAAAATGCTGACAGGCACAGGCAGTTCTGCATTGGTTGCCAAAATAATGACGTATCTATTCTTTCACTTCCTTGTACACAGCAGTTTAGCACTTGGTCAAAGGGTCATGGATAGCCTTGGACACTCTCCAGCCCTTCTGAAACATTCAGACTTTTTGTCAACTCCAGCTCCATTCTCTGCTGCCCACAGCCAACAGCCATGAAGCACAAAGCATAGAAAGTCACAGTAACTCCCCCCTGCAATGTGGGAACACTGGAGGTTCAGCAAGGGAAACTTCACTTCCTGCATCTCAATGCAACTGCATTATAGCTGACATTATTGGTCACATGTCTTTATTATTTTTTCTCCTAATACAAAAGATAACTTATCTGGACAGTGACAGGGGAGCAAGTGCCTCTTCACTTTCAGTATCTCAGAAAAAAGTGTTTTCTTAAAGGAGTAAGACATCTTAGAAATCTGACTTAATATCTTCTCCTAGAAGGAAAAGAAACCCACTCAATTCCAAAGAAGTAGAGAACCAAATTACAGTATTTGCCTCGGAAAACTCAACTGCATCTCATCTCTGTCAGTTAGTCAAAACTAAACTTAAACCTAACAAAAATAAAAATATTAAATGAACCAATCAACAAAAATAAAAATACTGCCAACTTCTCCATATTTGTGACTCATTAACCTCCTCGCTTCATGTTTTTTCCACTTTCCTGCTTTTGCCAAGGTTGCTCAAGGTCCTGAATTTTCTCATCCAAGCAGGAGATGTAGGGACTCAACACCCTCAAAAATTCTTGATATTACTGAAAAAAATCACTGTTAATATAGATCTTTGAATTAATTTCATAAGAATAGAATGGGATGTCCAAGTTTAGAATAGGGATCACTGTTGTTGCTGTGACAGACAGTTTGGAGGCATAGAAAACTGAAGATTGTTTTTAGTACCCATATGTTCCTCTATGAAGCAACAAAAGATGAACCAATCAACATTGAAAAAGAATTCTCCTTCCCATATACTTTGACCCCTTCTGATAAAATACTCCTTGAAAATCAACTCATTTTGTCTGTCTTTTCTCTGCTTCCAGCATCCCCTTTCATTGGTAACCTTAAAAACACTCCCAAACAAGGAGAAATACAGAAAAACACAATAACTCACAATTAACACATTCTGTTTCCAAAACTGTGAAACACAGCCACAACTCAGAGCAGTTTGCAATTCTAGGTTCTCCAATCTAAACTGAAAAACAAAACCTGGTAAAATTTAAGTTAACAGTCTCATTGTTTTATTATTTATTTTTCACTTAGGAAAGAACACTGGAAAGGTAAGTGAGATGGATTGCCTGGAGCTCTAATAGCACTTATTACTTCAGGTTTACACAATGAGGAATTCATATCTAGTTACTTAATAATATTGATAGCAGCATCAATCTTGCTGACTGAAAATGGCTAATCTACTTTAGCAGCAAGTTTATCAAAGGTTAAGTCCTTTCCTTCTCTATGTTTTTTATCTGTAGAAGAAGAAAGGGGTCGAGAAAAGACCTTCCAAAGAGCATTTGCAGACTATTTCTATAAATAGGCTAATATGGCAATTCACAACTAGGAAGGGAGAGAGGAATGAAAAAATCATAAATTCTTAAGAAAACATTATAGCACATAGATTAAAAAGGTTATTGCTTAGAAGATTGAAGAGTTTTAAATGAAAGTGGCTGAGGTGGAATAAAATGGTTACCACAAAAAACTAGATTCTAGGAGGTGAGTTAATGATGAAATGCTTAGCTGGCAGGAGGCCAGTATTGTCCAGTTTCATTCAGCTGAGTAGGAGGGATAATGTCAGCTGACATGCTGGCAGCAAGAAAGGCCTCTGAGATGGATGGCAGCTTAAACACACACTGGTCCAGCAGTCAATGGAAAGCTTGTTGTAATGACCAGACTGATTATTCTATCCACTGGGATTTGGAGTATTTTAAAGTAACTACAGAATCCACCTGTCAAGGAAGCAGTTGGGGAAAGGGCAATCCCATCAACTGAAAATGCACATGACTGGTGACAGACCAGATGTAGCACCAAGACAGACAGCAGGCAGTATCCTCATCAGTGTAACACTGAAGTTAATACAGGACAACTTTACTGACATCTTCAGAGTTGACTCCAGATTCACACAGAAATTAATGAATTCAGAATATGGCGATATTGAAATTTCCTACCAAGTGCACAAAGAAGATTTCTATAAAGAAAATCCACTGTTATGCAAAAAGAAACTGGACGTAATACTTGCCAGAATTTCATCCATGGGATAGATGTTCAGCAAAAGTAAATGAGCACACTTCCATGATACCACCCTGTAGTATCTTCCATGGGACAGTGGTGGTATTTGCAGAATCTCTTCACAGCATATGTTGAAACAGTTCACAAAACTACTAGAGAAACTAACATAAATATTACTCAGTAATCTATTACACTGAAACTGAAAATCCAATCTTGCTGTACATCACCACACTCAGTGGATTTTACTGCGGAAGGAGCTACTGCTCTTAGCCAGATGGGATCCTATCAGGCCACAGGCTTTAAAAACACAGGGAACATGAAGACACTGTCCTAAAAAGAGGAGATTATGAAATGGATAGTCTGGGTGAAATCTAGACTTGGGTAGGATTTGACTAAATAATTATAACAAAGCCCAGTAGAAATGGAGAAATCATTATGGATACACTGCCCTTAGAATAGGGACCAAGTCTATGGTAAGGACAGCAAGTATAGGATTAAGATGGTAAACTGGTGGTTATCTAGGTCTGAAAATAATTTGAGCAGAGGGAGAGGAGCAGCCACCTGAAGGCTGGAAGGAGAAATCAGCAGGCCACAATCAACCCAGGGATGAAGACTTCCGAGTCCTCACTTAATGAGCATGAAGAAGAGGAACTGCCCTCTGAACCAGTTCTTGAGAGAGGAGGCATCTGAACAGGCTAACGGCAGAATGCTAACAAACTCAATCATTCTTATACGTGGCTGGAGTGCTTGTAGAGTAGCTTTCCCAGTAACCAAGGATGGAGAGAAAGGTTATGCAAACTCATAAACAGATAATTGCAGTCTACATCATCATCCACATTTTATTTTTCTGTGGAAAACACTCTGCTTTTAATTTCAATTCACATTCTATGGACAAGGTTAAACAAACATCTAGTTAGGAAGGATATGACTTAAACCTTAATGTAAATCATCCTTTTTCATGAGTGGAATTGTGGGAAAATATGAAAATGGACTTTACTTCCTACTTTAGAAACCCAAATTAATAATTTCATCTTTGATGAGCTCATCTTCCTCTGATGTCAAATGTCAACATGTTACTTTGTGATGCTTTTGTTACTTATTTTCATCTCTAAGGTCAAAAAGACTCCTCTCCTAGCTCACACAACATGCAAATAAATTCTCTTTTCTTTGAGTCTGTTTAAAGCCTCTTTCCTCTCTGGTATAACTTCACTGATGTCATTTTGATGTAGCAAATAATCATATCAATGATATATTTCAGGAAACAAATACTTCCCTGACAATATATCTGGTTGCGTCCTTACCTTTTTCAACAGAGGAAAAAAGACATTCCTTAACTTAAAAGGTGGACATGAAATTTAACAGCCACAGCACAATGGATTGGATGGAAGACAACAATCTCATCTTCCCACAGATTTCAGTTTAAAATTTAGGTCATGAAAGGAATTGATGAAATTATTTCTCCAACTCTCTCTACTTCTTCCATCCTAACTCTCAACTTCAAACTATTTGCCCCCAACAATATCGTTCTTACCAAACTTCTGAAACTATTGTAAACTGTTATAGCTCTAATCACACTAAAAGGAATGAGATTTCTATAGTTAAAGCACTGACTGCAGGAGTGCCATACAAGCCATCATACAGCAATCAACAAGAAGTTTGAAACATTTGGTTCCAGACAAGAAATGAGAAATGGAAGTCACTGTCATAATCAACAGGCAACCAGCTGTCTCTCTTGAATGCTGGAAAGGGGTTAAATGGCAAAGTAGAAATCAACATAATAGCAGTCAGAACAAATTTAAGAAAGCTTGTGAAGCATACTTAGAGGGGATGGAATGCAAGTGAGTGAAACTTTTTTTACTACTTTTATAATGCTATGAAGGTGCTAAGGAATAAATGGGTTTTTTAAAATCCCAATGCAATCTGTCTGGCACACTGTATTCTTCAAGAAGTCCAATCAGATAAAAACTCTGGAGGTAATTGAAGAATCTGCAATTCCATCAAATAATGATTTCTTTTTAAATTGGCCTGGCAATCATAATGCAGTAGAGGCAATAAATGCATTTAAAGAATAAATATTAGGTGTTTTACCAAGATGCACTGTTAAAGATGGTAGGCTTCAGTGCAGAGAATAGAACAATTTAGATAAACAGGTCAAAATGCCAGTCTGCTGATTTCACTTTTCTACATTTTTGAATACCTGTCCTTGAATAATTATAGCTGTGCTCCAAGAGATGCTAAGAATCAGCAGGTTTCTCTGTTACTGTGGCTGGAGGAGAATAATCTAGATAGATAACCAGCAAAAAATCCCTTAAAATATCTAATAAATTCAAAATGGGCACTTACAGTTTTGGGGATACTG
>NW_008237681.1:4419568-4434775 GCF_000691975.1 Corvus brachyrhynchos
CAAAGTGCCTGTTTAGATTCAAGAGGAAAGGGAGGTAATTTCTATTTGCATAAACTGGATAATTTATGTACATTGCTCATCCCTTCACCATTTCCAAACTTTATTCTCGTTTTCAAGTGTCTGAAAATCACAGTCACTTGGATATACAATGTTGTTCTTCAAATAGGAGTTGCATTTGGATGCAAATAGGAGTGCTTAAATAAGACCAAAGAAAAATGCAAGAATTTTATTTTAATTTTCTAGAAGAATAGTGAAAAACTGTTCAATTTCTGGGTGACTTCCATTTATATTCTGGAGGAAAAGGATGTAAAAGTAGTATACATCTATTTTATCCAAAAAGAAATTACTTTGGAGAAGTCTGACAAGGATTCATTTCTTTCTTTCATTTGTTCTGTCACTTTTTCCGCCCAAGCATGACATCACAATTTGTCAGAAAACTGTCTTATGGTCTAAGTGCTATTATGGAGCACTCAATAAGTGATTCATTCTGCTCATAATGGAAAGTAGCATGATATTTACTTTTGTTCTCAGAAATTTAAAAAGAGAAAAAATGTTTAAATTCCTTAATAAGTAGAGCTAGTGCAAAATCAAGAGATGCTAAATTCATTCCATATTCAATAGCCTTTTGGCAGGTTAAGTGCCATGCTACTTGGATGCCAATGACATGGTAGTGAAATTCGAACCACTGAAATATCATCCTTTTTTCCCTGGCTGCAGCACCATGATCTTCAAATTCTGGTTTGGAGGAGATCCTGCACCCAGTAGATTTTGTCCCTGTATCATCTTGTCAGAGGAATTCTCACGGCAATGATGTGAAAGGTTGTAGAAAACTCCTGATGAAGCTTCTCTTCTGCACTGTTTTTAGTTATTGTCAGTTCCTGGCAGATTATTTAATCAGCCAGATTTACACTGATAACCCTATAGTGAAGGACTACTTCAGCACCCTGGGCTCTCTAATCCTCTATCAACACCACTTTTGTTTAACAACATGTAAACAAATAGAAGGACTAACAGGCTAAAGCTGGGAATTGCCAGGAAGAATGGTTGTTCATCTCCAGACAGTCTCTCATTTGTTCTGAGTCGGAACTCATTGCTCTAAGTGTCAGAAACAAGCAAAGGTTCAAACTCATTTCCCTCTGTGGTTCAGTTTTGCCCTGGCATAGAATTTGGCCAAAAGACAATCTATTCTCACTTTTGTTTGGAGAAAAAGAAAATGAGGAAAAGAAATTAAGACTCGCATGGGCTGTTGGGTTTTTGTTGTTTTGGTTTTTTTTAACAGGGAGGTAAGCAAGACATACCTACTGAGAACCTCAACAACTGTTCAGATCAGTCACATGCAGCAGAAGGTAGTTTAAAGTTCTTGCTCAAGGTGAAATTGTGAACAAATGACAGCACTGAGTAGAAAAATCTAACTCTTGCAGTCCCTTCCTACTAGAGCACTTCTCTCCCAAGCATCCACTTTTGGATTTAGTGGGTGCTTGGGAGCAGACTCTCACCTACATTGGAATAATTCAGCAGTAGCAATTTTAGGGTAGCTGGAAACCTATATTGGGCTCTTTCAGCTCCACCTAACAAGAAAGAGAAGAAAATGACTCAGCACCATCATTCATGATCATAATCAGCCTTCTGATGTGGCAATGTGCTCAAGGATACCTTGTTCCCACAGAGACTAGATATCTTGAGAAAAAAAGCAGGTAATTGTTTTTGACAATGGCCTGAAGAACTGAAGGAGAATAACTTGAAGACTCTTGAAATACTTGACTCTTAAAATATAACACAGGCATTGTATGGTGCTTTTCAGATAACTAAAATATGGGGAAGATGAAAAACAAAATTTATTTACTTTGAGGCTGAGTTAATAGCTTTCAGAAATTCACTGAAACACTAAATACATTCTTCAACAACTCTCACTGCCTATTATTATAAATTTACTTCAAGGAGCAGATGAAACATCATCTTACCTTGTTGGGTTTTTTTTCCCATATCTTTCTTTCTTTCTTTCTTTCTTCTTGTTCCAGTTGAACTTTTAAACTAAATATTTCAGCATGAAGCACTGAATAGCCCAGATATGAATACTCGGTCTTTCACTTGTAGCTCAGTTATACAAATATAACTGAGATAAACAGTAAAAAATATGTAATGATTAGTTGGTGCTAAACCTGGTTTTAGAAGACTAAGTGTCATGAGTTAGCATTACATGGCACTCATAAACATAAGGAGGAAGACAAGGTGTTATTGATTTAAAAGTGAGAACAAAGTAAGACATAAATACATATTTTACATTTTCTCAGATTGTTCAACTGTACCATATAATTTTATCACATGCCTGATCTTTTTATTGGCTGCTACTGAGCAAATGGATACTTGAATATTTTTAAGGAACAGAGAAATACTAAAAAACAAAACAAAAATATATTAAAATAAAGTTTTCACAGTCAAAACCAGTAATATAAACAATTTCAGTTAAAAACAAACAAACAAAAACATAACAGCCCTTCGGGGAACACAGAATTGTTCGGCAATATAAAGCCTGGAAACTTAGAGACAAAGTTAATTTCAACATGTCAAGGTAGAAAAATGCATCGAATACATTACTTCTTTTCTTTGTGTGTGGGATTTCATCAGTAGAAGCCACTTGGGAAAAAGCAGTTAAATCAAACTTAAAATCACAAACAATAAAAAAGCAATCATTATTCACTGATCATAGTCGTATGGCAGTAGCACAAATTCAAGTTGCTCCTTCCTACACATGGATGATTTAGAAATGAAACTGCTCATTTCACTAATGTCCATAAATATCCTTATATTTCATATCTTTTCCAAATATTTAGGCTTTGAAATCATAAGGCTCATTTCATCAAAGAACATTGCATGTATACTGGGAAAGAGATCAGAAGTCTAAACCAGCACATGGCCAGGGGGCCTTAAACAGGACTTCCTACAAAAAGGATCTCTCCCAAGAGATGTGAGAAAACAAAGCAGAGCCATCACAGAGAATCTGTGATCACAAAAGGAAAAGGTCAACACACAACACAGTAGAAACCCTCACATGAATGACCATGAAACTCACACGGGAAAGGAGAGATGGAAAAAAAAGTAAAGGGAAGATCTCTGCAGTCGGTCCTGCCAGCACTGAGAATTTTGGTGTCACTACCACTCTAGGAGCTAAGTGTGGTTTCTGCTTTACTAGGAAACATACTACAGCTCAGAAGTGAGGAGAAAACATTTGAAAACATTTCTGAATGTTGTAGAAGAATGTTGGGACCCTCCCCCTGCCATGTGGTCCTGGGAGAGGGGCCCTGGGCGGGAGGCACGGGGTTCCCCTGCCCCTGCTCAGCCTCGTTCCCCATTGGTTGTTTTGTGTTCCCCTGCGCAGGCAAGGACCCGCGGGGCCTGTGATTGAGCAGTTCCTCGGCAGATCCTCAGCCATGTGGCTGGAGAAATAAACATCTCTGAAACATCTACCAAGAATCGGTCCATAAATATCTCTTTTCCAAGGCCCTCGTTGTTTGATACACGTGTTGCAGTATCCTCAATGTAACAGAAGAAAGAGAAATAATGAAACAGATTGGTCTTCTTGGAAGTATCCAAATTAGGATAACACAGAAATTTCTACTGAAATTGACATGGTTATTCTATGGAACCATAATAAGGACAGTTAAGATTGTTAAAGAGCTCCTATCTGCACATTACCATATAGGGGGCTTAGAGAGAAGCTTAAACATAAACTGGGTTCTCCAGGCTAAGATACAAAATGTACTTTAATATGATGAGAACTGTAATACTTAGTCTGGGGACAACTGCAACCATCCCTTCAGCCCTGAAGGTCTAACTGGTTTAAAAGGTATTCTGTTTGCTCTTATACCTGCTTTCTGATATCTAAATTTACCTCACTTTTCAGTGCATTCAACTCATGCACAATGTGGCTGTACACCATTACATTTTATGTGCATGGACACACATGTTTTTGTGTGCATTAGAACAAAACCAGATTTGATGTCCTCTGGCAGAAGCATCTCCAGGGGTAGGGATGGCCTGTCTCAGATGATAACTAGGTTAACTGCTGGTTCATTGCATGGGTTGGAGCTCAACCCCTGCTATGAAATACTCCTTTACATCAGTCTGACTGTTTTGCAAGCCCGTTAACAAGATGATTATAAAGTAAATGTTGATTATAAAGTAAATAAATAAAGATGATTATAAAGTAAATACAGATGATGTTGGCTGGCTGAGAAAGTTGGGGCTGTTCAGCCTGGAGAAGACAAGGTTGTGTGGAGATCTGATATCATAGCAGCCTTCCAGTATCTGAAGGGGGACTGCAAAGAAGCCAGAGAGGGCAAGGAAGCCAGCAGTGTTCAAGGCCAGGTTGGATGGGAGATTGAGCAACCTGGTCCAGGATGAGACGTTCCTGTCTGTGGCAGGGAGGTTGGGGCTAGATAATCTTTAGGGTCCCTTCCAACTCATGCCATTCTATGACTGTATGGTTTGTATATATAAGAATATATATTATATACATGCAGAAGTTATAGACAGGTAATACATTACAGTGAATACTCCAGGTTTCATGGGCATTGAAAGCCAAATCCCCAAATGATGCAAATTCATATAGATCAATGGGGGTTGATCAAAAGCTATTTTAGTGTTTCTTTCATCAACACTGTAGGACTTTGTCACACAAATGAATGAACTGTATGAGGTCAAAGAGTTCAGTAAAAGCAGCAGTATATGCATTCTAACTATATGATTTCCTCACTACTTTTTAATCAGATGTGAGAGTGTGATGCACTTTTGAAAAAGTGAGACTTGATTTTGAGTAAGTCAGTCTTGGAGATATTCCAGAGTTGTTTTTGAGACCTAGTCCCCTTCACTGTGCCTTGCCTTGAATATGCAAAGGCTCCAGGCTCCGAAGCACCCGTCACTAGAAATGTAGGTCATAAGTTTTCAGCTGTATTTCTCATTGTTTCAATTTACTGAGCACTGACTCACCATGATGGCTGTTAAACTCCATTACTGCCAGAATGTCAATGTTTAACATGTTTTTCTAGACTGAACCATATGATTTTGTTTCTACCGCAGAGTAATTGTACTCCTTTCCTCTACTTTTAATATTCCTTTTGATAAACTATACTACTATAGCAATAACCCTGAACTCTCAGAAGCTACTGCACATTAAAAATAAATGTTCTGAGATGCCATTCTGCAGAATGGGATGTACAATACAACCTAGATAGCAATTTTGGATTTTTTATGAAAAACATACTGTAATACAAAATAAAATTTATTCTGTAAATTATCTGCTAGAAAATGTTACTCTGCAATTTTGCTTTTTTATGATCCAAAATGAAGTAGGTCTTCAAACTGAATTTTGAAATGACATTGCTCTTCCTGTAATACAGATAGAATTGTTGGTATAAAGAAAACAAAGCACTCAAACCTCCTCCTTTTTAACTACTCCACTGCAGAACAGTATTCTACATTTGCATTGACATTTATTTAAACTGAAGAATAGCCATGGAATTACCAATTACTTTTTGCCTTACTCATATTATTTCAAAAAGGTATTTAAGAACCAGACATTGTCAAAAGGAATGGAGGGAGGAAGCTTGTGAGAAATAAAAGACAAAAGGTAAAGTTCAACAGTTCTCAAAATGTTGCTGCATACAGACCCAGAGTTTTGAGTCCCTTCCCACTACTGCACAAAATCCTGTCTAAAGAACAGCTAAAGTTGAGATTCAGTGTTATAATGACATGCACCCATTAAAAATGAAATAATCAAATTCTAATGATATTATGTCACAGTGACATTTCCCATTAATCTTTCTTTTTCAGCTTTGTGGTTGAAGAATTTTTCTTTTCTTAGATAATGGATTGACACCCTATCTAAGATAAAAGTAAAACTATGGCCATTGGGCATGAAATACAAGTGGTAGGTCATCTATAGGGACCATATACTTTTTATACAGACACCAAACATAAACTAAAATTGATGCATATTTCATTGAGACAGAAGGAATTTGGAGAAGACCAAATGATTCTAAAGTAATTGGAAGAACTTTCTTAATTTCTAAATCTATCTTCTAAGATAGAAAAAACCTCTGACACAAGGTTTCAATCATAAAGCTAGCAGATTTTATAAAGTAACATTCCAAGTTCACAAAATTACCCCTGGATTACAGAGACAAGAAGCGAAAATCCTTTCTGCTGGGCTCCAATCACCAGTAAAGCCATTACAGGAAAGCAGAATATGAAGCAGAGTGTTAAGGAACAGATACGGTTTTGAGATGAATTGTGCAAGACAGGAAAAGCAATAATGGCTGAAAGTTTAATCTTAGCTTCACCCTTATGTCTTAAAGTCCTCAACTTCCATAAATATATTAGACATAATGAACAGGTAACCTAGTGGTTGGGACAGACATATCCACATAACCCATTTTGCTGGAGCAGTATTGATAAAAAGTGGCAGCACTCATTTTGCAAGTCTTGGTAAAAAGTGTTGTTGTATAACAGTGTCCATTAAAGCTCTGGTTAAAGCAATATAGTGTGGATTTTTACATAGATTTGGATTGGTTTACCTTTCATTTTGAGTAAGTTACTCTAAAATCTACAAACTTGGTTTGGTTTCAAACTCCAGTAAAATCTAGAGATAAACGAAGAATGAAAATGGGGGGGAAAAAAAAGAAAGGTTACATGGTGGCAGATCCAGCTAGAAATTTCCATTAGCATTGCATGTCTGCAAAAAATACCCGCAAAAACTCCATCAAATATTTGACCATAGTTTTTCCTGTTTTTACCCTTATAATTATTCCAGTTTTATAGAGAATAGAGGATTGTCTGCAACCTATGTTTCATAAAATAGAATCTCTTTGGCAAGTCATTTGAGCTTTTATTTTCATGTATGTTCTTTGCTCATGAATATACATAAACATGCCCACGTAGTGCCAGAAACAGCAATGTCATCATGGAAATGAAAGCCATAAGTGGAAGTCAGGGTTACACTAGTGAGCTAAGTTGAGTATATATAGTGCATGTATGTATTGCATGTATCCACTACATACACAGATACCAAAAAAAAGAATTGAAAAGATACTGTCCAGACAGCACTTCACATTACTTGCAGTTACCTTCCACATCTCTCATAGAGGCAAATGAATCGTCACCCTTATTTTTAGACTACTCTTTGGGAGGAGGTGACATTGAGTTCCATACAAAGAAGTGAGATTTGCTCAGCAGTCTTTGAAATTCTGCTGTTAAATCTGATTGCTGCTACTCAAATGGGAAACGAACATGTGGAAATGGCATAATTTCAAAATTCTGGCATGAGTCTGTTTTAACTGGGTGTGTTTTCAGGAATACAAGTAGCCCAGTTGGCAAGGCAGGTGAAGGACACAGTGGATCTGATTCTTCACTTCTGAAATGTCTTTCAGTCATTTTATATATCATAGGGAATGCTCCCAAACCCTTGAGGAGTTTTCTATGTATGGAACTATGAAGAGAGGAAGAGCATTTTTATTTATATCACTAATGCCAGGAATATTTCCATGAGATACATCCTGGTTGTCAGTGTCTGCAAGCAAGGTTGACAGAGAAACATTACCAAATAAAAAATTCTACAGTTCTGTAAATACCTGCAAAGACATTTAAATGCTGTGAGATGTGTATAGAAGTGTCTGTTTTTCACAACACCTTCAGCTACAACAGGTGAATGGGGAGAGGGTGTTGAACTAGGATATCTAGTCTAGATTTAAAGTTACATTTGGGAATGAATGTACCAAGACCTTTATCTGGTCTCAGTATCTGAGCATGTGAAATGAATACAGTAGGGTTCTGTTCCATACATACTTACAGAAATCTCTGTGAAACACAGAAATTAGGGTAACAGGAAATTATCCACAAAAGAAAAATTATTTCTTTGCAAAAAATTTTAAAAAATAAAAGTTATTTTTGGTACACAGCAATTCCTTCCAGTTTGTCTCAAGATCTTCCCATATATTGAAGATTAGATCAGACTCACCAGAACTTTTTTCCTTACAGGATGTCTGTGTTAAGTAACAGAGTGCCTCTGATATCCCTTCACTGCACTGGGCAAGAACATGGCCAAAAAAATCCCTTCAGTGCAGTGCTGGACTCAGATGGCTGTTCTCCTAATGACTTATACACTAGGTACGCATCTACGAAAATGCTGATTTATTTTTTTTTAATTGTACTATTGTGATGCCCTACTGTTAATATAAGTATAGGCATTGCCTCCTGATCCAGTTAAAACAAATGCCAGTGAATCAGCACGTATTTCTGCACTCTTCACACACTCCACTCAGGAAAGAAAAACAGGGGAAAAAAAACCCTCATCTGTCTTCACAAAATGGTTCTTTATCAGTGTCTTATGTCTCCCCATCCACCACGCTACTCAGCTGTACCTCTGCCTTTCAGGCAGCTCATCAGCCGCACTCACCAGGGAGGGCTCACTGTCTCAGGAAGGATGTTGTGCTGAGCAGCATTTGCAACACCTTCATTGACATCCTCCAAGATGTGCAAGATACAAGAGAGGCAGCAGAGACTCTGCAGCACAGCAACAAACACATTTTCAGCAAAATCCACCAGTGAGTCTAACTGATAATAATCAGCTAGAGGCTGGAAGGCAGCACATCACCAGCCATTACAAAATGTATGATACTGTTTAGCACAGGCAGAACTGCTTTCTTAACTAGCAATACATCCCACCAATTTCTATGTTATATTCAGGGACAGGGAGCAGAAAGAGAGAAAATCTCTTGAATTATGACACATTAACTTAGTTTTCTAGAGGTCACTATAGAGGTCACTCTATTCCTAATGGTTTTCTGGTGTTCGGTCATTTGGGTTTTTTTAACTGAAATACCTTCCACTAATTTTAGTGAAGTCATTTCTTGCTCTTCAGTGTGTAGCCATATAACAAACAATTTTAATATGATAATATTAATATGAGAGGATTTTTCTCTCTTATTTACTTGTATTTTAATCAGTCCATTGCATATTATTAAGGAACAAACTCTACCTCTGTATTTACAAAAATTTAATCCATAGAGGTTTTAACTTCAGGGAAGACATATAACTGAAAGCAGTATTGCCATCATCACTGCCATGGATCCCCAACCACCTCTTTGTCAGCTGTTGGGGAAAAATAAGGAAAATATTGGTGTGGTAGGTCTTCATAATTATAAAAATACAAGTACTTGCTGCATAGAAACTCTTCATTTTGTATTCAATCACACTTGCTTGCAAAATGCTAATGGCATCTAGTACAACAGCGCAGTGCTCAACATGAATAGCGAGCAGCTGGTTATGTTGCCTCATGACTATTTTAGATTTGCTTACTTAAAATTGCAACCATGAAACAAGATTATGTCATTTTAAAAGAAGTTAGACTTTTAAAGGCCCTACTCATGAAAGATTATATAGTTAAGCTTCTGAGCCCATGAGAAAACAAAATAAAGGATGTTTTTATTGAAATTAAGTTTTGCTCACATTGCCTACAAACATTTGTCTTTTAGTTACAGTACGGTAAAGGAGATTAATTTATTGCCTGGATTACAAGGACATGAGCCAAAAGCTCCAGGCTCTGCCACCAACATCTTGAATGATCTTTAGAAAGCTGCATCATTTCCTTGAGTACAGTTTTTTTCATATAAGAAAAATAGGGGTGGGGAGGAAGATCACTAGCATGCTCTCAGATACTGAGATGATAATGGTTTACTTGGTGTTTTTTAATTTTATTGAGAATCCCAAAATGAGAGTGCCCTATTAATGCAATCACATTCCCTAAGACAAGGGCTGCATAATATTTGTCCAAATAATGAAAGTCCAACTTCACTTGTTAGATTAAATTGGTTAGAAATGTCATCAAAAGATCATGGTAGAGAAAACATTTAGCACAACTCAAAAAAGCTCACTCAAATCAAATTAAAATACCAAATTAAACTACCAAATCAAAACTACTATGCTCATAATTAGTGAACATGAGATGTACAGATGTGGAAATGAGTTAACGTAATTTTTTTATCCTAGATCCTAGTTTGCACTGGTAAATAAATTGATGAAAAGAAGGGCTACTCTACTAATTTAGGCTTTGTTTCTAACCCAAAGTTTTGGGGTGGTGGGTAGGCTAGAAGGAGCATCCAGGATCAGTATCATTCTTTATCACCTCCTTGATAAGAGATGGTCTCACTAGAGATTGAAAAAAAGACTTCTGGCTTCTCTAGGTACATAAGTCATGAACGAGCTAAACTGAACGCTTTAGCACCCTTTCTTTCCTTTCACTTGATTTTTTTTCTCTCTCTGTCTTTTGACTGTCCTATCTGTCCATTTAGTCTACTACAGCTGCTTTTCTTACTTGTTTCTGTAATACTGCTGTGAGCGCCTCTCATGTTAGAAAGGCAGCTAAAAGCACAGTCCTAAGCATGCTGATATTTGACAGACTTCACAATGGGTGAGCAGACCAGGTGCTCTGCCTTTAACTGTAAGATTTGCAGCATGAGCCAAAACCAGAAACTACATTTTCAGTCTTTGCTGTTCTTTCCCGCCCCATCCCCCTTCTCTGTGCATGTTGCTTTGTCATCAGCAAAAGGAACCGCAATAGCTCAAATCCCTAGTACCTTCTTTCTTCAGTTTTCCTCCAATAGTTATCATCCTCAGTACTCTCTAAAAGACTGTCAGACAAGATTTTCTAAAAGCAGAGTAAAAAGAAAACTGATCTCCCTAGAAACACTCTAAGCTAACATGAAAGGGAATGATATTGGCTGTTAACATGCTTTTTTTTTCTTAATGCTTTGCAAGACTGAGTGGATTCCCCTACACCACAACTTTTTAAATCTTTAAATAAAAACTTACCAACATTTTATCTTGTTTTCTGTGGGTATAAGCAGACTGAAGCCTGTCTGTATGCAACACTGAATGCTGTTTTACATTTTGTAGTGACAGAGGCATATAACCCCTTTAATTCATATTTTTCAAACAAGGTTTTTAGTAAGGCACTATCAATAGACTAGTGGACAGAGCAGGCAGGCATTTCTGTGTAGGATGTCTACACACACATTTAGGTCTAGCACTGTCCTCTGTTGCAGGTAGCAGGTAATCTTCGTGGGCTTCAGTGCTGCAGAAGCCAACCCTATGTGTCATTGAACCTGGCCTGTAGTTATACAGTGCTGCAAAGCACAGCTGCCATAGCCAGCTTTGTTTACTCAGCATCACATAGAACTCCATCTGGATGAGGTTTAGAGCTCTTCAAATAATTGGAGACTCCATAAGGAATAAGGCTCCTTCCCCAAACAGCAAAGTAGCAGTGGAAAAAAAATGAGAAATATTTTCTGCCTTCTTTGATGAGAGATGATTTGTCACACTTAATTTTATTTCTATCCTGTTTGCTAGCCAAAACTACCAGTGACAAGTGCTATTTGGAGAGCACAGTCTCTAAAATATCTCACAGCTTATGATTATTAGATATACAATGTCAAAGTAGCAGTTTTGCCTATGCAATACTATCTTCCTAAGATCTGCAAGGTCAGATGGTAACCAAAATTACCACCACCAGGTTATGTTAGGCAATAATCTGAATGTACTGCCCATTGAGATAAATTGCCCAAGACACCTGCAATGCTCCCCCTGGGTGTAGTTCAGTCAGTCCTCATGCTGCCAGGGAAGCTTAGGATCACAGAAAGATTAGGGAGAGAAAATGTAAAAATTGGGCTTTACATAAGGCTTTTATTAGGCAAACAAAGTCTCTGAATTTCAAATGGAAAAGCCTTTATAACCATGGACAGTTCTATCAGAAATGGCTGCAACAGAGCAATCATCTTTCTTGGAAGAGGTGAAAGTGAGCTCACTTATAATAAGAGCAAAATCAAGACAGATGCATTTCCAGCATTGGTGAGGGAGAACCTCTTGATATATCATATACTTTTCTTCCATTTTTAATTCCACTGAGTAAAAATTATCATGAATTTCAAAGCAGTGTTTAAAATGCCTTTATATGACCAGCTTTAAAATGCAGAAATACAACCTAGTTTTTGCTTTGTTGTTACTTTTAGTTCAGTTCATTACCATTTCTACAAGTGCAATTAACTTCAGATTTTAGCACAAAGAGAACTATTATTCAAAAGTTTTTCCACTTGTCCAAGACTGTTTATGCTAGAAGAAAAACATTTAAATTTTCCTTCCACAAGTATTAAGAAATTGAGATCACTAAGACTGAGTAACAGAGAAAACAAACTATTTCTTAAAACACCTGAGTTTTGTGCAAGCAGAAATGCGTGCATCTCTCAATGGATGCTACCTTTCAGACAAAGAAATGACAGACATATTTCTGTGATATATCTTAATTTCCTCATAAATCATCTTCTTATCTTAAACCATGTTCTTCACAGAATCATAGTGATCAGTCATCTTAATGCACTGTGGAATCTTCTAGTGAAATGTATATTTATTTTATTTATAAATTTATTTTACTATTATAGTTTTTTAATTAAGATTACATTAATAATTTCTAAAAAGTAATCATATTTTAGCATAATTTAACCTCCAGCAGAAAATCATTGCATAATAAAGCTCAGCATATAATACACAAAGAGGTTTTAATGTTAGAAATGTAGTTTAAAGCATACAGCACAGTACGATGAAGGAAATGCCTCACTGAAAATTACATATAGAAGATCCTTATATTTTTTGAAGAGCTTTAAAAACACATCTTACCTAATGTACCAAATCTTCAGTGTACTTCAAATAAAATAGAGACTATTTTAGGATTCATGCAGCTGAAGACTGTGGAAATCATCATCTTGTGGACATAAGGTTCAAAATTTTCGTTCATTCAAACTTTAGAGAATGAAACATGTATAACTCTCAGCAAAAGAAGAACAGTAATAACTAGCCATAGGATTCTCTGCTTTATTACACAGCTTATGAAATGAACAATTGGTGGAAATATATATTTATTCTCATTTTGAACTTTCAGTTAATAAAGCAATATCTCTATAGTTGCACTCTCATTTCCACTCATAAATGAAAATATATCTCCAAGTTTATACCTCTTGCTTATATAGGCTTTTTACTTTTCAAGTGTTCTTGAAAACCACCATGATGACAACTGATTGTTTCATTTAAGCTATATGTATCAGCAACATTTTTACAATTTTTTTTTTTTTATTGAGTCATCTAGAGTTACAGAAAATAATTTGCCCTTTCTCTATTTTGCCCTTTTTTATGTGGTTGCAAGAGGAAATAACACTAGCAGTACATGAAACTTTTGCTGTACCAAAATGCTTCATTTATTGCAAAACAGAAGAGCATAGCTTGTTATCCCAAACAAGTGATCTATGGGAATGATTTTGGATGACGGCTTAGTGTGCTTCTGTTACTTCTGTAGCAGTAAACAATTGTGCCTTGTAATTTTCTGTATCTTCACAGTGATGAAAAAGAGTTTCAAGGATTGTGTTCATAAAATTATATGTTAGAATTATTTTTATAACCCAGTTCATTTGCATGCTTTTTTGCATCTGACAGCCCACTCTGGCTATTTAAGAAATCTCTTCTGCACAAACTGCAGTAAGCTTTATGGCTATTGTTGCTACGCTCACTGATCCAGGCAAAATAATTTCTCTGCTCAGAATGCAAAGAACTATTTTTGGTGAGAGGTTATGACAGCCTTCTCAAATATAAGAACAATCCTTTTAAACATATAGAAAGTCATGCAGGTGTGGAATAAATTTCTCTTGGCTGAAAAAGGAACTCCTCACAACCCCAAGGCAAAACTGCTGCAGAGGAGTGTTCTAAAAGACCGCTTCGACCCAACTTATTCTGTCATTCTAGGATCTGTTGATGGAACATTACCCTCAAAGTCACAATCCATGTGGGAGATAGTTAACCAGAAAACACACACACAAAAAATTCCAAGAATCAAAGACTTTTTTTCTTTATTCCTTGATGCTGTGTACTCACACCAAAAAATAACTGTTAGATATGAGAGGATGAGCACATGAGTTAGTCCTAGCTATGCTTCTTCAAGGCAATCTTGAGACTTTGAGATATTCTTTCTCAAAGAGACATTCAAGAGAAGCTCACAGATATAATCACCACTTCTCTATCACCACCATTTGGTTCTAAACCCCTCTCTTACACAATCTTCTCAGCATAACAGAATATAGTAACCTCTGTAATTTCTGCTGTGGTTGCTTGCTTTCCACACTGCTCCAGGAAGGTCTATGTCCATAACTTCTGAGGTCTTCCAAAGGGCAGTGGTTAGGTAGTACATACAGTGTGACCTAAATCTTTCTGATAAAACATGTGGGAAGCACAGCATGTTTACATACTCTGCAATTTTATTACTAGGCTACAAATGCAGGAATGGATTCTAAAAGAATTTTTATTTAATAGTCAAAGTCTAAAACATAAAGTTACATCTCTGAATTAAACTTCAGACAGGATCCTTATACTGTCTTCTTAAGCCACAAAGGAATTTTTTGTGTGATCAGTTTTTCTTAAAACTCTGAGGTTTCAAATGATTACTGCACTGAAAACAGAATTGATCTACACTGACAGAGCATTCTGTGGAGCTTTGATTAACTGCTTTTCAGCTTTATTCATGCTGAAAATTAGTGAAACATAGGACAGTACTTTAAAATTAGAAACGGTTTTCACTCCAGGGTACAAAAAAACCCCATCCTAACATTAACAACAGTCCCTTAAAATAAAAAATAGCAGATACTCTTGACTGAGACAAAATTCAGGTGGAGTTCCTTTTCCAAGGAAGCTCAGGTGTTAGTTAAGGAATCCAAGTGCAAATGAACTCTAGGCTCAGATCACATCAACAATCTGGGACTGTCTCTCCCTTCCAGCTAAATATTCAAGACCACTGGGTTTTCTAAGGGATGTTTAAGAATATTTACAGAGTATTTTGAAGTGACTCTGAACATCCTAAAATGTACCCATTTACCTTACTCTACAGGAGCCATTCTACTTCTTACAAAAGACTGTTTCTAAAAATAGCACAAGAGAGCAAGAAAGTAACACTCTAACCTCACAGTTAGGGCATCTTTCTTGGAACCAGACATCCCGGAGTTCTCTTCTTTGCTCCTGGGAATGTGCCTACACAGAAATAAGACAGAGTTCACAGCAAATTCTCACAGTTTTCTCTGTGTGCTTGCTAGCCTGCAAGCTGGAAAATTAAGATCCACATTCCTG
>NW_008237681.1:4434880-4470240 GCF_000691975.1 Corvus brachyrhynchos
TAGGCTGCACAGATAATTTAAATGGGGTTTCTCATCTCCTATGTACTGGACATATCACCATGACATTTTCCCTTTGACAGCTGATACTGCTGCTATATTAAACATAAATGATTTAAGAGCTTTAGAAGTACTAAAGATTTACTATTTAGAGAAAACCTTTGCCCATCCCCAACTGCAGATCATGTCACTCCTGTGAGTATTTGTTTTGTATCTGCAGAGAGTGGGCAAGTCTCAGGTGGGATGTTGGTGAGAAGTTGTCATTCTGAAATGCTAATGTCGTGGTTCACATGGCTGTCTGAAAAGGCTTACTTATGTTTCTGCTAAGTCACATTGCTTTATTGCAGTCAAGAAGGAAGAGGAATAGAATTATCAGCGCCATGAATCATCAGGAAAACTGTCCACGAGTTTTTCATTTCAGGCTTTCCCGATGAGCACTACTGAAAATATAACAGGGTCAGATTTGCTTTTCAAATAGCCATATGAAACAATCCAGGAAACTCAAATGGCACTATTACTCTTTAGGTGAAGAACCTAAGTCAAGATCCAAAGTTATTCTCTGCTGCAACTAACAGGTTACTGCTGCAAGGAGGTTGTAGGAGAACAAGTAAACCCAGCAGCTGTGGCATCTGTCTTGGAAAAGTCCAGTAAGAGGAATGCAGAAATTTCTGATATCATTATTACTTTGGTTCTGATGTGGTTTTCAATAGTTCATTGATTTTCCCTATTTGCAAATTGGTGTCAGAGTAGGAAAACTGGAAATCTCTCAGGAGAAACAAACCCAGTATATGCGCTCTGTTTGGCTGCTAATGTCTGTTCAGGGAAAAGAATGAAGCTAGTCTGAGGTAAATTCAGGAGAAATAAACACGCTTCAAACATCAGTTCCTCGGCCACAACGATTCACTCCTCAAATTTTCTCTTAATGTATTTCTTTACTTGTTAATACAGAGACAGTATTGATGTATAGGTCTGTTGAGGTATTCTAAGTATTTCTACACTAGAATTTACCTTTTTTTTACATCCAATTTCATACATTTTGGGGGGTTTTTTTACATCAGTTTTTTGAAAGAAATTTTGAAAGATAGCAGCATGGTGAAATTTGCAGCATTGTGAAAACCTCGGCACACAGCACAATGTCATATGACTCTGAATTACAATGGTAGAAAACTACTGACACAGATTAAAGTGAGAATAATAATTATTCCAGACTACACATTGCCATGTTGAATGGACATTCATAATAATGAAATAAGAAATAAGAAGAAATAACCCACAACACAAGAATGGTAGACTGAGCAAAATTAGGCCTTGAGCCAAACAGATAAAAAAGAAATACTATAAAACAGTGAAAACATCTTCCATGACATAGCATCTGCTTGCACATTGGAGGAAAACTCAAAATTTACTGAGGAAGAAAAGTAAGTCCTAACAAAAAAGTGAAAGAGCTTTTGGAATTAGAAAAAACACACTTCAGAAGGTGAGAAACCACTGCTGGATTGATGTAATTTCTTCCCTTGAGCCTCAGATCAGCAGAACCTGAGAAGACGTAGAGCAGAAACATTTCCATGTACTTAACTTGTTGCACCTTTCCCCAGTCATTCACCATTTGTCACCACTGAAGGAAGAATAGTGCTTAGGCAGAGCTTTAGCCTTGTCTCTTTGCGTGTTCTCATTACTGCACATCCTTAACATCAGCTGTTTTTCCTGCCGCTTAATTGTAAAGGAGAAAAAGAAGTGACTCAAGTAATACATTAGCAGAAGCTCCATCGTTTTTTACGTTAGTTTCAGTAGAGCAAGCAAGCAGCTTAACTCACTAGGAAAACAGTTTAGCTGGACTTTTCTAGTTAAGGGGTAAGTATTTCACCCTAGCTTACATTAATTCTCTTTCTTGGTTTTCAGTTAAATTACCAAAGCAAAGATGGTATAATTATTACATCCAGCAGATCTTGACCGTCTTACAGTTCACCGGTGTAGATATCTACTGCCACTCAACTAATGAAAAGCTGCATAAGTTCCCATGCTTGGCAGTGCCTCTAAGCAGTAATGTCTGCTTCCCCAAACCAGTGTTTGATTTCTGCATCTAAATCTGTACTAACATGAACATCATGTTGACACTGGTCTGACATCGACTGAACACACCATTTCCTTTTCAATCAAGCATGCAGCTTACCAAGCAGGTTATAAGGCATAAAACTCCAGCAAAATTGTTGAAGTAGAACCTGTTTCTCACTCTGTCACATGCACGATATATTTGCTCATCTGTTTTTCACAACTAAAGGAGTGGTAACAAGTTGGCAGGAAGGTTGTATCAATTTGCTCTAGTAAAACTGCAAATGGTAAAAATCTATTTAACATTTATTAGAAATGGCCAAACCCCGTCATTTCTTGAGTGAATGCGGGCTTTGTTCCCCCAAAAAAGCAATAAAACAGACTGTTTATAATGGTTGGCAGCAATAGCATCCATACCACAGACCTCTATATCCAGCTATTTGGATTCATGTCAGCCTCTAATATTTTGAGACATTGATCCAGAGAACAATCTCAGGGTTATGATTTAAAATAAATTTCATTAGGTATGTCTACCCACATGGCTTGTTTCCAGAATATAGCTGTTTTTGAGACCAGGTTGATGGATCATGAAGCCAATGAACTTCCAAATGTGGGCTCAGAGACAGTTCAACTGTCCTCTGAGGAACATGTCTGTTTAGACTCTCAGACTCAGGCTCCCCATGTGGTTTAACCCAAGCTGGCAACCAAGTCCCTAACAGCCATTTGATCACTCCCCTCGTAGTCAGCTGAGTGAGAGGATTGGAGAACTAAAAATGGGAAAACTTGTGAGTTGAGATAAAGAGAGATTAACAGGGAAAGCAAAAGCTGCACACACAAGCAGAGCAAAACATGGAATTCACTCACTGCTTCCCATGGGGATTCAGGTGTTCAGCCATCCCCAGGTAAGAAGAACTTCCTGTAACAGTTCCTTCACATGCAACAGTTACTTCATTCTGAACACCTTCCCCTTCCTCCTTCTTCCCCACTCTTTATATATTGAGCCTGATGCCACATGATATGGAATATCCCTTTGATAATTTGGGGTCAGCTGTCCTCGCTGTCCCATCTCAGCTTCGCCTGCAGCCCTCAATGCACTCATTGTGGGGGGAGCATGAGAAGCAGAAAAGGCCTTGACCCTGTGCAAGCAGTGCTCAGCAGCACAGCTCTGTCCAAAACACAGCAGCTATTATGAAGAAAATTAACTCTGCCCAAGCCAAAACCTGCACACCCTCACAGAGACTGCAGGCTGTCCATGGGTGACCATGTTGCTGAGTGGATACGTTGCACAAAAAGCTGCTCTAGAAACCATGTCTCCAGAACTAGACAAAAATAACCATTGGGTTTGTCACATACCACATAAAATGACTGAATTAAAATTATACAATAAATATAATTAGAAGTAACAAAATTGATGACAGCCTCAGCGGAAGAACAGTCCCAGCCAACATATTAGACACCATACCTATGATATATACTTGTCTTGACATTGTAGATGGCAGAAGAGGAGCATTTAATTTTGATAACAAATCTAAAATTCAAAAGAAAACAAATCTTCCTTTTGGGCATCACCTAACTGAAACCTTCAGTCTCAATATCCTTTGAAAAAAAAAAAACTTGGTAAAAGAAAAACATTAATGTATTCCACAGTAATTGTCATATTACTCCTCACTCTTTGGTAGTCCAAAGACCATGACACTGTTTTTACCACCTCATAGATTCTTCACAAGGCTAAGATACACCAATTTGAGTTTAGGTTTTTGTGTTGTTAGTTTTTGTTTGGTTTTGGATCCCCATATACATTTTTGTTTCACTGCAGTTACTAAAGATATAGCAGTGGGAGAAAGACACTTAGGATTCTGTTTAAAATAAAAAGATGATTTTCTGAAGATTAGTGAGATCTGGCTTGAAATTTTGGAAGGCTTAAATTTGAGGGTAACTCACAACAGTTTCAATTCTATTTCAAGCTGATGGAGAAATCATAAACCCAAATTGCTATTACATCTTTCAAACCACGAGACAGCACTAACTGCAGAGAGATTTTTATTGAACATAATAGCAATGGAAGGCAGAGCTGAGAAGGAATGGAATCTAGAAATTAGAATTAGAAAGTAGAATTAGGAATAGAATATAGAATTAGAAAATAACTGAAAAATTTTTGGTCATGCATTGTTTCTCGGTTGTCCTATCCAGGGGGAACTCAGTAAGAAGTATTGTGAATAAACTTCCAGCACTGTTAGCTACTTTAATTAGTTTGATTCACTGTGTTCCCCCATGAAACAGCACTTTTTTTTTTTTTCATCCATGAAAATAATTGATTAATCATGAATAGAAAACAGAAGACATTTTAAAAAACCTTCTTAGAAATATTCAAAATAATTACACTTGCTCCTGTATTTGTGATGGCAAAGTCCATTATTCTGGCACTACTGGTGAATTAAAGCATGAGGAAGAGATTGCAATGGAATGGTTGTCCATTACTTCTAAACAAGAACTTTGTAAAAAGGCTGAATTGCTGGCAAGAATGAGAATATCTTCCAGTCTCCTCCAACGACTCATGCAATGCCTCAGAGTGTCAAGCTGAATTGCCCTGCCAAGATCTTTCATTTTGCTTCTCTGAGAAAAATGAAAACTAAAAAAGCAGGAACATTCAAAGAAGATGGGGCATATATCAAGGTTCAGCATCAGCCCAGCAAAACATCTGTCAAGCACCTATTCTGAAGCATCCATTTGAAATTAAGATAAAGTTATAGAAATTCCATTAAAAAGGGTATTTTAAAGTTATATTCAACAGGCATGTACATGTGGGAAAACAGTATAGCAAATGTTTTGCAAACAAACAAGCACAAATAATTCACATTAGTAGAGAGATTTAAAAGTTCTTGTGAATTGTTTCTTTTTTTTGTTTCAAAAAAAAAGAAAATATTTTAACAAAGTGGAGGTTTTTTTGTTTGCTATTGACTTTAGGATACTCCCACTAAATTTACACTTTTTTCATACTGCAGTTTTACATGTTGACTGGAAGCAGAGGTTAATGTAAAACAGCAGCTGTTACTTAGATATAATTGCATTTCCAGCATAACTGGTGGCTTGATTTAAATATTTGTTATAAAGCTGTAGAAATTATAACTAATGAAGTTGTTATTACTTGTATGTCTTAAGCAATTATGCAAAAAGCCACATGTACACTTAGATTTCAACTGGCTTAAATATCTGAATCAGTCCTTACAAAGGCTGGGTTCTCACCAGTTTTAAAGGAATCTCATTTGACCTCAGTATATGCCATACTCTTCCCCCTGCAATGGCTGAATTCTGCAGAGTAGAAGCAGTACTGTAGGCAGCAGAATCTCCAGCCTTGATGTCTGTTGGAACACAGACCTTGTTTAATTCAAAACAAGGTGATATTCAACAACATATAATTTCACGATTAGCATTCTGCACACAGCTTGTGTCATTTTATCACTAATCTTTTCAAACTATTGAAAATCAGCCTATGAAAATTCTTCTGTGCTACAAACTGTTTTCTTTAGTCAAGATAACCTGGAGGAAATGTACATAAGGGAAGAATATTAAAGATTATTTTTGTCAACTTTAAATAACAGATTAATATAACTGATTTTTCTCTCCCTGCCCTCTCCAGCACAGGTATGCACAGCCTATTTGATGAACACAGTACACAAGTATAGTCTGCTTAAAGTCTAATAACTGGCATTTGGAATACTGATCAAACTATAATTCAATATGAATTTTCTTTGAATATAATCTTTCTGAAGCCAATTCTAAGTAGATCTATATAAAAAAGAAATAAAAAGATAAAAGACAAAAATGTATTACTTTAAGGCCAGGTTCTGCCACTCAATGACATAGCAAGTGGTGCTTTATAATTAAAGTTCTGACAATGGTAATGAGAAAAGTAGCATTCAAGATCAAAGGGAGGGGAGAGCTAAGGAATCATTCCTTAGTGAACAGGAAAATAGACAGACAATGCCTAAAAGAATCAAAGATGATATTTACACTGCTAATTCAACACCATAAGAATGCGATGTATTTTCACTAGTGTAAATAACCAAAAGTTTAGGAAAAAGAAAATGGGTCCTCTAAGGGATGGCTACAATAATGAGGCCAGTAATAAAACCAGTCACATCCAATATTAACCTTGGCATTTATTAATAACAGGAAATTATTCTGGAATCTGGCAGAGGTTCCCCAGAAAAAAACACATCAGGTACTGTATGGATACTGAGGTTGAGCCAGAACAGGAATGTTTGAAGTCTGACATGAAGTGGCAGATGTGACAGCAGAGAAAATCGGTTCAGAAAGATCAATTTAGAACATCTTTAACAATTAAGGAAATGCCAAGTGTCATTGTGAAAGATAATAGAGAGCAACAAACTTAAGGATTATGGAGAGCTGTGCACATCTGATCTAGAATGACTCCCTTGTTCTTAATTAATAAGCATACATCAACAACTCACTCCCCAGCCTCAGCTGACATGCAGCCCAGGAGAAGGAAGGGAACATGCAAAAGTAGAACACTCATCCTTTCAGAGGCATTGACCAGCAAGAATTTCCTGCTGCTGAGACCACATCTAGTCCTGAATTAATTATTTATGATTCACAAACAACATATGTTCCCAGTTCTAGACTGAGCTGTATCATAGATGAACAAAAGCTGACAGGCTTTCCATAGAAATAGATGATGGTTATATGTATTTCTAAGGTGGGATGAGTTGAGCATTTTACAGATTGCCACTTGCCTGATATTACATGAACAAAGATTAAGCTGTATGTCTACTGATACCCTGGACATGTAGCACACCACAGCCACAGAGCCCTGCTTGTAACTCCATGAGAAGTTGTGCTGGCTGCTTCCTCTTGTAGTAGAGGACAGCACTGGCACACAACAAGGAGCTGACACTCTGGGTAGCCATTTGTTCCTTTTGCTGCCTCCTGAACTTTCTGGGCTGCAGAAGAGCATTGACTTTCAGAACAAGTGTTTATTTGCACAGATTTTGGGGACACTCAGTGTTACCGGACCATAACGTCTGTGTCTCACATCTGGCAAATAAGAAATGGCACTGGGAACTATGCAAATCAGTGGGATCTGGAGACAGAACTCCAGAAGAACAAAAATAGTGGGAACATGACATAGGCATTTGTGAAGCTGTGGGAAAGAAACCAACTCCTTAAAGTGACTTGGGAACACTGACTCTTTCTCTAAAGAGCCAGAGTTCTCCACACCTGGTGAGCAGGGCATATCAAGCTTTGGAAAAATACTACGAGGAAGCTCAATCCCAGGGAGCTAATAAGTGACAATTCCAGCCTGATCCAAATAAATTTCTAGGGTAAAGTTTCTATTTGCAGATATCTCTCAAAGCAATCATCATTCAGAGAGCAACACCAACACCAAGGTTCAGTAGTCCTAGATGGCACAGGAACCAGCACTATGTTGTGGAACTGCACTGTGGCCATGAGGTTTTTAGCCATGATAGACCAAGTAATGGTCCTGGCCCGGTGTCAGGAATAGTAGGTATTGCTTTTTTCCCTCTAGCAACGAATTCATTCCAAGTGAAATGGATTTTACTGAGTGAAAATGAATTCCATACACCAAATTTCTTTCAGGTCAGACTTTTAGGTGAAGACCATGTCTGCCAGAAGTTTGCACGTGTTTTCAAATAGCTATTGATAAAAATATGTATAATATCACACAGTTTGAGTTCTTTAGAAAGCAACCAGTACTTGGCTACTTTTGGTCATGTACAGCCTGGACTTTTGAGTATTTTTACTTTTTCTAAATGCCATTCTGTCCACGATGGCACAATTTTCTTTAACCTTTCATTTTATGACAAGCAATTGTGCACAACAATTGCTTGTCCAACATGAGGTAACTACCCCTTCCCAGGACAAGTCAGTAACTCAGCATCAGCTTGGATCAAGCTGTGTTGATGTTGACTGTCATTTTTAGCAATGCCTACACAGTACTTTCATACCAGTTCTAACCAGCACTGAATGATAAAGATAGTGCAGCAGGTGAGGCATTTACCTAATGAGAGCCCCAGACACTGGAGAAATTTTAACAGAATGATTTTCACTCCTACAGAGAATACTGCCTCCATGCAGGTCTGGGGAAGGAATCTGTCATGAGCAAAAATGAAGAAAAGTACTGGGATCAGTCAGAAGGAGAGCTTGTCCTTGTGTAGTAACTGCTACCTGACAAAGAAAGAAGCAGAAAACACTCAATGGTATAAGTGCTTTAAAGTAAAACTCATTGATCATCCAAATTCCAGCACTATGAGGAGTATTTTTCAGTTCATAATCTGACAGGCCTTTCCTTTTCTTGTGTTTTAGACAACACCACAGATTTAAGCCACTGGAAGGGATGTAAAGGGAAAATATACAAGCAGCCTTTGATGCCATTTGGAATGAACATAAACTTGTCTTCTGGCATCAATGCAGTGGAGATTTTCATGTCCCCATATGGTTATTCTCCTGGCTGGAGCCTGTAGAGCAGATGCGCAACACATGGGAAGGAAAGAAAATTATACTTAGATAATAAAATTAAAGCTGGAAAGTAAAGGAGAGAATTTCAGGAATCACTAAAGCAAGTTCCTTCCAGAACACACTGTTTGGGTTATTTCTTCTTCCAAAATCAGAAAGAAAAAAAATAACCCCAGCAACCCTCCTGAAAACGGCTTGCTTTACGAAGAGAGCTCTGCTGCCAAAGTCCTGCTGCTCTGCAGAAATGTATCCATGGAGAATAGGCTGAGTGCAGCTTATGCTTTTGTTTTTTCCTGACTCAAAATGGATGGAACGCAGATTCTCTTTTCCATTCAAAATACATTAAATCTTCATTTAGGGACACTATTGAACGGTCATAAGAAGGACAGCTTCTCAGGGAATATCACTTCTTCACTGCCCTCTGACAGCAAGCCTGGATTTGACAAGAGCACTTGATAGCAAAAATAGAGTTTCCAGCTAATAATAAGCTCCAGTAAATACAGCAACTGTGACCTTCCAAAGCTACGTCAGCTGCATATCTCTTCTGTACTCAGACAAGGCAACATTATGACTGACTGTGCAGTGAACCGTGCCTCTTTCAGAAGCATCTGTGGATTTTAAGTGATCCCTAAGCATTTTAGAAATGCCAAGCTATTTAAAACTGTGAAAGGATTTCTCTTCACTCTTAATGGTAGACACTTAACTACTCCTGTTAGCTGCTGAATTCAATCTCAGCCGGAGATATTAGTAGGAAGTCTGTGATGGTATGCACACCAACATCCAGTTTGGTACATCAAATTAGACTTTCTTGGTTACCCTGTTATAAGGACACCTGATGGGATACCTGGAGGGCAAATGCCTGATGTTAGTTTCAAGTACTAGAAAGTGCTAAATAATGGACAAACTATAGGCTGCTTCCATCTGCAAAAATATCCAAATTGCAATTGCAACAGCCTGAAAGGGAAAGCTTGCAGCACTACCAATTAATTTTCATTAGACTTTACTGTGATGCCAAAGTGGTCCCAGCAAATTTTACAGTGGAGGGTGAGGGGTTGTGGGGAGTGACTGGGGAGAGGGGTAGGGAAGGATGCCCAATTTAATGATAAATTATCAAGGCTTTATTAAAATATGGATAAATACAATTACCCACTTCCCAATTCTCGAGACCTGAATTCAAAGTAGGTTGCAAACAAAGTAACTCTGGTAATTTCAGCCTGGTCCCTAATGGACATCTGTGTTTTATCAAATCGTATCACCTAATTAGGCAGTGGTGAGGAGACATACAGATCTGGAACAGAAAGGAGGAACATCGAGGTCATGACAGAGGTACTCCTGCTGTAATGTACATGCTGGAGATGACAACTGCACAAATTGCATCAATTCTCTGTGAGACAGCACCCCCTTCCTTCCCATATGAACTTCCAAGAGTTCCGACGGAGTTATGATATGATGCCATTTGGGCAAATAATGCATAGGAAGTTATTTGTCCACTGAATTTAGCTTCCTTTTTACCCTTTTTTTCTGCTGTCTCCTCCTCTTTTACTTTTAGAACACACAGTAAACTGTTGTTTGTAATTCTAACCTTACCACTCTTCAACAATAATAGATGAAAAGTAGTGTAAAATGCTTTATTTTCTGGGTTACTTATTAATATTCAAAATGTATCTGACTGGTCACCTGGTCCGATGTTCTGACACGTCTGTTAACCTCCTTGAGTAGAAAGGTGCATTGCTGGTATTTCTATAGTATCTGACGTCCTCATAGACACACACACACCCTCCCTCCACCACCACCCTCTCCCAAGAAAAAATAACCAAACCAAAAAACCATGGAGTTATTTTCTTTCACTTCTTTACACAAGAGTTATTACAAAGGTCAAAGCTCTTGAACCATAGCAAACAAAAATCTTTGAGGAAGGTATAAGGTTTAAATTCACATCTTTCATAACACAAGATTATAACTCAGTCATAATTTCATCTCCTGCAGACAATTGTCAAGATTTGCTTTCCGAGAATCATATGTAGTAAAATCTGCAGCTCAGAATTTTGATACAGAAAAGTAATGTTAATACCAATAATAGAAATAATACAGCTGAAGAGCAAATATCAATCGCCATATTTCAGTCAATGTGCATTATGCATACAGGACAGCAATAAGGCAATGTACTTGTTGAAATACCTGCATTAAACTCTTTTATGAATAGCTCTTAGAGCCTTGCTGCTTTGAGCTGTTTGATTTACAACTAAAGGATATTCTAGAGATAAGAAGGATCTCCTGAGAGAGGCTGAGAATCTTAAATCTGATTTAAACACAACCCATGACAAGACAAGACAAGACAAGGCATTACTCAGGTTTCATCTAATGATTTATTTCTTCCAGAGCTACGTCTAAATTTCTGAGTGGACATGAAGCAGAACAGACCTAAAAATTTAGGCAAGATCTCAATAAGGTAAGTTTGGTGAAAGCTTTGACTTGGTTCTTCTTAGCTTTCTGCTTTTTTTTGCAGTTCAGTCTGTCTGTAAGTAGACTCCGTGTCTTGTATGCTTGTACTAACATACGCACTCTGCTTCATACCTTACACAGCTTAATCTTACCTTTTACCTTCTATGTTACAACCCTTTTGCCTGCTTCCTAATATCACATCTACATGAAAGAATGCAAAAAAAAGATGAGAAGAGGATGTTGTCAAAAATCAGAAGATGATAATTGCACATTTGAAACTGCAGATTAGAACGTCCTTATCAAATATTGCACACATCACCATCTAGCTTTAGTAATGAAAAAGTAATGATCCTTCCTCCTCTATCTTCGTCTGTGTGCACAAATTGCATAGCACTTTCCTTTAAAACTAACTCTGGGAGACTCAAGGCCATCCTCTAAGTTATCACAATGGAAAACATTCCCAGTGAAGGGTCTGAATGGAATTTTAAAGGTGAAAATATTCAGGCTTCTGGACTATATTTTAAGGTAAGTACTTGAAATGTTGCACAGTAAGCTTTAAAGGAACCATGTAAAAGACTGTCTCAGTATTTGTGTTGTTCATAGGTCAGGAGCAGCCATCAAAGACCTGTACAAAGAAAAGTTTACTCCATTAATGCTTATAATAAAATTCTCATTAATCACTGTTCTGCTTGGAAAGCATGAAACAGCTAGAAAACAACTGAGTCTTCCTGACAGCTCAGCTCCAACCACCTTAGAAAACACGGTCTGGATCCTAGGATCTGGCTGAGGACATTACATAGTTCAGAAAGAAACATTGCACTGATGGCCACTAAGGATCCCAGCAGACTACTACATTAATGAAGAGTTGCTGTCAATGGAGGCTGAGGTCCAGTGTTCAGTTAAGCCTATGGAGAGTTTTTAATACATTCTTCCAGCTTTTCCAGTCCTAGAATGATCAGATTGTGTGCTTCCTTGAATGTGAAACATTTTCAAAAATAATTCAACTTGGTTCAGAATTTTCATATAGTACTCCAATGCAAGTGCATCAATCCTTCCTGGTACCCTTGGGAATGAACCTTTCTTGGCTGAGAAAAGTGTAAGTTCATGATCCTCTCTCTGTAGTCCTCATGTAGGAACCCTTATTCACACTCCTTGAATAACCTGAGCCCAGATGCAAGTAATGCCAGAGACAGCATGTTGGGATATGCTGACAAAGACTCCCCCTTATTCACTCTCTCAAAGGCTTTGACAGCAGATCTATTTCCTCACTAATGCTGAGACCACATCGGCTAGGATAAAATAATCATTCCAGAAATCTGGATTTCTTCTCAAACAGTACTTAAATAAGAAAAATCTGTTTATAATAGCTGGATTAAAACTTGGCAACAGTGGTAAAAACAGTGATGAGCTTTCCTTTCCAAGGGAAGGGAGAAAAACTGTTGCCAACAGTCATTTCTCACATTTCAGTCCAGTGGATCCCACAGAGATCCACATAATTACCTTCCTGTTAAGATCACCTAATGGAGTAGATAAAAGCATCTGAGCAGGGGAGTGGGGGGCAACAAATTTTGCAGACAAATGGATGACAAATTGAGCAGAATCTTCTAAGTAAGTTCTTAAGAAATCAGGAAGTTTTTTTAACCATTATTTTTACAGTAACAAATATAAGTCTATTACACCCTGAAAACTATACAATGCCAGGTACCTGGCAGAAATTTGGCAAGAAGTAGCCTTGAAAAATAGTCCCTAAATAAAAACAAAAATAGAAGCTATAATGATAATAAAAATCTCTGATCCTTAGGGGATTCAGCTTGAACCAAAATTCAGTTGTGGAGTAGGAAAGGCTTTAAATTTCTTTGCACTCATTTGCATTTTAGCACTAAGATTCCGTCCAAGAATAATTAGCATAACATATTTCAGAAAAGGAAAATTATTTTTAATAAAGGAATTGTCCTTCTCCTCCTCCTCCATCTGGATGATTAAAATGAATGTTCTACTCAGTGTCATTTCCTGGTCTTAGGATTTAGCTCTTTCC
The DNA here is from genome assembly GCF_000691975.1 of Corvus brachyrhynchos. Taxonomy (NCBI): domain Eukaryota; kingdom Metazoa; phylum Chordata; class Aves; order Passeriformes; family Corvidae; genus Corvus; species Corvus brachyrhynchos. The sequence continues at coordinate 4,447,899 of NW_008237681.1, forward strand.
ATTTGTAAGGATTATGCATTTAAACAAAAAAATGGTTAAAATATTTTTTCTTGTGTCTCTGGAGATAATTTTTTTGTCCCCTCTAAAAGAATACTGTGCACAAATCTGAAGTTTGTGTATAAAACTGCTGGTGAACATAATTGAGAATTATTCTATCTAATTATAGTTTATTGATATGATAAACTGGAATGTGCCACAAAAAAAGGAAATTCTACAGAAAGTATACAGAGGGGAATAAGTCTTGCCTACCTGAAAGCCTGCGTATCCAGCATTTGCCAGATCCACAAAGCCCAGCTAGTCAACAGCAATCTTAATTGCCTCATCCCTGTTCCTACATATACAAATCACGAGAAAATCTTTAATTCTCAATCTCAACATACTCCCACGGTATCTTTACCATCTTCTGTACTGGGAACAATGCATTGGGGCATAAGGGGTGAGTAGAGATTTCAGAGTGGTGGAAGGACCCCACCTGCCTGGTGCAGAATTTGAAAGGTGTGGGGCAGAGAAGGCAGCATGTTGTGGGAGGACACCAAATGGCTGCACCACTGAGTGAGATGAGAGCTCCTATACCAGCCTCTGTTCTTGCCTCTGACACAGTCATTCTACATCATGTCATTCTCCAAACAGATGCATTTCTTACTTTGCCACGGCACAGCTCTCATTTGAAGACCCTCTGTGAGTGTCACTGGAGCTGCACATACAGAGTGTATATGTGCAGGTGCATATGGAGAAGTCAGACCCTATGAATCTCCATCAATAATGATCTCACTCTCTCTGCATTTCAGGCACACAGCTTCCAGTGTGGGTAATACTTTGTTCATTCTCTGTTTATCAGAATACATCAAAACCTTTAAAAATACACTGAATACAGAGAAAACTAAGCTTTAGACAACAAAGTTCTATTTCTCTCTGAATTCACTGAAGTCCATGGGCAAATTCTGTCAGTGCTGTGCACCAAATTAATTATGGGTCCTTGGGAGAGGAAAGCACAAGGCCCAGTGATTGAAGACTTCCTTTTAACACAAGCACAACATGGAGATGAATGAAGATGGATGTGGTGAATTCCCAAATTTCCTAACTCTTCAATGTTTGCCTTAAAGGTTAATAATTAATATAATTTTGGACATTTTTAACATGCCTTTTTGGGTGCATTACACATTCTATTCAGTGATATGACAGTATGACTAATTGATTAACAACTTTTAATGTACTTGTAATTATTTTTCTTTTAACTGTGCCGAAAATATAATAAAACATTATAAAAGAAAATCATCTAAGTCGTAAGTGATATAAACTAAAGAAAGAGAGAAATAAAAATTATTCAGACTTCCTGGCAACTGAATTTCTTTTGAAAAAAATCCATGCAAGTCTGAAAACTGCTAGACACTTTACCAGTTGGATTTCTCATCTAAACACAAATGTGGGGCCTGAAAGCCCTATTACTTGTGTCTGACTTAGCACAGACCGAGTGTGAAGTTTTTCCTCTACCTCGTACATTCAAACAGGACTGTTTATGCTCTGCTCGGCATGGCTCTGAGACACGAAGATGCTACTTCCTCTAGCATACTCATTGCTTGTCACTGCTGCACTGAGAGAAGTTGACCTTAAGCTTGACTGGCTGATTGGTCTCTAATATGTTTCTGAAAAATGAACCAGATTTACAAAGAATAAGTGAAAAACACAAGACTGTTTGGTGGCAGAGGAGATGCAAACATACAGCCTGGGGTTAGAATCATCCTGTCTAGATGTCAGCTAGACTGAAGTGGAACAAAAACCTCATGCAACAAACTGCCAGAGCCAGCTGGAAGACAGCAAGTGACAGCACTACCTTCAGCAAGGGACTTCTAAAGTTTATTCTCACTGCCACTCTAACTCGCAGACACACAGCACAACCAACAGACAGGCGGCACCTGGATATTGACAGAGTGCAAGATGATTCCAACAAAACAACCAGGATGGTCCTTGGAGAAGGTCTCAGAATCAGTTATTAGCCTCCCAAATCATGCACTTATTGTTGAAGAAACTCCAACCATATATCTGGGCCTAATTTGCCTGAGAAGTAGGATGGGAAGGAAATGGAATTTGATGGAAAGAAAAAACATGAAGCAATTCATAAAGCAGAGATATCAGTAAAAACCTGGCTACAGTCAGGGAGACATTTGCCAAGACTGCAGCAGGACAACTGGACCTCCTCTACGTTACTGTCATGCAATCATGTTATGCTGCTGAAACAACTCCCCAGCTGGCAGCAACTATCAGCAAGAGTCAAACTGAATCCATACTGTATTTGTTTTGGTATTCTTAAGGAAACAACCTTTCTGCTGGTATTCAAAAAATGGTCCTGTCTGAGAAATCCATTAGTTACTGAGCCTGAAGGATAAGGAGTCTCTCACTGCTTGCTATGTGTGATAGAAATTTCACTTTTTTGAACTTGGATGAAATCACCACAAGACTGCTGGAAGAGGTATCTTTTTGTTCAACAGCATTTATCTTTCTCTCTTTGAGGTACGAATTGACTGTCAGATGTTATCTGACTGTCTGGGTGGTATTTCATCTGGTCTGAAGTATCCCTGTTCCATTAAGAATCTAATATCCATTATGAGCAGTGTTAGTAAAAATTGCTTCAATTCAAGCCACTTTGAAAAGCTTAACTACTGTCTCAGTAACAAGATGACATGCACTGTCAAAAGCATAATGCAGCTCAGGTAAAGGTTAAAGGCTAAGTTTAATACATCCAGTAAGGATGACTAATGGTTTGGCCTCAGAATGCAACCTTATCTCCAGGAAGGGAACATACTTCCAAGAAAAAGCTAGGGGGAAAACAAACAAACCAAGCCAAACCAAACCAAACTAAAAAACAACCAACAAATAAAATAACTGCGTGCAATGAAAGCCAGAAATCTGTGAAGCCTCTGCTCAATTTCTGGTGGACATCTCAGAGCATTTCTGGTTTCTTCCTTGTACTATTTCACAATTTAAAAATTAAGTGAAAGGACTGGCTTGTCAGTCTGATACTACTGAAATTCAGGGTATACCCTTAACCACCTGCTTTAAAATTGAGAAACTTCACTTTTTGCAATTTTTTTTCTTTGTTTGGAGGGGGAGACGTGTGGGGTTTTTTATATCTGGGTTTAAAAAAATAAATTATACGTAAGACACCATGCATCTGGCTTTGGGGTCACAGCAGAATCAAAGCCTGTGCAACCAAGCAGAAAGTACACATTTTCTAAGCTTAAACAGTACACAGCTTGACTTGAGTCCTCGTCTGTTTTTCAGAGATAGTCATGAATGCAGGCTAAAATCCTAAGCTCCCACAAAAAAAAAAAAAAAAAAAAAAAGAAAGAAAATCTGTAAAAATCAAGGAAAACAATATGATGAGGACACATTGTCCATCTTCTAAGTAGATGGCCCCCATCTGTTTCCGGCCAAACAGGACCCCAACCTCTAAGTAATGCCAGAGTTCAGCTCCACTCAGTTGTGTCTGATTAACTTAATGCAAGAAGTCACTTCCAGATGGGACTCCAATTTAAATCCAAAAGTTATGCCACTGTCTGGCTCATCAGGACTTCTGCATCACATACAGCACACCCAAAGGGATGGCAGCTTCTGGCAGGCAATACTTTTTTAATACCCTACCGAGATAGACAGTGCTGTTATTCAGAATTTACAGGGTAGAATCGCAAGGTTGTACTTAGATAGATAGATAGATAGATAAAAAAGAAACAAAGAAACTAGTTCCTGAACTTTGTGCCTCACCTTTCTAAACTTGATGAAAAGTTCACACTTGAGAAGGTTTCCTTAGGAGGAATTTTGCTCATTTTGCTTCCTCTATGTACCAGAGAGATTTTGAACAGTTCATGATCTCCAGAGTTGATGTTCGGGTTTTTTTAAAATCACCTGATGCACGAGAAAGCCAGATTCCATAAAGTCCACATGTTAGATAGTTTGTTTCTAGTAATTTACAACACTGTGAGTTTTAGATAACTTTTTCAATGAACCTGCTCTCAGCTGGCTCACGTGCACACTTACATTCCCCTGGCTGAAATGCGGCACTCTTCCATCATTCCTGAGCTACTTCCCAAAAGCATCTAAACCAGAAATGGGAAGCCTTGACTATGCAGCAGAGCAAGTTTCCATTGGGCGTTGTTAAAATTCTCTCAGAACTATATTAAGATGTTTCTTCCTATAAAAGCACTGAAGATATTTAAATGAACATGCATGAATATTCATGAGGGGAAAACAATAGAAACAGTCCAGCTGCTGGAATTATCAATGGGATGGGGAAATGGGAAAACAAGGTCTACATGTTAAATTATGTTGCTTAGAATTAAGGGCTCAGGGAAACACTATCTCACCAAACATAAGCCAGACTGTGACCTACGTGTTCAGAAGAGGATAGTGATATATGTTGCTGTTTGAGATACCTGGCTTTCAAAACTCAGGTTTATCTGTTTGATCTCTGAATCCTAGTTTGCCAGAAAGACTGCACAGGATGTGTCCCTGTTCAGGGTTAGGTGATGGAAGAGCAACTATACTTGCAGACAACCTTTATCTTCCCTAATCCCCACCCACTCTCCTGTCTGCACTCCTTGATCAGCCCCAAACCGGGTACTCAAACTCACACCATAGAAAATAGCAATAGAAAATGTAGGGTTCTGAGACAAAAGATCAGTGAAAAAAACCAACTCCTCTATCTTAGCTTCTTTTGAAAACATTCACCAAATTTCACTGTGCACCTGCCTGCCTGATCAGTTCTCCTCTGAGGAATTTTTGATTTTATAGTTATTACTATAAATTCACTCATAGTTCACTACATTACACTAAATGCAGCTGACACCACTAGAGATACCAGGTGTTTAATACAGACCAGTCCCAGCTGATTACAGTGCAACTGAGGAATATTCAATAAGGAACTTCTGAAATTTATGTTGGCAAACAGACCCTGTCTGGTGGCTAGTATCACTAACCATGGCCTATCTGAAATGTTAGCATTATTATCCCTTCCCTAACATAGGTAAATCCCTTAAGAACATCGTCATAGAATCAGTAATGGATTGTATAGAATATAAGAAATATTGATTTACTAATCCTACTGGTTGATGAAATCTATGTGCCAAGAGAACATCAAGGAGCACTAGATGTCATTTTGACAGAGAATAGGAAGGCTGTATAACAAGAAATAATAGTGTTTTAAACCTTTACATGAGCATTTCAGAGCCGTACTCTTGTGAAAATGCATAGGCCCTTACTGAAGGTCTCAATCTCTTAAACATCAAGATTATGTGGAGGATTCATGAGGATTATGAGCATGCAACAGGTGTGAGTAATGTAAGTAAATGTGAGTAAACCCCATTACAGTCCTTCAAATCCCTTCTTGAAGTGCATTATGTCACAACAGCTACTAACAAGTTGAAAAGATTACACTTTCTATGTCCTCACCCAAAGATCCTTTCATGTCACCCAACGCCACTCCGTTTTTATGCGTCCTCTATCTGCATGCCTGTGTTATATTTGGGCTGGAAGCAGATGTGTCATGCTCTACAAGTGGGAATGGCTAGCTGTTAGAATGTGAGTAGAAATAGCATTATTACTATTATTAGTATAATAATAACCCTGCCATATTAGATTAGTTTCCCTACTGAGGCAACCTTAGAAAAAGAATTCGTCTCTCTACTTCAGCAACTATACAATGGTTTTGCAAGCATATGCCCACAAGAGAAACATGAATCATTCAGAGACACACGTGGTGGATATGAATGACACATTTTTGCATTTGGATTCCTGATTCATCTGACAGATGTGAGAAAATTCATGAAGTTAGACAAGTCCCAAGTGATTGAACGTGTCTGGATGCTGTAAAGCACAAGTTATTCCACCTGCTTTGGCACTAAAAGTACTGTGCTTTTCTTCCTTCTGGTCAACTGCTCACTGTGATATAGTTACAGTTGTGCATTATTAGCAATGCCACCTGTCTTTTCACATCCATTAAGAACATATTACAGACCTCATGAAAATCAACAAAAATGGCAGCTAATAGTCCCATATTTAATCCAACCTCTCATTCTCTGAAACCCTTTAAAAACAAATTAAAACCTCCCAGCCAGCTTCTGAGTTCATGGATGACATAAGGATGTGGAGAAACCTTTTGAAAATGAAATACCATAACAGAAATGCCAAAATATGAATCAGATGCCAAAGTCACATGTTAAGTGCATACATGTATGTATTTTGCCATCCTTGCATGGTACTACTCATTACAGGGTTGATAACAAGACACGGACTGATCCTCCCGTTTTAATTCCTATAGGATCTACTGCTATAAATAGACCCAACTGCTCCTGATGTTCCTCTGTGCCAGAACTTGAGGCAAACATCACTGAGCTTCCTGGAAGTCCTGTTGCTGAGCATCCTGAGCTTTAAGCGGGGTGCTTATGGACTCTGTGACAAAAACGCAGGATGACTGTGGGCAGGCTATATTTCACAGACACCCAGTGCATCTCCTCACTGCTCTTCAACTCTCTCAGAGTCATTCTCTATAAAGTTCACAAACATGGCACTTATGCTGTGCAAACAAGCTATTTGTTTTCAGTTAATGATCCTCACCATCAAACACACAATGGTACTCAATTTCCTCGTTTATTTCTTTTTCCTTTCTCTCCCACCCTCCTGCTGTTTATTACCAGCAAATGGGATCTCCATCATGTAGGCTGCAAAATCTCTGGACCAGCTACAGTGTTTATGCATTTGTACAACACCTAGCACAGCGTGATTTTGATCCTAATTTGGGACTGTTACCCTGAACTCTGCTCTCTGTAGTGCTGCTTTCTCTGAAATTCACAAGCATATATGTAACTCATGGCTTAAAATTAAATAAATGAAATTTATGGCCAAGCATCAGAATGAGTTATAAATGTATATAGACAAAGTCTCTATGTCTGATCTACAGCTTGTTTCTTCCCTCATATGTTCTCTGCATCTTCTTCTCTTCTGGACTGTTTCAACATCAGAACACATCGGGAGAATTTCCCACCAAAGCCCTGGAGGTGGGCCTATGACCCAGCTCCAAGGAGGAGGAGAGAGACCATCTACAGAAGGACTCTGAATTTTCCCAGGTTTCTCTCCACAGCGAGAGGTTTTATTATTTAGCATTATTATCCTTTTCCTGTGTGTTTGTTAAATAAATCTTTTTCTCTTTCACTTTCCTCCAAGGAAAATTTCTTTTTTCCCAAACCTGGTGGGGGAGGGATGGCTGTAACCTGCCTTCTATCAGAGGATATTTTTCCTCCAATCTGTCCAAAGCAGCCATTTAAAGCAGGCACCTGCCACTTAGTAAAAGCAACTGCAAAGGGAATGTCTCTCACTGGAGGTCACTACACTCTGAAAGGTACAGTGGTTGACTCAACTTGATGTACATCCATTCAATACCCAGATAGCATGTCACAGTATTTGAAGGAATATGATCAGACTTTCTCAGCCAGTTGGATTTGCTGGTTCAGAAAAAATGACTGAATACAGGGATGAAATACTTTTAGTGCCTGGTATTAAATTACAAAGCTACGAGGAGGCTGAATCTTGATTAAGAGACTGGCAGGCACCTGTACCTTGAATGACTAGTGTGATGCACTATTTCCTATCATCCTGCTCAGTGAACCAAGGTGAATGCAATCAAAAATGGAGTCTTGCATGGAGAGTTCATAGCATGATAATTGTAGGAAATGAACACAAATTAAAGCTTTTAAAAGACAGATCCACGACAGGTCACTGTAACCAACAAGTTCCTTGAGATTGTTGCTTGTTTGCTGTTCTATGAACAGGAACACCCATGGTAGAATGAAAAAGTGGGGTCTAAATCTTCTAGATTTAAGAAAAAGGGAAAAAACCAAATCCCAAAGAAACAAAACAACCACTCCATAAGAAACCACACGCATACACAGAGTGCATCAAAATCTCTACAGAAGATACCTGGATGGTTTTACACTTTGGCCCCAGTTACAATCTCATTACACCTTTTAACCCAGCTTAACTGATTTCATTTTGGTTTTCCAACTTTAGAGCAGTACTTTTAGAAGAAGAAAGATGTAATTTAAAAGGTGGTGCCCTAGAAATTCTAGGAATATTCAGCTGGTATGGCTAATCAAAAACAGAAGCAGCTCATCAGCAGATAGTTTCAAAAAAAATTTAGGTTTTTTTTGTATTTTGTTTTGGGTTTTTTATCAAACTTATATAGTTTTGGTTTGAAAGACACCTTAGCAAAGCCACCCTTCATCCTATTATAGCAGCCTTCATTAATCACTGCTATAGAATCATAAAGAAAAAATCATTATATTACTTAGTGAGTGAAAGATTCAAAGAAAAAAAAAAAGATAAATCTCCCTTCCCATCTGGCAACTTCTAAGTCAAATATTTATACTTCCACTTAAAAAAAAAAAAAAAAAAAGACTGCTTTAGACCCAGAATAAAGCCAAATTACTTCCTGTAAAGTAAAAATAAGTGTTGTAGAACGCCAAATTTGGACTAAGCTCCAAGATTTTCAGGGTTTCTATTTAAGATTTTTACAGTACAAATTGAGTTGCATATTCTCTGTGGGTCTATTTTAAGAGACCCAGTAGAAATTAAGTCCCAGCAAAACAAGGTATGCAATCAGAGAAGCAATAAATGAACACTCTGGGAACACGTAAGCAGGTGAGAATCAGTCTGAGAGATTGATATGATGAACAGGTCAGGCAGTGAGAATCTTTAAACAGTTTGAGCAATTAACATGAGACTTCTGAGTAGAAAAGCATATGTAGTAACAGAATACTGACCCCCCAATTAATTCATTTAATTGTAAACTGGTTAAACAATTGCATTTAACCTCATTCACCTGGCTTTTTTGTGTGTTTGTTTGTTTGTTTTTTTAATTGGAGTAGGTGAATAACACCACAGAATTACACTCAAATTTTGCAGGTTTTCAGAACAAGCTTCCAGACTGCCCACAAGGACTGCAGCCCCAAAGGGCAGGCTCTGACCTCACTGCTGAGCCACCTCACCCCCTGGAGCCCCACAAGTGCTCCTGTGGGACTACCTGAACATCACCTGCTCAACTCGGTCTGTTCAGGTGTCTCAGTGTAAACTCGAGAAAGCTGGAATAGGTCATCCCCAAAATTGGATTGTGATAAAGTATAGGTTTTTTTGCTTCTGAAATCAGAAAATCACAGCAAAAATACTCAAGATTTTCATTACCTTGATAGTTTATTTTTGTTTGATTACAGTGGGGGAAGGGCAGGACCAGAATTAAATAAATTTCTTACAGGCATTAGTTTGAAAGCATGGTTACAACTCCTAGTGTGGTATCTACAAAGATGGAACAAGGTGTGTTATGAAAAGGAAGAGGTTATTCCAAAATTTACTTTTCCAAATAAAGCCTTCAGCTCATGGGCTAAGGTCCCTCCTTTCCTCACCCCAGACATGGAGATTGTTTTATTGTAAAATTTAACTTGGTCCCAATTTTCTTAGAGATCCATTACAACCAGCTCTGGATCCAGTACCAGACACATATCAGAGAACCATTGGAAAAGTACTACAGGCTGCTTTTGATGCTTCTGAAACCAGAACAAGCCCTACTGCTGCATGACCTTTTTTCAAGAAAAGAAATCCTTCTACAGCTAGAAGGATCTGCCTTCCAAGATACAAACCCATTCTTCTCCAGAGGAATAGACCTTTCCCTGCCACTGCTGCCAGGTTTGTAGTGGAAGCATGTCCAACTTTTGAGAAGTCGGCCCTTGATACAAGAGCTGCTGCTGCCTCTGGAGTACACTGAACCAGAGAACACCTAAAAATCTGGAACTCATGAGAAAAATTTTTTTTTTAAGGGAAAGGTTGCCAATTTCTCAGCTACCCCCTCAGGAAAACACAATTAACTCATCTGTAATGAGAGCACTTATACACACTCAAATTATTTGCAGGTTGAGTGCAAGCTCCTACCATCTCTGTGTTCCTGTCCCAGCCTGTTGACTTGCATGGAACAAAAGGCTGACCCTGGAAGACTTTTCCTAATTAGCATGCCATGACTAATGCAAAAATTAAGGGAGATAATTGTGTTAGCTATACTTCTGGGGAAAAGCTTTTATGAGATAGGTCTGACAAAGTGAGTGAAAATCCCAAATGTCCAAATGCTCTAAGAATTTAAGAAAAGTTGAAAAGCTGTTGCAGCTCTAGTTTCAGAGAAGGGAAGTAGGAGGACTTTTGTCCTCATCCCTAGGCCTCACCCTTCTCTGCTCTTCACAACTCAGTCTCTCTGGTGTAAAAGTGGAAGAGCAGAGCTGCTGCAAATTAATACAGCCTAGAAAATTCACCCCACATGGTGTTATTCTAAAATGATGAGGAAATGCCTTCCCCTTCTTCCCAACAATCAGTATTTCTGTACTAAAACATGAACCTTGCTGTGTATGTGTTGAAGCAATTTCTTGTATCTTAAATTGCTTTGTATCAATTGAATCATTATACCCACCTGTTCCTATCTTTGCCCCACCAGCTCATGAAAGTCGTTGTGGTTTGGCACAAGCAAGACAAAGTAGTTTTGTACTTAGCATATATGAAGACATAAGCACAGCTAGGCCTCTGACCCAGAATTAATACGCAGCTCCTCAATTCTTTACAATTTTTTTAAACTACTTAACCAAGGATACCTGCTCTTCCCACTGTAAGTCACCACCAGCTCTGTAAAACAAGAAAAGAGAGAAGCTGCTCATGCTAAAGACAAGAAATGGGTTATATGAACTCAGAGAAGCTCAAAGCTTTTCATCTTTTCATCTCACAAATCTTGACAAACTTGAGAATTTGGGGGAATAGTTTATTTCTCAAATCAGTGACAATTAAAAATGCCATTAGTTGATAGCTTAAACTTGACAGATCATCTTAAAGAGCTAAAAAATTATTTCCCCATCAGAAAATTTTTGTTTTCTCAAGTAGCCAAAAAGAACAGATGAGACAAAATGAGAAGAAAATATTCAGGATTTGAACTACATTGGTACACTGTCAGCAAGATAACCAAGAATCAGATTGACTCAAAGCAACTTTAGCAGAAAAATCTTTTCATTGGTAGAAATCAAACAGGCTACAAATTATTGAGGATTTGTGGTAAGGCAAGACTGTTGGGGTTTGGCTTGTTTTAAGGTAAATCAGTACTTAATGGATGCTGTATTACTCTTTTGTTGCTGTAGGTTATTGGGTTTGATTTTGTGTTTTGTTGAGATTTGTATTAAGCAACACAAATGGCAAAGAAAATACTTTCTTCTGGTTTTCTATGAATTAGAATGATGGTAGGTCCAATTACAATTTCTTCTCACACTGTTACTCAGAAAAGGAGCTCTTGCTATTCCTGGCCCCAGAACATTTATTTCTCCTTGCTGGTACCAAATAATTTGATGCCATTTAGAGATCAACAAAAATAGAATATTTTATTCTACTTGAGAGTGACAATTACAGAGAAGAGGAACACTTTACAAAGGGCAAATTAGCTTACCCTCATCTGTGGTTCTACTGAAAACTGATTGCAAAGCAATCACATTGGTTTAGATCAAAAGAGATGGAGAAGATGCATTTTTGGGAAAAAAAAGAGTTAGCAATCACAGGTAGGACTTACAATATATAGTTAGTTCAAAAGAGTTCAACGAACACCTCATCCACACTGAAATACTTTATAAAGAGAAAAAAAATAGCTACATTAGACAAATTCAGCGCTAGTACAGAACACAGATAGTTTAATCAATAGCACATATCTTCTCTCTAGAAAGGATCAATATAGTTAAATGCAGAAGGAAAAGAAAAAAGACAAAACTTGTGTAAGAAAACTCGGTGGGCAGGTATTAGAACAAAGACTTAATTCCCAGCTGTCAGATTTAAGAACAACTACTGGCCCATAAGAAACAGAAGAGGTCAAATTTAAGGCCTTCCTATCTGAGAGGTGGTAAAAAGACAAAGACGTTCCCCAAAGGTGTGAGAAAGGACAACTGCCTAGAGCAAAACAGAGCAGAGATGTTGTTTTGCTTCCTTCCTCCTCAAGCATTTAGAGAAGTAAAGCTCTTCTCTAAGTCCAAAAATTAATACTAATCAAGAAACTTTAGCTGAAATTTTACAGCAGAGTGGTTGTGGCTCTTACTATCCTGGTGGCAGAAGGCATGACGAGCCTTCTCTCTGTGCAACGGGCTCTACCACTCAGAGAAGCAAACAGATTTTGAATAGTAAAGCCACCTAAATTGCACAAGTATATGAAAATTGTTTTATGTTTAAGAAAGAATCGAACCTCTTTAACGTTTACCCTAAAACCAGATTTTAAAGTCTCACAAACCTTTCCTGAAATTCTTCATCTGCATTTAATAAATAAATAAATAAATAAATATGCACACATGGATTTGGTATTAACAGGCAAATCCACTTTATTCACTTTGGCTGTATATGCAGCAGACATCAGCTTAAAGAGCAAATATGAGAACATTTGTAGCCATAACACCAAGTGTTTGCATTAAAGTATAAAGTAATAAAGCCTTTCAAGCTACCCAAGTCTCAGCACTTGGGATTTTGAACAAAAATGTACAAAGTACCGCAGAGTCACATCTCCCTTTGCTCCTTGGTCTCACACTAAAAAGCTCTGTATTCAGGCCAGACCCAAACTTCATACTCAACATTTTTTAAAAACTAACGTGAGGCTAATGATCAGAAAGAGCAAAGACTCTCCTGTTTGTGAGAGGCCTTCCGTGCTTTACCAATACCTTCCAGTGATCAGGATCACTGTTGGGCTGTGTGCTGGTGGCAGGTATTGCCTTGCTTGCAGGGCTAGAGGATACAGCCGTGGAAATTCCCTGAATACTCCCTCATGCACTTAGTTGCAATAAACAGATGAGTCAGTGGCAAAGATCCCACATTTTTTCAGCATACTTTTGAATTTTGTTGTTTCAGTAGTTTTTAAATAGAAGTTTTTCACACACTTTCCACTGTCACATAGTCTTTAATAACATCTGAAAATATTTCTCAAGGCAAGTTCAGGGCTCTACATCTTGAGACCTGGCCCTCCAATCCAACATGCTTTTCTCCTCAACATGTCACAGTGCAACTGGTCACAGTTTGTCAAGCCTATAAACACAGCCATCAGTACTGAACTTTCAGACAAATCAAAGGTAACTCTATATATAAATTATGCACAAATTAATCACATTTCATTTCCCAAATTATTTCCCTTCCAGGAAAGCTATGAAGCTTCTCACAGTTTACCTTGTTCATTAGCCTCAGAGCTAATCCCCCTAATACAGAGCTATAAATCCTGGACTTTTATCTAGACTAATTAAAAAGCCAGGTATTACAGCACCCAATTTCATTCTTTATTTATTATATAAGAAAAAGTAAATCTACTTCAAAATTTTAAGTCCCTTTTTCCTACCTCTCTGTAGTTATCTTGTTCCTTCTAAGACTATACACTTTACATGAGTCTTACATGAAGCAGTAGAATAAGCACTTTTGAAATCAACTTTACAGTGAACTTGAATCAACAGAACAGTTTAATTTTCAACAGATTGACCCTAATTTACGTCAGTCAGAGATCCAGTATTTTGACAGCCTAATTCCACACCAACAAAAAAAATCACCCATGTCCCTCCGGAAGCTTCTGGCATCTACATTATGGGAAGAAATTCCACCACTCTTCTTCCTTCAGGATCTAACAAGTTTGCAGCGCTCCTACATTCTGCTTTGCACTACAAAAAAACATTTCTTCAGCAGAGACAGATCTCTCACATACACATGTAAAGTCACAGCCATACAGTAATGCTAAAGAAACCATCACTAAAACCGAAACTGCAACTCTATACTATTCTACTTGAGTATGTGGATTTGTTTGCCTGTTTAAAATAAGAAAATGCTTAGGAAAGGTAACGAGAAACATCTTTCTTGCACCTCAGCTGCCACAAATCAGTGCTGCTCTACTAACTTGCATTTGATTTGCTTTGACTTATGCCACCTGTAGATCTCACTCTGGGTGCTGAATGTAAAGTAAACTCATGTCTAGAGACCAAATGTTCAGCTGGATTATATCAGCACATTCCCTTCTTTGAAGTGCATGTGGCACATAGATTTACAACAGCTGTAGCTCTAGTCTTGAATTGTTTGCTTGAGTTTTTAACTTTGAGTAACCTACCAGGTACAAAGAGTGATAAAATTGGCAAAAATACAGTTTATAAGTTTATAAAGCTATGTATTCGACTGCATGTTAGTCTCTGATTATTATGCTTTTGAGGTACATATACACAAATATATGAATTTCTATTTTATAGTCCATCAAAACATTTTTCAGTAGAATGGTCAATGTGGTGAAATAAACATACAAATGTCAGTGTTAGCTTATGCCTAGAGTTTTGTTTCAGAATTCACTCTCCCATTTCTGTTGGGATTTTTTTTCATGGTACTTAGAATTTGTAGAATGGATGCAAAAGATATACATTTTGTTGCTGCAATACAGTCAATTTTTGTCTAGCTAGAGCCAAGTTTACTGCCATACTTTCAGCTTAGAAAGCCTGTTTATTTATCAAGCCAAAATTGTTAACCTTGGCAGCCTAAAGTCAAGCACCAAAATATATATTTAGGCATTCATATAAATGGCCTGCTTTATACAGGCAGTGAAGACCTGTAAACTTAAAAATAAGTCAGCACACAGCACTTCTGAAAATCAAGTCACTTACTTAGCTGCACAGATATGCAGTTACCCACATTTGAAGGAAATGCCTTCATTTGTATGACTTTGGTATAAAAGTGCCATGTTGTGCTCTATGAAGAACACTTTGAACACACCTTTTGAGAATTGCAATTCCTTCTGCAAGTCCTCTTACAAAAGCAATAACCCTCCTAATTAAATGTACCATTGATTCCTTTCATCTAGATTGAATACAATCCAACTAGTGAATTGACTAATAACGTGTTCAAAAGACCCCAGTGTTTTAACTCACTTTCTTCTCATTTCAGCATTGTATAAATCTCAGGCATTGTCTCCATTGTGTTTGGTTGTGTGGCTGAACAGATCATCTTCATTTGATTTGTACAATAACAATGTTAATTAAGTCCTGAGATCTGTGTAAGTCCTATCAATTACCAAATGACCTTCTGTCATTCTTACTTCCCATGCTACCAAAACATCTAGTTAAAATCTTTAAAGGCAAGCAATGTTTGTTAGAAAAGTTTATCAGTCTAGGACAGTGATAAAGGATGCTATTGCTAGGATCAGAGTTGCAATATACTTTCTGCTGCTCCACTCATCACTAAGCCCCTGGTCCAGAGAGGCAAGACATGCCTCTGACTGATCCTAACACATTCCTAATCAATTTATTTGCAATACAGTTGTTTGCAAGAAATAGAAGTGGCTCAGTCAAACTTGCACTGATGGTATTCCAAAATTGCTCTGTAACTGCTGCAAGGATTTCATAACTTTATTTTAGGGGCTGAACACTTGGGCAGCTGAAGTGAGCAAAGCTGGCGATGGCAAGGACTCCACCTAGAATAATACCAGCTTTCCTTTCCACTTTGGACAGATAGTGGGCTTCAGAGCATAAGCAATGCTGTCTTGGTTTTGCAAAGATATGACACCTAAAAAGTAACCAAACTAAGATTTCTTTGCTCTTCTTCCAATACTGTGAGCAAATATGCTAGCATGTAGCATCCACTCTAATGTGTGGAGTGTGAGGAACCACATAAAAGAAGGTATCCACAATCTTCTTGGCCTAAGTCTACAGGAAGAATTATTCAGAAGATATTTTTTATATTCTGGAGTACAGCTATAGGCACCTTGGCAATGAAACACTGAGTTTTGGGTACGTATATGTATGATCCTGTGTTATTGTGGTTCCTGAGAAGTTTCATCAGGAGCCAGATTACATGCTTTATTATACAATTTTATTCTATTATACTGATTATACTACATGCCTGTTAAAGGCCAAACTAATAGGCTCTGCCTGTGCAAAGACAGTTTCTTTACAATACTTTAATTATGGCACCCTTTCAAATGTAAAATTTACTTGCAATCTGAATCACATAAACAGCACAAGCTTGAATTGTAAAAGGAACGCAGAATCCATTTTCTTCCCCAAAGCTGGAATGTCCATATTTTCTTTTTCTTACCATGAATTGACTGCATTGTTATGAACTTAAGCAAACAGGGAAAGCAATAATGTTTGGTTGTTGATTCCCTGAAGTATCAAAAAGGAATTATAGGATTTTGGTCTTACAAAGAAATTCTCTTTTCAATGTTGTTCTTGCAGCATCTCATTTTGCCCACTAGCTGCACGGCAGTCCATCATGTAACCATTTGAAAATTATGAAGCAGAAAAGATAAAAAATTGTAAATACAAGACTCAAGAAATGGCTAAAATGCAGAGCATGCCTGGACTATAGCACAGTGCATACACTATATGCCCCCAAAAAGTTTACCTCACAGAAAATTAGATCCCCTCTGTTGTAACTCCATAAAGTTTCACTCAGTTGCACTGAGTTGAGTATCTGCGCACAGATGTAAGTAAAAGCATTTGGTTTATGCCATCATTATTGCACCAACTGTTATTAAAGCCACCTATTTTTATTGAAAGTGTGTGTTTCAAATGAGATTAATTTTATTAAGTCCTAATTTAATTGGCAGCCTCAGTTTGTGAGTAGCCCAAGACATAGAAACTGTTGGTGTTAGAAGTCAGGGCTGATGTTCACTGGCAGAGAATTATGGAAGGAGCTTTTCTATGGCCAAAGCCATATAGTCTTATAATTCAGTTTTATGAGTAATGGTTGTAATTCCTACGATTTCTTAGAAATCCGTTTCCCAAGAGTCAGGCCAAGACTTAGACACATACGCAAATAATGATAGAAATAAAAGAGAAAAATGGCCTATAGCTCTCTTTGAGCCTCATTTTCCTGGAAATATGGAAGTATAACAAATCTGGCTTTCTCTATCCTAACCAAAGAGAGGAAAGTGCAGTAAAATCTTAGGTCATTCAGACAGGAAAACAAAGGATAAAATAAGGAAAATGCAGAGTATCATTCACTTGTTTATCTTCTGTCAGAGAAAGACTGACATTTCTAATATCTACAAGTACTTTGAACTTTTAATGGCAAGTTTCATAGCTAATTAACTGTATTTCTAGCATTTCCATTGAAAGACTAATCAAATAGTTAAGATAGTACTTCTCAAGCAGTAAGAAGTGATAGCTTCCAAGTCCAGTCCACCAATGAGTCAGGTAAGTGCCACCTTCCACTCGCAGCTTGGAACTATTCATTACAAGGAATGACAAGTTTCTTAATTAACTGAAATTAATATGGAGTAGAATAGTTGAGGGAACCTGGTACAAGTCACTCTGCCCTGAGGAAAGTGACCTTTTTACTGCACTTTGTGTCTAAGCAAAGTCCAGTGAAATCTTGCACTTACTGAAAAGGCATTATCTTCTTTTATCTGCTGCTAGACTTCAAAACTGTACTGACCTAATTCAGCTCAAAATTGGGTTCATAATTGGAAACTTTCCTCAATTATATTATTTTGCCTCTGCTGTAACCATTGTGTACATAAAAAATACATGAAAGATACATGCACACTTCTTTGGGGTGAATTGCATCATGGATGCAATGAAGAAAACATGTAATGCAGAACCAAATCACTTTAAAAATTAAGCAACAACACACATTTGTTTGCTTGTTAGACTGTACCACTAGATTCCCACATTTTCAAATGACTTCACAGTTTCACCCCAACCTCAGCAATTATTCATATAATAGAATATTTGAAAATGTAGACTGTTCTATTCAACTACACGTTTCCATTTTTCAAGTCTCTCACATATTTCCTGGCAAAATCACATCAGAATGAAAGAATAAAAACCATGTTTTATTGTCCTCATGACATAAGTGTTCTCAGTCAGAAAGTATAGGTACTTTTTTATGATATTATAACAATAAAGTAAGACATATGTCACTTTTCCGGTTGTAATTGCTAATAAGGCATAGCTGTGCCTATTGTTTGAGACACAATTTGCCTTTGGTATTGACAGTATACACGTGGCACTAATGGAAAGATGTTAGCATAAAGAAATCTCCTGGATAGGTTGAAAAGCTGATTGCATGGATAATTCCACTAAAAAATAACTACCTGTCTATTGGAGAGGATTTTTTTTGCTATTTGCTGACCTTTTAACAATTTAGCAGTACATTAGAGCTTTTTAAAGATAACTTGAAAGACCTACACAGCAGGTGACATTAATATGTGCTAATTTAAATATTCAAATTCATTCAATTGAAAAAGAGATGTTCATGCATACAGAATGATATCCCAAGAAGCTAAATATGTCTATTTTACATTCGTGTATATAATTACAATACACACCGAGTTCTGCTGTCCATTTGCCTTTCTGATAGCACTTGATGCCCTACACAAGCTGGGAGGTATCTCAATGGGAAAGGAAAGCCTAACCTTATTCACATTATCTTCACTCACTCATCTACTGAAGATGAAAAATCCACTGATACAATTTACCACAGTGAGGATGGAGCTCTTCTCCCAAAAGATGACTATATTACCTAGAAGAAAGCTGAAGACAGTAAAATCCTTCCAAGTTCAAGGAAGGTAATGTCGAGTAGACAACTGCATCCACTGCTAGCAGATATCACATAACCACCGCTGGACAACCTTATCAGACTTGAAGGGATACAATTTACAGAAGTCTGACCCCCTGGAAACTCTTCTCAGAGCTACAACTGTAAGAACAAACTTTTGAACAAAGAAACTGCCTCAACAAATTTCTTAAAATTGTTGCAAAAGGCAAAATCACAGCCTAGAGATGTGGGTGTTGAAAAGTTGGTGGAGTATGTTGTATGCAATATTATTGGTTTGGAAGGAAGAGGAAGGAAGAGCAGCTATCTCTAGAGAATACTTTGTCAATGAATGCAAAAAAACTGTCTCATTATAATGGTGGAAGCCATCACTTCATCTCCCTCTTAATGGAATTGCCTCATAAAAAGACCTTTCCCTCAAACAGAGTTTACTCAGCAATTGAGTAAATAACTCGGGTACTTTTTAATCCACACTTTTGCCCATAGAGTGCTGAGCACATTTTCCAAATTCAATGAATAACAAATTATGATAGCTTCAAGATAAGCAAGTGCAATTAGTTTATCAGTATAGTATTAGAAAAGCATCAAAAGGACAATTCACACACAGAGTATGCTGTACAGTTCTTTGCAGTGACAACATATTTTTATCTAAAGATAAAACAATAATCCAATAGATTATTAGTTCTATCACCCTCTCCTCCTCTCTCTCTCTAGTCACATACACAGTCATCAAAAAATACACCTTAGAACATAGCAGTTGCCCTTGGAAGGTTCTGATTTAGAAATAATTTGTCTTTCAGGTAGCAGGAACTAAAAAAATAATTTCTGTGTCTTTTAAAATCAATTGTTTCTCTTGAGAATGGTGCTGCAGTGTATAAAGAAATCTTTCATAACACATATATAAGATACTTATAAACTCCATGTGGTGTTAAAAGATGTAGTAGTTATGTCTCAGAAGAGATGTGCTGAATAGCTCTGGCATATCCCTGACTAATCATGTTCTTATCCAGCTCAGATGGAAAAAACCCACACATAGATAACAAAATTCTTTCTTTTAGACCAAAAACTGTAGAAAATATCAGTTGTCAAGGTCAAACAAGTTCTTTCTTCATTTGGTGTCAATATCCAAATCTTTACTTAATGAAGGTAAAAGAGGCTCCTACATTCCCTATGAAAGCAAGTAAGTATTGGCCTGATTTACTAGGCATTGATTGCAACTCTATTTTATTAAACTCAGGATTATTTTTTATGTTTTCTAAACATATATTTCCACCCTGATTCCAATAATTCTCTCCTGTGTTTTTTGGGGCAGTTAATTTTATGCTGTAGCCCACTGTGGTATCTGGATATCTTGTTAAATTCTAGATTTCAGACACTATGCCTAAATATACAAAAGGAAGCTTTGTATATTAACTACTTACAAAACAGAAAACAATGGACAGTGGTCTTTTAAAGGCTCAGAATCCATGGGAAAATACCTTTCGGTTGTCTCTTAAGATACTGACATTTTCAAGTATATTAGTAGACATACTATAGATAAAATTAAAAAGCTTTGAAATAATAGAATATGATAAACTTATGCCTAGTAAAGATAATTTTTTAAACAGCTTTCAGGAATGTATATATTTATGCCAACAATATTGTAATATCATCTCACTTCACTCTCTGCTAAACTACTTAGTTTGGTCACAGTATGGAAACATACACTTTGTATTATAGCTTATGAGACTGAACATACAACTGAACAGTGTACTGTATTACTGTATAGATGAAATTAAAAAGCAGCAGCAGATCTCAGGGAGATCTCATCAGTGTGTATAGATATCTAAAGGGTGTAAAGAACGTGGAGACAGGCTGCTTTCAGTGGCACCCAGTGACAGGACAAGAGGCAATGGCACAAAGTGAAACAGGCTGCTCCATCTAAAATTTCTGGAGTCCCTTCTGAAACTAGTATCAGTGACTTTAATCTGTTTATTAGTGTCAGTGTCAGGTTCCATTTATACTCAGCGACTTATACTCCACTGACTGCACTTCAGGAGTAATTTCCATTACTGTAATAAGCATGCTACAGGACTTGCTAATAGAAACAGTTTGCAGTCTCCTTGCAACATTATCATATTAAACACAAAAGGCATGGAAGAGGTGCTGCAGAATGTTCCAGGATGCCTTAGAAAATATGTAAGCAACAGTCATGACAAAAATTCGGAGGTATCCAAACCACAGACATGCTCTGTTTGAAGAGACCTTATTGTGACCCTTTAAATAGGTCATCAGAGTTCATACCTTGTTCCCCAAGTACTTCCTTTACCACATTTAGCTTGTGCATAAATATCCTTATTCACAGTATGGGGTTCCTCCCCTGGCTTCTTTACAGCTTGCTTTTCTATTATTCCTATGCAAGACCATACACTAGGTTATTTTGACTGTGAAGGTATGAGTCTGTATTTTTAGCTTCCTTCTTCCAATGCCTGAATGTCTGCACAGGGATTTCTGAGGGTTTATTTTATTAGTCATACATGTTATTTATATCATTCTACGGCTCTCCCTGTGGTTTTCATATACTACAGTTTAAGATATTCTGAAAAAATGGATGAACAGTTGGGGGAAAGTTTGCAATTTTCTGTCCGGTCTTTCTGTTTGATCATTGTCTGCTTTTCTTTCCTGGCAAATGAGCTGGCTAATTCTTTGTAGGCTGTGTTCCAGAAGCAGCTCTTGAGAAAGAGCCCCTGTGTCATATCCAGGAAATCCTAATAAATCAGCATCTGAAAATGATAGCATGCAGAAGTGTGGCACGCATGGGCCTTTAAAGAACTGCATTAAAAAGAATAATTTAGCTGCCAAATCCCCAAGTCTCCACTAGTTGAAGTACTCTTGACGGGTACTCTTTTTGACTGTTAAGATCTTCACAAATTTTCCTTCATTTAATTGCTGTAAAATCCCTCAAGGAAACAGCATGGGTACCTTGAATATCTCTTGCCATCACCAATATCAAACAACTGTATTTCCTCAAGGAGGTTCCTCAGAGTCCAACAGCAGTATCAGAAGAAATTGAATATGCTGCCACAAAATCTCCCCTTAAACTTTGTGCTGTTGCAAGCCCCATCAGGAGGTTATTGGCAACTGTGGGTGTTCATACAGGGTGATGAGAGAAGTTGATTTTATTCTGTGAATACAGCCATTGTCCATAACTGAATTTCAAGAAAAGAGAAAAAGGCTATATAGCTCATTAGAAGATTTATGTTAAGATAGAGCAAAAGCTAATGGAGACACAAAAAATCCTAGTGATCAATTCAGAATTCATTGACTTTAATAGCTCCTAAAGAGTTTAGGACCAGATAACATGATTAAGTAATTTTCTGAAACAACTATGAGGCATAAGCCTCATGATTCTATCTTTTGCTTAGAACCCACATACTAAGATGAAAAATTTCTTATTTATCTCCTAGAAAAAGATCCAAAGTTGAACTGGAGACAGTACATGAAGAATTCACTATTGGATTTTTTCCATGGTGACTAGTCATCTTTATTGTAAAAATATTGTGACTTAACTCCACTGGGAACTTGCTTGGCTTTAAATACTAGCCATAAACTTATTTCTAATCCTTTCTCTAGTAGATAAAGAAAGAATGGAGGAGTCAGCAGTGCTTTGTCCCGTGGATATCTAAATGTTTAAGGGCTGCAATCAAGTTTTTTCAGTCTTGTTCACTGCAATGAGAGATGAAGCCTGACTCAAAGT
>NW_008237681.1:4470284-4497198 GCF_000691975.1 Corvus brachyrhynchos
TTTCACGTGGGTAGGCCATTAACATGAGAATTGAACACAGTAACGATAAATGGATGACCCATGGGCTGAAGAGAAGAAGGAAGAAAATAAAAAGGAAAATTAAATCTCAATGGCTGAATACAAACAGATGAAAATAAGGAAGGAGAACGAAAAACATGCTGCATTACTCAAAATGTATATTGTTTCTAAGTTCTTTAGTTCACTTCAAGAAGAGTAATTTGTCTTTGGGAGAAAAAAAGAACTTTTAAAATTTGTACCTTGTTTCCTTGTTATACCAGAATTCCCTTCAAGGCAGCACATGTTCCGATTAGAAACTACTTATTGATTCAAGACAGTGTTACAAGGAATGGATTGTAGGCACCTCATTAATAGCAATTATCAGTTTCTGAAGCTCTATCCTGGCTCCCTATTTATTATGATATTAGTTAATAAGGTGGACACTTCTTCCAGCCTTCCTCAGCTACTGCTGACAGAAACAAGAGAAACTCTCTTCAAATGCAACTGTCCTCTGAATGAGACATGCTTTACTTCCCATGGTTATGCACCTGGGCAGCATCAACAACACCATCAGCAGTACAAAAAGTGCATGGAAATATAAGACTACTCCTCCTTCTCCTTCTCCTTCTCCTTCTCCTTCTCCTTCTCCTTCTCCTTCTCCTTCTCCTTCTCCTTCTCCTTCTCCTTCTCCTTCTCCTTCTTTCTCCTTCTCCTTTTTCTTCTTTCCTCTTTTTTCTTCTTCTTTCTTCTTCTTCTTTCTTCTAAACTTTTCAGGTTTTGAAATCCGATTTGCATGCACATCTAGATTATGAGAAAAACACATTGTGGGGCATAGGTCTAGTCAGAGATTTCTGATTTCTGTGCCTTATATAGGAAACAAACCTCCAGCATTGCCTCACTTCTGAGTCCAAAAGATTACTCAAAAGATTATTTTACAGGAAGATGCTAAAAAAGTTCTTTACAACAGTAGATCACTCTATCTTTTTAAAGGGTAGCTGCTTACACAGTTACAGACCATTACCCTCATAATTTCCTACTCTGTTCTGCTGCCCGGAATGATTCTAGCACTGAAGCTATGCAGATTCACTAGTGAGATGCTAAATGTTTTATGCATGCAACTATAGGATTATATGCATGTAAATGTGTGGATATGTCTTAAGGTAATTAAAGGGAAAATAGTCAAAATTGTGCCTGAAGTACAGTATTCAAGTAGTACACATAGAGACAGGTACATTTATTGACACGTTTTTTCCAGATATGGTTGATTAGCAGATTATACACCTTAACCCTGAAGATTCGGTCCTAGTATAAAATATGTCTCAGACTGAATATTTAGTTCATGAGCACAATAATAAAACAAGGAGAGTAAAGAAAAAATAAGTCAGCATTGCAAGGCAAAGGAACGTGGCTATTTTTGCTCCCAATAAGCCAAAGATAAACATTCCTGAATTGCAAGAGAAGAAAAAATCTGAGGGACCACTGAGACTCAGCAAAATGCACTCATTAAAAAATGAGTTTACTAACATATATAAAATCAGGTGGGTCATCTGGAGGCATTTATTTTCCAAACAGTATAAACCAAGCCTGCATATAAAAAACCAACTATTCTGAGGATGCTGTCTGCATCCATTTGCATTTCCTTTAAAGGGCACACAAAATCCTGAAGTTGATTCTTCTATGTTTTTATGTTACAAGTTGCAAACCACTTAGAGGAAATGGAAGTGCCTGAGTCCCACTCAATAGCAAGTGGAAGACTAATGCTTTAGCCCTTATATAATAACCAGTCTTAAAATTGTGATGTTTGAAGAAATTATCCTTTGAAGGCTGTTATTGTCAACTGTTCAAAGTCATTATTGATTGTATTTATCCTTACCCTGGAAGTACCTTCAAGTGGACATTTGATAGACTTCTTGAAACACAAGTTTTTCAGCTGCTTCCTGAGGAGTTCACATTTTATAATTATTTGCAATAAAATGGTGCAAATGCTGCACAAAACTACAAAACTTATCTACCATCATTTGATATCTAATGCTTTAGGAGTTTGGTTAAATTCTACATCAGGAATATCTGTTCAATATTAACCTAAAGTGAGTCCTGGTTAAATGGTGAGGAACTTGGCCCTTCCTCATTACATTCCATAATCCACAGCACTAAGGTTGTCTCAGACAACACTTCATTAAAATAAATCTCATCTTTTGCCACTATCTTTTCATTTGCCTCATGGTGGGAGAAAAGTGCTGCCAAATAGCTTACTGAGCTTTGATGCATTTTCTCCCTGATATGGCTTAATTTAACATATCCCTTTAACATATCCTCTTTTTTTTTAACGCCATCTTGTAAATAATCCTTCCTGAGGTTTTTTGTTTGGTTTTTTTTTCCTGTACTGTTTTGATGCATAGTGTGAAGCCATCCATCACAAGCTGGAAGCAATGTATCCACTAATGTAAAGCCTACTGCTTCCAGCTCATTGAGCACATCATACATCTTCTTGAGAGTGCCCACAGCACTTCCACCGTTGGCTGTTTCCACTGGATCTGGCTCTTCCCTGGCTGGAACATCTCTCTGACGTACTCCCAAGACCAGCTTGGGGAGCCGCCCCACTGCATGGCAGAGCTTCCTGCCCTATTTACCTGCTGCAAGTGAACTATGTTTCCATTTCTAGGTAATTTCCATTTTTTCTCACCTGCTCACATTATTTACCAACTTTATCTTTTATTAGAAGTTACACCTGTCTTTGTAACTATCTCCCTTCTACTGTATTAGCTACCCAGAAAAGAGCATTAAAAAAGTCTGAATATTCTATAAAGTACCAAAATATTCTCACACACCTCAACTACATACTTTGTAAATACTTTATTTTCACTTTATCAAATAACAATAATGTTCCTGTCTTTTATGTTCCCATGCAATCCTCTCCAGCACTGGTTTCAAAAAGTGGCCTTCCCTTAATTGTGAACTCATTTAATGCCAGGTGCAACCAATGGCATAAAGACATTAATCTATCTGACTACACTCACAGGAGTCATTTAGTCTAAATGCTCCCCACTAATCACAAAATCAATAATCACCTTCTTTTAACAAGTTCCTCTGTATGTGGAAGCTCTTTAATAACTTCCTCTATTTCATGTATCATTTTTCTATGACTATTCAGAGTTTTCCAAAAGGAGTCTTTCCAAGATGAGATCAGATCTTATCTATTCTACAATAGCTACACTAAAACAAGTTTTTTGCATCATTCCAGTGGGCCATAATAGTTTTTCCTTTTTTCTGCCAAGAATCTCAGAACCTGTTCAAATGTGCTGAAAAGTCCACATCATATGTCAAATGATGACTCAGTGAGGGTTCTTTGTAAAGAAATTTTTGGAGAAGAGCAACTCCTTGAGTTCCATTTTAATAACATTTGTAGTGTCCATGTCAGACCCAGTGTCCTCATCTCTTACTCATTGTCACATGGGATGTTAACTGCAATGTTAACACAGTGATGACCTGACTGGCCTCAAAAGTAAACTTCTGAATTCACAATGTTTGAGAGCATCCAAAATTAGGCAAGAGGAGTTCACCCATTCTAACTAAGTGGCAGCAGAATCAGTGTTACCTTCGAATGAGAAAGACAGCTACCTTTCAACTTAAACTGAATTTGAAAACTAATTTCTAATTTTTTTCACAATTTTTCATGTCATCTCCTTATTATCCAACACTCTGAGTGGCTTTTTCTCTATTTTTGCAGTTACTGCTCAGTAACTGTAATCTTTGAAATTAAGTAGAATCTTTCAGTATCGCTGTATTAAGGGAAATTATAATAGCCTATTGACTGCAGTTTAGTCAATGATCCATTCATTATTCTGTCTTAAAGTCTTCTGAAGTTTGTAAAATAATGTATTTAATTATCTTAAAAGTCAATATAAGCACAAATGAGGGACTGCAATGAACCAAACTGGCTAAGATAATTAATGCAGTTGTGGAAACAGGGTATCAAGCTGTTCATCCCACCCTTTCCTAGCCACTTTTCCTAGGCTAATAGTCTGTACAAAGAATCAGATATAACCCCACAGTAAAGTATTTGTTCCTCCAGAGATCCTTAGCTTTGTGGCGTGAGTGTACATTTGACATAGAGATGAAACAGGGTAATAGTTGTCTAAAGTGCCAGTGTTAACATTTAAAAGGTGAGAGACGATACCTCATATACTTGGTAGGTGAAATAGTTTTGTTGCATACTTCACTTTAAATGTCAGGCACTCTGATCAGATGATAGAAGAGACAGACTGTGCATGAAAGTTTGGGTTTTAATTGGATCATCCACTCCTATAACACGGTTCAGTTAATTCCCACGCCATATTCCAATCCTGATTTTTTAGTTCAATATAATTCTTTTTCTGAGAGTGCAAGAACAAACACAAGAGAATTAAAAATCAAACTATTGAAAAAGTAATGGAGTAAAGAATCAAGACTCAAATCTTCATTTTCCCCTCAGAATTTGATTTGGGAGGCCTTCCAGCATCACCATCCCACATGAACTACTGAGAGGTCAGTTTGGATGAAACTGACTGAACTAGTAGGCTTACATGGGAGGTGGATGCCTTGTTCATTTAGAAGTCTCTTGTAGGTGTGGACTGGCAGAGCAAAACATGTACAACTGACTTTTCACCTCACCTCAGGAAGAACATCACTCACCAGCAGCCACACATTTCTGTACCTCCCACAGTCATCTGATTCAGACTAAAACATTCACTTGGCTTTCAGACAAAACTGGGGAAGGCAGAGTGTTCAAACACAGCATGGTCCTAAGCATTTCCCAGTGAGGCAGACACTGAATCTTCCTTTCATCTTCCTGCCTTTTTAAAAAGAAACATGCAAACAACAGTCCTGTCTCATTCCAAAATCTCAGGACTGCATTAGTTCATCCTAAAATAGCTATAACTAATACTTATCTCACTTAATTTGTGAGATTTCTTTTGTACTTGAAATTAAATCTTTCAGGCATCAAACCTTTTTAAAAAGATACTAAAATTCCTGTCTTCCTTTTTCACACAGAACCAAATTATTTCTTTCTCCCTCGTCCATCCTGGCCAAAGCAAAGGCAATGAATCTTTAATGCATTTTTACTCATGAAGGTTACTCCAGAATAGTCCAGAATATTTATCTCTGGGTTAACTATATCTTCAGAATAACTTGAATCAATTTTTCAGATTTCATTTTTCCCAAGGGAAGAAGGTCAGTGTCTTTCAGAGTAGTTACATAAATATGAAGTTATAAAATTATTGTTTTAAGCTTGTTTCATTGCTGTTTCTAAACTGGCCATGAATAATGTTCTGATTTCAGGTATTTATCTTCTATAGCAGCACTGTGTTTGGTACAATAACTATCCATCAAGACAACAACAGCATGTACAAACATTTGTTCTGACCACATATGAAACCTTTTTCATCTACTGGTCACAAACTTGAGAGGTTTTGTTCATCTATGTACCTAAGAAAGCCATGTCCTCCTCAGCCATAAAGGATTTTAATATATCTGCTAAAGAGCAGTAGCCCATGGCACCAAGTTTCAGAAATGTTTCTAACAGCCTTTTTAACATCCTATAGTGCTTTTTAAGAGAATGTAAGTGCTTTTAAATGCTGTTGTGTTTTTCCATGTCCTTATGTTTCCCTCATTTCTAATGGCAGACTTCTTTGTCAGACCATATGCCCTTTCCCAAAATATGTTTTTGACTACTTTAAAGTCAACAAACTAGCACTGATATTTTGGGCCACGTATCTGCCACATACTTTCAGCCTGTTTCCACTCTGCTTAACAAGACTGTTCTGTTCAATACCACCAAATGCAAGTTAAGCTCCACCAAAACAAAACAAAATCAGAGTCAATTATTCAATCTAGCATATCTTTATTTTCACTTTTTTTAACTTTATTTTTTTCTCCCCATTTGATATAGTAAGCTTGGATTTAGTTGTCTGGCTACTCTGTAAAGTAGTATCTACTAGAGGATTTCTTCCTACAGCAAAGGAATGGCATCCCTAGGTAAAAGAAAAAGTCTAGCACCTCAGGAATGTCAGCAGTGTTTAGCCTTCCCCAGAGACTATGCAGAAAGAGTTGTGGTGCAATCCTCTGTCCCCTGGAAAAATGGCTGGAAAGCATTAACTCATGTGACACAGTCTAAGCCATAGCCATCAGCTAACACTCACTTTATAAATGTAAACAAGATTTTGTTCTCTATTGTTGAAAAAATATGTCCTACAAGGTCTGAATAGGACTTCTGCCAGTAGGGAATAGCACCAGTGTGAAAGCAGGTGATGAAGTGGACAGCAACTGAAAACAGAGCAACTTGAAATATCCCCTCATATTTATATGCATTACTTTCAATATATCTGAATTCCTTTTGATCTTGTATAATGGGATTCCCTTGTATAATGGAATTCCTATAAAGGGAACACACAAATTATTTTCTTAATTTGCCAGTTTCACCTCCTTTCATTTTCATTCTCTCACTTCATTATAATCCAAACATTTATAGTCTATTTTTATACAAACTTATTACCCTATGTCTCAACCACTTTCATCTCCTATATTTAGATAAATTCTCTTTCCATAACACTTTCTAGGAGAAATAACCATACTTGACCACAGTACTCAAAAGTAACTTGTTTCTGAAACATGCATAATGACATTAGAGCATCTTTAGGACTTTTTTCCCCTACCTTGTTCATGCTGCAAACAGTCTGTTGCTGTTTTTCCTATTTTCAGTATTGTACTCATATATAAAGAGGCTTTTACTGAGCCTTTAGGCAAAGGTTAGTAGAATATCAAGGCTTTCTCTTAGCTTATAAGAGAAAATCCGCAATTCTGATTACCTAAATCTGTTTACTCACTTAAAACAAAAATTTCCTTGCTTGTTTGGCAATCCTTTTCTGAAACTGTTCACAGGCCTTAATTCATTAAAATTTAGTCCTTCATCTTCTGAGTTGCATGAAGATCTTGAAGTTCTCTCTATCCTCTCTTTGTAACAAAGATTTCAATTTTTTCATCTACATTTTTTGACAACCTAAATTTAACTCTCTTAACTCTGTACTTATTAAATCTTAATCTTAGAATCTCCTCAGCACTTTCCCAGAGGTACATTTAGAGAACATGTAAGATTCAGTACTTTCATATTCAAAAAGAAAAAGAGATCACTGTATATTGCCTTATTGGTATTTTTCCTGATTATTTAAACAGGGAGACTGCATCTTTACCTATAAGCTCCTCTGCCAGAATACTTTTGCAGGCACTTGAAGAACAGATCAGTAGCCTTTGCTTTTTTATGAAGAAATCAGTTGAGAAACAATTCCTGAGACACTTCAGCAACAAATGCTATCAAAATACAGGTAAACTAAGGCCAACAGAGCTCCACTATGTTCAGTGCCTGTAAAGCTCCATAAATAATTTTGTCCCTGCTTCTGTTCATCAGTACAAAATGATTTTGGCTTCTTAAACCTGGATTCAATCTGTCTCATTTAGCCACTTACTTGAAAAATTTCAGTCTGGAAACTATCACAGAGGAGAAAATGGGATAGTACCAGAGGGACAGTCCAGATACTAAGGAGGCTGAATTGCCTTCAGACATGTCTATCAATCTTCTCCAATTACAGAGGTGCTTAAAGTAACTCAGCTCTTAGCTCAGGCATTGCAATTAAATGTCTGAATTTAATTTTATTTAATGTGTTTCCAAATCTGATTTAAACCCATGAAAAGGCCAAAGGATCTTTCTGTTGCTTTAACTGACTGTCAATCATTTCTCTGTCAATACTTCTCACTTTGCCTGGGGCGGGGGAAGGGACACACAGCCTTCTCTCTACCCCATTTTTAAATGACCATGTCAAATTGATAAATATTCTTGATATTTCCCTTTACTTATATTGCAAGAACTTGTAAAGGTTTGCTCCAATACTTCAATTCTTTTTGAAGCGGAAATTCTGTGCTAAACTCTGTCCAAGTTCTGTGTACTGGCACCTGAGAAACCATATCAGTACATTCAGCCAGTGTCACCTTCTTTTCAGTGCATGGTGCACACTAATCCCATAGCCCTTTTCCACTTTTGTCTCGGTAACTCCACTACAAATGCAACATGGCATGCTGAAAACTTTCAAAGTTGGGGGGAGGAAGCATCCCCAGGTTATTTTTCTAAAACTATTTTTCCAGAAATAACTAATACAGAATATGAAAATACAATAATTTTATTTTGCAGTAGAGATGTTATTTCTTCTAAGATCCAAAATAAATCACCAAAAGCTTTCAAAGCTGACATTTAATCCATGAATTCAAATAATTTCTAAGATGGATGATCCATTAGAAAGACACTTTCCATTCCTCATGCCCTTGTAAGATTTTAATGTATAGCTAGCAGAAAATGCATTTGCACAGCATGCTTTTCATAGGAAGGATATAATTTATTGATAAAGCTTTTTTAAAAAAAATCTATGGCTTCTTATGTCCTTTTTTATTTTTTTATCTATAAATAATAAAGGGAGACTGAGCCAAGTCTTATCACTTACATAAACCTGTTGGATAATATCTTTTCTAAAGAAAGAAATAATTGTAACTCTGCAAAATAATGGGGATAGTTCAAATGATAGTAGATATTATCATAGATACAATGTTTGATGTATGTACAAACAAATTTAAGTAAAAAACCAGATGAACCCAGCTCTTCTTCCCCTTATCCAGATAATCTAGATAGACTTCCTGTGTGTGCTCTTGGTGTTCTCTAGAAGTGTTATCTTGAGTCTAAGGCATGGACAACCTGCCTTTCAAATAGCTTGAGGAGTCAGTCTAGGAATGAAGGGTAGAGAATATCTGATAACCTGTGGCATTGTAATTCTGATTAAGTCAAAACCTTATTCCCCTACAATTCTTTCCTTAATGCCAGCATCTTGCTATGCATAACATCAGCTAAATCAAACACAGGAAGTATCTGTTTTACCTTCAGGAGAATTGTATAAAATCTTTCTAGGTAGTCTTAAAATGTATTATTGTCTCATTCTTCCCATTGCAGAAGCATACTCACTTAAGCATTTCTATTCACTAATGTGAAACCTTGTATGTAGGACTATAAATTTAATTAAAGAAATAAGAGTTTGCTACACTAAAAGTATAATGGATACAAATAAAAAATATAGGCGATTAAGAGGTTCACTTAAATTGACTCATCAGTCTTACGTTCAGCTGCATCCTCTCTTCCCTGATGTCAACAGATCATCCAACAGCAGAAATGTTTTTCTTTTGAAAGACTCCCATAAAGAAGATGTTCCTTTATATCAAACACATCTAAAGAATAGGATTCAGTCTCCAGATATCTGATATTTCTGGGCTGAGAGCAGCTAAATTTATATAGACCTTTACTGGAGAAAAGTTAAGAGTGTTTTTGGATTTAGTGTAAAGCCCTCCAGCTGCACCATCAGAGCTTATAGAATCTTATTTATTGAAAAAAATTCTTCCCTGAAGCACCAGGGAATTAAAAATTTTGTAATATGCTATTTTATTTTTAGCCAAAGGAAGGAAAAAAATTACAAATTTTAATTAACCATTTAAATTATATTTCTTTCTCAAATCAAAGGATGCAGTCTGGATTCAGACGAATAACCTCTCTTCCCTGATCAGGCTTCAGGATGTCACACATTAGATGTGCACTTCACCTCATTCTCATTAAAGCATGTGTTCTACTGATCCTCCTTAGCAGACCAGACAAAAGAAGATGTTGCTACTGGAATTCAGTTTTAATAGTGGATTTTTTTTTCCCTTGAGCTATACCTGTCTCTTAAAACAGGTTTGATTTAAAAAGAGAAAAATGCTGTTAGCAAAACAAAGATGCCAAAATTTGTGTTGCTAGATTATGGATGCTAAACTAAAGTAACAAATATGCTAAATGGACCTTGAATTAAAGTCATAAAATCCAGAAAGAGCATCAATCCCTTTTCTATGCCATCATCCACTGTCAACAGAATTCAGGGTCACACTTGCAGTCATGAATATTCAGATTTTTAGTTATTTGCATGTGATCTCCTGCAGTTTGTTTGCTTTTTAATGGTTCCAAATTTGTGAAGCATAGTATGAAAACTCCTAGCACGGAGATGGGTTACTGGAATAAACAAATCTTTTTGCTTGAGACTGTAGTAAAAAGTCCTATTCAAATATAATAATTGAACATTGTTTATGGTAATTATTTGCTAATGCCTCTTCCCAGCTGAATTAGTTTAGAATACCATTTTGATATTAGTTTAGGCTTTTTGCCATTCCAAGACAGTACTGTAACTAACATCAGAGAATAATTGTTCTTCCTGAGATAATGGGAATTTTTACACAGGCCTTGCAACACTGGGTTTTAACTTCGGTATTTTGGATTTAATCAAAAAGTAAAAAGTGTTGTCTCCAGAGGAGATCCATTTGGCATGCTGGATGCTTAAATCTTACAAATTACATAACTGGCTTGGTAATATATTCTCTTCTTTGCTTTCAATGATCATAGAAAAATCCTTGATCAATTGAAAAAAAATGACAAACAGCACATGCGCATATATATATATATATTTATATATTATATATTGTAATTTGTACTTGAGGCATCTGCAGTAGTCACACCAGGTCTGCTGGAAAACTACAAGTCTGGAATAAGGTCTCTTTTTTCACTCCTTCTCTCTTTTTTCCAGTTAAAAGGTTTCCATCATTCCCTTAGAATGAGTTTGCCTGCTTTTATGTGATATCACAAGCTTTTAAAACAATTTATTCTTTACCAGTTCCAGATGTAGGCCCTCACAGGTGCCAAATTGGTTGCTTTTCCTTTTCTTCCCACCTGCTCCTCCCCTCCCAGTTCCTCCTGATAATTTTCTCTCCGTTTGCTTTTTCCTTTTTTTTCCCTTTTACCTTTTCCCCTGAAATAATCAATGATTCTTCTGAGGATTAAGGTCTTTGTCATGTATTTGATCAGTGTAAGTGTAACTAAATTATTTTAAATAAGCAGTTAGAATTTTTTTTCAAACACAATCAAATTGAATAGAAATTCAGATCTGGGTTCACTTTGAGAAATACATTTCTGAAAAGGAGCAAAACCCAAAATCCTTGCTAAGAAGAATCCTTTAAGAAAGTGTATTTATAGAGCAGAGTCTGAGACTGTTAAATTATACATTAATCATCCTTCAGATGAAACTAAATCCAACCACTTTTGCATGGACGATGCACCAGTATTGCATTGACATGATGGGCTTTGGTCAGTGTGTGAAAACTTTCTTATTAGCCTTTCCTACCGGACAGAATTCATCCATTCCCAGAAAGTTTTACAAAATATAAATGACATTTGACAGAAAATCTTAAGTAGAGGTGATGGGGCAGTAGGTGGGTAGAAATTCTGTCTTAGACTTGCCAAATAGATCTACGGTTTGATCCAAGTGTGTCTGGAGTTGATACATCAGCCAGGCTGGCACATCATGTTAGTACACTGCAAACATTCCAATCTAGGCTGCCAAGCTTCCCACTGACAAGAAAGAAAACAGTAAGGTTTAAAAAAAGGAAAGTCAGGCCAATAGTTTAAATCAAGAGAAATCAGGTAAGTTTTATGATCTGGATTTGCACTATGATATTGTTCAAATCAACATTTTTGAGTCTCATACGTATCTGCTTTTCAGAATCATTGCTAGCAGATATTCCTTTTATACTTTTACAAGGTCCTGCAAAGTAAGAACCTGTTCTTTCAATATTTCTCCTACAGAGAAGACCCAAAGTTGTATGACATTACTCTTTCCTTTCTTTTAAATCCTATGGGATAGGTGGGGAGAGACACATAGTCTCCGAGTACAGCAAATACATAATCACTAGGAAACAGAAGTGGTTAAATGTGAGAATTTAGATTCCTCTTTTGTTCTGTTTCATCTTCTGCTGTTTTACTTTTTTGTTGCTTTTTTAAATTTTATTTTTAAAGTAATACCAGTGTTTCTTAAGAGCCAAAGCAACATTCTGAAAAACACTTTCTTCAATATACATACTAAATCAGAGAGTCTATGCAGCCTTTAATTTATAAGTGATTCTGAAATGGGCAGTCATTCACAAAGAGTCCTCAGGCTTATAGCCAACATGCTTTGAGAGGGGATAGTGACTGTCAGCAGGTGGAACCCGTTTCTGATCTGAAACTGTGCAATAGCCAAGGAACAATTAACAAAATCAGCAAAACCTAAACTGATCTTACTCAATCTAGATTTGAACAAAGCCACATAGGCTGAAGGACAAAGTAAAAAAGAAATAAAAAATCAAAACCACATAACCACAATAAAATGTAAAAATCATAAAGAGCTGAAAAACATTTTTCTTTCCTGTAATAAATCAGGGAGAAAGAGACGCTTCAGCCAGAACACAATGAGGAAGAGAGGGAATTTGGGGGTAGGGTGTTATCAGAAGTCACTCCCACTGAAATGAACAATTGTGCTTTTGCAGTACAGCAGCCAGTTGCTGGCAGAGAGAAAGGCAAACCTACAATTTCTCAAACAATAACACATAGGCTGCATGGCTTGATACGAAAGGTTTTCAGCTGGAAATATTACTGATATTGCTAGATTCATCTTCCTGTACTAACTGATGGATTTTTCGTGGAAGTGGGTCAATATATCTTTTGGTATGGCCATTGCAAATCCAACCACATCATTCTCTTTTTCAGTGCACTGCTCTGGAGCATCGCTGCTGAAAAGCCTCTTGCAGTGACTCATTATTCATTGAACATTTCCACATCTAAATAAAAAGTCAATAATCTAATATGAGAGTTTAGCTTACAAGAATATTTCCCATAAGAAGCAGTTACAGTGGCAACCACTGCTGTTGAAATGTCTGAAGTATGTGGGATTGTACTGAAATTCATAGAAGAGGGGAACAATTTATTTAAGCACGTAGGAAACCTTCCTGACTGCAAAATTATAAATGGTAGAAGGAGAAAGATTTGATAAGATTTTTAAACCTTAATTCTGCTTTTGTGCCCACCTAATTAAAAAAAAACATTCTTTTTTTCTATGGCTGCAGCAATTATTTTGAAAATTCACTAGAGACATGACTGAAGGGAGTAAGGAGAGAAAATATTGCAAAAGCATGGCCTATATTATAGCAAAAGTTTTTCCAGAGTATTCTTGTTATTCCAAGAATATTCTATTGAAGAATATACATATACTGGTCACAATGTCCAAAATGTAGAGTGAAACACAGTTCTCTTTTACAATATTCTTAAGAGACAGGGAATTAAAACTGTAAGCACTGAAAGAGAGTGAGACAGATTTCTAACCTCCTCAGGTCCCTCCCAAGTCCTACTTACCCCGTTCAAAAAGTTCAACAGGTATTTTTGGAGACATCGGTATCATCAAATGTTCACACAGAATCACCAATGACTGAGTGATACTCAAATTGCTCATCTAAGAATACTGTTTTCAGCTCCTTCCCTATCTATCTTGACTGGAAAGACTGTTAAATTGCCACACAGGGGCACATCAGAAGGGAAGTGTCATACTGCCACTGTTACAGCCATCAGAAACACAAACTACAGATGACACTTTCCTGGGTCAAAAAGCACTGACTCCAAATAAAAAAAAAAAAAAAAAAAAGTGAAGTTTACATCATCTAGACAGAAACAGGAATTGGTTCCAGCAGTAAAAAGCAGTTGCTTGAGTACATGACATCATTATACTCATCGTGTGCAAAAGCAGTGGAGCCCATATCAAGAGGATGTGTTTGGGGCTTTCAAAGACTGATTTTAAGAAATGGAACAAACAAAAGGTGGATCTTCTGTGAAAAATAATTTAAAATAAATAATACTTATAAAAAAGAAGGAAATTGAGATTTGAACATTTCCCTAATGGCCACAAAATTTCCAAACCTATGATCAAGACAAGAGGAGATATTAATTAATAACCCAGATGAAGCACAGGAAAACAAACAAATCTCTTGGAAAATGTCATTTAGAAAATGGGATGATAATAGCAATGAATATAAATTAGCCACTGGAAAGCAAACCACTAATGAGGAAAGTTGAAAGTCATAAGAAGAGCCTGTGACCACTAAAATTAATAAGGAAGAGACTTTTTATTACACTAATAATGATTAGTATCTTAATTGTATTGGGATATTGTTCAATAAGCAAGGGGCAAGTGTTAATAACACAGACACAGAGATTTTCCAGAAATATTTCTGCTATGTACTTTGCTTGTAAAAAGTAAATTATGTGGTTATAATGAATCCACTCTGTTAGAACTGAGACAATATAATACAATAGAGGCTACTTTAAATTCATTTAATTCAAAAGCAGTTCTAACTCAGCACATCCAGATAACTCTCAACTAACAGCCGGAGGAGAACTTGTATAGGAGAAGAGCAAACTGTTGTGGATTTTCAATGAGACCAAAGACTCGTCTCCAATTTTTAATGGTAATTTTCAGAGGAGCAAGCTAAGAAAATAATCTTCTGCCAAGACATAGAAAGGGTAAGTGGGGCACAATATCTGAAGTAATTACAGACTTTGTTATCCTGTGTCGATCCCAATGAAAATAATGGAATAGATGATATGGGACTTAATTAAGGACACCAATACATGAAGTACTAATCTAAATATTCTTACATATAATAGATCTCAATATAGTTCAATATTTTTATGAGATTACATTTTTGATTGATAAAGCTTAATAGTGTTATACAATACACTTAGATCCCTGCAAGGCACAACTAACTGCACACAGCACAATATCCTAATTAATAAAGAAGGATACAAAATCAGCATTGCATACATCAAAAGAATTAAAACCTGTTAAGGATAGGTCTTGTTGATCTCACTGGAAAGCACCAGGCTGTGGCTGTATTTCCAAGGGCATTTCCACAGAACAGAGTTGCTGGTGCCTAGCTACTTAATATTTTTTATAAATAATTTGTTGGAAAGGAGTCAAACTGAAACAAAGATTAAGGGAGTTGTAAATACTGAGGATAACAAGTCATTGACAGAACAACAAAGATCATGTCATAAATCATAAAAAACATTCAGATTGGTGTGAGCAAATCAAGTTTTTTGGACCATCCTAGGTAGGCCATATTAGCTTGAGCAAATTACTGCTGCGTTTTAGACCATATTTTGGACGAACCATGAGATTAGTTTTAACTCAGCATACAAGTGAAATTTAAGCTTTCAGAGGAATTTCTAAAAATCTGTAATTTATAAAAACATGTATGAACACCAATGAGGAGAAATAATATTTGAAATCATCAGACACCTAGAAAGGCACCGGAGTAGCAGCTTACTTTACCTGGAAAATCTGCGAACACACATAAAGACCACTGACTTAAGGATTTCCAGAAAATAAAAACGATGAAGAAATTAAAAAGCAAATTTCACAGGCTTAAATGCCCCCAAATCATAACCGCATGGTAAGAAAATGAGAGCTCAAATAGCTCAGAGAAAAACTTCCACAACATTTTGGATCTTAGGGATGCTTCAGCATCAGTGAATGTTAATAGAACCAGAAGAGACAAGTCAGACACATCATGCTGTTGAAGGAGAATAACAGCCAGACTCCAAGTTTGCAGAAACTTCTTTTGTATTCACAATTGATGAAAGCCCTGGGAAGAGTCTGGAAATGCCCACATTGTTGACAATCAACAGGGTATGTTCACCTGAATACTGAAAAGAAAGCATAGCCATGGTGTACTTGATTTGTATACTAATTCTATGTATTTACAGAACAAAATTATGTAACCTTATTTACACCTAAATACAGGCCTATTCTTCAAGCCTCAAAAACTGGAAGGATTATACTCAGGACTTACAGATATGGCATCGATAAACAAGAATCATTTCCCCATCTTATTACAAGATGATTCTGATCACAGGGAAATTTTTTCTTTGTAAAATGGCATTACAATTATAAAAGCAACAAATATCAAGTGAGAGTGGAATACAATGGATTTTCATTATGCCATTAGAATTTGTACTATGAGCAAGCAGTCTTGTGAACAGCATGAAAGTACAATAATTATACGAATTAAATGCATATGCAGTGCACAGATTGTTCCTGGAGACATTTCTTCATTTATTTATTTTTAACTTGAAGCCTTTGTTTCCATAGGAATCAATCATTCCTTGCAAAGTTAATGACTATTACAACGTGTTAATGAGCTATGTTAACAGGCAATAGTGACACTATTAATGTTTGCCACCCCTGTATCTGTGAACTAGATTCAACAGGGAGCAAAAAAATAGCATTGCACTGATATGTTAATTATTAAATCCAGAGTGATTTCCCTACTCACATATTCTTAAATCCATTTGCACTGATTATATCAAATAAAAGAGTAAAACATCAGCATCTGTCATTTCCCTTTTAACTATGAATTATCAAAATATAGTTACAGTCCACAAAGTTCTGCAAGTCCACTTATGATTTGATTTAAATATTATCACTAATATGTTGTTAAAATTTCTCCTTAATTAAAAGCTTATGAAATTTTCCTATGGAAGCCTAATTTTTCATATTGTGTGGCCTTCACTGAACCAAATATCCAAAAGAGGATAAACACCTCAGGCACAGTGGAAATCTAACTTTTCTGTATCAGAGGAAGGAGCTAAGCAGTCTCCAGAGAAGGTGATTCAGAACACCTAGGCTTTATGCCTAAAATAGAGGTTATAAAGAATTTCCTATACAAGTGAACTCATCCAGGCTTGATTCCCTGCTGAGGCAAATTTTAAACTTCAATAAAGTAAAAGTTGGTTCCTCCTCATTTTTTTCCCATTGGTAGAATTCCAATGATTTCGAGTTAATATAAAACTAAAAATGTTCATGCTATAATCTCTGGTAAGAAATCTTGTCAAGGCTTACTTTGAATTTAACTATTGAAACTATTAAAAATTGTATTGCACAGAGATTTAAAAATGCATGTGGCTCTTGAACTGATGCTTTGGATTTCATAGTGCTGAGAACTTTGCAGCAGTCAGACTGAACAAGACGACTTGTGTTGTATGCTGCTAGCAACAGTGGGAAACGAGGGCGCGCTGAGCCAGCGGAAAGCCAGGAGGTCTGGCTGCTCCTCACAAACAGCGGCTCTGCAGCCAAAGAGTGAGCTCCTCACCCGAGGGGGCTAGCCCCAAGCTAAGCTGTTAGGGCGTGTGGGCGGAGGCAAAGAAGAAGGAGGGACTCTCCGTACAGGTTCCACAACCAGGTTTGCCGCAGGTGAAGGATCCAGGGACAAAGAATCCTCTACAGGGCGTCCAGGGATTTTATAATCAGGAAAAGAAAGGTGGGGACAAGGGTAACAGCGAATCGGGTAAAGCAATAGGGGTGGAGTTAACAAGGAGGTAGCCAATGGGAGCAACACATAGGCGGGATCACAGGGAACAACCAATGGGACATCAAGAAACATAGAACTTTCCAGAACTGATACATACTCAACTAAAGGAATAAATATTTATGGCCTCTACATAAAACTGGGAGAGGAGAACGGAAACCAACCAACTTGTAATAAACAAATTAAGGAGCCCAGGGATTCTGGGAGCTCACCATCACTGCAGAGGTGACCTTAGATGTTGGTGCCTGACCACCAGGAGTTGGATGTTGTTGTTTTCTCTGGGGTCATAATGGCCACAGCCACTCGCAGAGTGAAAAAGATATGGGATATACCTGGGTTCACCTTTGAAGAAATGGGTGAGCCCTGCCTGAGTCAGGAGCAACATTTATAGCTATTTAAACAACAATAACCTGTTAGTTAACTGCACACCAGCCAACATGTGCCTAACCACATCACTTCTTCTTCCCTGACTTGTGATTTATTATGAGCAGAGAAGCATCCATCTCTAGCATAAGACAGGCAGCATAGCAATGACACAGAACATTTGTCTGAGGTGACATCAGATAGCAGCATACCTGCCACTTTAATGGGCAGCAGTGAAAATGCACACATTCCAAAGGCAGGGGATTTATCTGCACAAGGCTTATCTGCACAAGAAAGTTCTGCATAGTAACTCTTATGCCAGTGGAAATGGGCTGACTAAGGAGTTAAGCGGCTAAAAGTAGGAACAGATTCTTCACCATTTTGCCTTCTCTATCAAAGTGCTTTTGTGCGAGGTGAAGAGAGAGGTTCAATTCTGACCCTAATAAATTGTTCAAAGTGAACGCCAGTGCACTGCCTGCCTACAAACATGCCAGTGGTTCTGCAGGCTGAGAACACGTTGTATAAAGACAGCAGGCTACCTTCCAATCTGTTCATAACAATGTCATATTTGTCTCCTAAAATGTATTTGCTGCAGGACAGGAAAAGCAGTATTGGCAGATCTTCAATGCATAGGGGAATAATTTGTTGAAAGGTTTGAGGCATTTTGGTTGGTAAGGAACAGAAATGTTGATGTGTTCTTCCAAAATAATTAAGCAGGAATGTCTGAAGCACATCAAGCACACTGAAGCTGAGCCTTAGGTTTCAAGTTTAATGGGTTCATAAAATTCCATCCATGCTCATAGCTTTAGAGACTCCTGCTTAGTTTGCAGGAGCATCATGCAGCCAAAGAACCATATTCCCTCCAAGATTCTACATTTTCTTTTCTGACAGGACCCAGAAACCTTATTCTGGCTTTTAGCACATGCAAGAGTAATGGAAAAAAAATATTGATTTTAAAAGCATCTTGTGTGCTGAACAGTAATAATTTCTTCTTAAAACCTTTGACTGGAAATACTTTATGTAGCTTGCAATTAATGATTCCGTAAATTACTGGGATGAAAAGTAA
This sequence comes from Corvus brachyrhynchos, assembly GCF_000691975.1. NCBI lineage: Eukaryota > Metazoa > Chordata > Aves > Passeriformes > Corvidae > Corvus > Corvus brachyrhynchos. The sequence goes on from NW_008237681.1 coordinate 4,489,030, forward strand.
AAAGAGATTTCAGGATAATATTTTAACAGGTCTCTATCATATCCAGTTTTAGGTGCTATTTTAATCATTCAACATTTTTGAATGGAAAATTCCATTGTGTTGTCATACCAGAAATCTAGTTTATCATCAGTTACTTTACTTTATGGATAAATAATTGGACTACTGCTGTGTAAATGTTTACGACAGAGATCAGGATACAACTTTCAATGCAGTTAATCTTGAACTTCTCCATATCTGAATACAAATTAATGAAGCAAGTTAAAGCACAAATATGCAGATTAAAAGAGTTTAAAGGAAACTGCTATCTTTGTTTAGTATCTTTGCATATTTCTCTGTGTCAAAATACAATTGAATTTGTTCAAATTCAGGGTGTTACCTGGATCCAGGAAAGTTGCACAGGGATCATGTACATCTAATGAACCTTGCTGTTTTAGTCTTCACCAGAGCTTCCTCCACTATATTTCACATACAAGATTACAGATAGAAAACACATGAGGACAGAACACAGCAAACTGTAGGCAACAAGGAATTGCTGGAGATAAAGAACTTCCTGCATCTAGTCCTGAACTGGGATTCTGTTGCACATAACTTGGAGCAGTGACAGTCCATATGATGCTCTTAACATAACATGACTACTCTCTTCAACAAATCCTATTTAGCATCCTTGATTTTAAAAGCAGTATTTTTTGTTCCCAAAAACCAGCATGTCAGTGAAGCTCTGATGGATACCTCCCATTTACCACACCATGCCATGATTTTCTACAGGTTATCTCATTTCCATAACTCGTTTTCTGTATTTTACTCCCAAAATGCAAAGAAAAGTGAAAAGAATAAAATTGCACTTGTTCTTCATTGGAGTTTACTTAATGACACTTGAGTGTTAGAGGGAACCAGTTAGAATAATCTTTAAAGTAACATTCATAGAATCATAGCATGGAAGTTGGAAGAGACTGTAAAGATCATCCCAGTTCCAACCCCCTGCCATGGGCAGGGACACCTTTCACTAGACCAGGTTTCTCAAAGCCCCATCCAGCCTGACCTTGAACAGTTCCAGGGATGAAGCATCCACAGCTTCTCTGGGCAAGCTGCTCCTGTGTCTCACCACCCTCATCTGTTTGTCAAACTGCTTGGTGAGTCATTCAAGATTTCAGTGCACCAGGACATGTCTGGAAGTCAAAAGTCAGTGCAAAATACTTGATATTAGGAAACCACTGTGGTTTCCTTAGGAAAATGTAAATTTCCTACTGAACTTTACAAGGAAAAACACAAGATGTGCAGTTCCCTTATCTTCACCTGGAACTAAGAAAAATTTGAAAATATTAATTCACTTGTTGACACCACATGTGCATAGGCACAGATAATGTTCTCCCCATTATGTTACAGCAGGTCAGGAAAAAGAACAATTAATACATTGCTATCCCAGCACAAAGTGCTAAGAAGAAGAGCTAAAGTACTGTTTAAAAATTGGTATCTAATTTTCAGCCAAACTGCTAAAGTTACTTTTGAAGATTTAAAAATATTTATGGCACAAACTACAAAAACCATACCCTTTCATCTAGCCTATTCAAATTTCTTGGCTAGTGTCTTGGAGTGACTTTATTATGTGTATCCCCTATTGCCTGCTCTATGCCCAGACATGAATCCTGTGCCTTTTCTGTAGCTGTAAAACTAGGTAAGGGAGAGGGGGGAGAGCCAGTGGAATTCCTCCTGCGCAATGTTCAAAAACAGACATAAGCTTGCTGGCTTCTCCTGCCTGGCTGCTCAGCTTGGCTCTCTGCAGCAGGGAAGAGAGTGGCATTCTCCCGCTTTCTAGCTAGCTTTTTGTTCGTTAGCTAAAGCAGGGAGTTTTCCTGGAACTTCGGTTTCTTCTTCTTATCTTCAACAATACCAGAATATCAGCCAGGAGACCTTACACCTTGGCCTGGAGGGGCCCAAGCTGACCCAGCTCCAAAGAGGAGAAAGTCACACCCAGAAAGGACTCTGAAAATCTACCCAGGTTCTCTCCACAGCGAGAGGTTTTATTACTTAGCATTATTCTTTTTCCATGCTTGCGTGCACTTTAATGTTAAATAAATAGTTTTTTTCTTTTTCACTTTTCTCCGAGAAATTTCTTCCTGAACCTGGTGGGGGAGGAGCAGCTGTAACCTGCCTTCTATCAGAGGACGTTCATTTCAGGCATTCCTCTGAATTTGTCTCAAACCTGGACAACTAGGCAAGTGAGAGAAAAGCACACAGAGCATCAAGAAGGAAGCTTTACAGAGTATTAAAATGTAATAAAAGTGCAAAACAATTACCTAGTCTGGATTACACTGTATAGTAGTTAGCCATTATTAATTAACTCTAGGAGCTCTGTGAAATATGTAAAAAACTAAAACAAGCCTTAATTTAGTCTTCATTTGTAATTTTTTGAAGCCCATCCAGAATCTGGGCTTTTTGGAAAATTATCTTGAAACATTTATTTTTCAGTTAAGAGTTTTATGCTGAAATCGTGACAAAATTAACAGCTTTCAAGCTGAAAGGTTTATTTAATTGTTTGGGCTAGTGGTTGTCTTTTTTTTCCACTAACTTTTTAAATGAGTATTAGAGAAACAGCTATAAGTAAAAATAAGATAATCTTCATACAATAACTTTTGGAGTGAAGAGCAAAAAGGTATGAAATAAAAGATTTTTGTGGTAAAGTCAGATTAAATTTAAAAATGCAACATCAAATTATGAAAAAGGCTCCTATGATGTTCTTCTCTAAATGTAACTGGAAAATACCATTCAGGTTGCAAAAGATAAATTATTCAGCAAAGTAAAAGCTGCTACCACCTGGGTCCATAAAACAAACCTTTTACCCCTATAAAATCAAAGGTGAAAAGCTCAGGCTGCTATTTTACATCTCACAAATTTGAAAGGAAGTGATTTAACATACTTGTGCCACTGAAAAATTCTCATGCTATAGATTGCACCACACAGTGAAGCAACAGGCATAGACTTACATATGATCAGGCATAGACTTATATTGATCAGGAAATTAAAGTGTAACTAACAGGTTAAATGACCTCCAGGAGGACTTTTCACATGTGCTTTGAAAAGTCCTCTGACTTCCTGGGTACCTGGTGGTGATCTCGTGAACTGACTTTGCAATTGCCACGTGTGGCCTCAGACTGGGTAGCAGTATGGTACTGCAAGAGGTTAGAATATGTAGCTGAGAGTCAGCTTCATTCCTTGTTTTGCCAGGGAGCTGATGCGCAACCATGGGCAAGTGACAAAAGCCAGCTCAAAGAGGGTTATTAATTTTAATAACCTGCTTTTAAGTTTAGGTACTACTCCTCACAAGTGTAAGGCAGTATATCACCTCCAACTACAAACCAACATGTTCAGACCTTGCTTCTGGTTTCCAGTCATAACTCTTATTTGGAAGTCATGAGTTATGACTCTTTCATGACTCTGTTTTCTTGTAATTACACTGCTTTGTCTTTATTAGCATTGTTAAATACGTGTTATTGACAAATATAACACTGATTAAATTAATATTGGACTAAAAATGGATGTCCACACATTAGTATGTAAAGGATGGAAGTTTGCAGCACTGTTATGAGAAAACCCCAGCATATACTATTAACAACTTATATCAAGCAAAAAATGGAAAAACAGGCATAAAAGTATAAGTTTATCTACTTGAAAAAGTTCCTGAACTATAACCTGTACATCCTTCATGTCAGATTAAAGCCCTTTAGCTGTTAAACTTATGTTTCACTATGTATCATTTAAACAATCTATGTATCTGCCAACAAGGCCTTACCAATGAGCATAGTTTTGCTGTCTTTTAAATCAATTACATCACAGAAGAAGCTGACAGTTGAGCTCATGTCTCTCATGTGTGACATTGAAAGTGTGTACTACAAAAGAAAAATCATTCACTGAAAGATGAACCTCTTACATGGATAGCAGTCCTGCACAGGGAGTAAGAAACCTTTGATAAGCCAGTGCAAGAAGCAGACACCACTGTGAATGCCCACAAGTCCCATGGTTTGTTCCCTTTCTACATGCCAATCAGTGTCAGATCTTTGTGCTAACAAAGCACTGCACATGTTTAGTCTTGTTTAAGCATGGCTGCCTAAATGGCATTCCTAATAATTGCCAAATTCTGCCAAATAATCCAGCTCACACAATGAGTCCAGCTTAGTTTATGTGAGCTTTACACTGGATTTGGAAGAGAGCAGATAGTGCCAGTCTGGTGGGAGACGAGTGGCACAGGCAAGGCTGATCTGTCACAAAGCTTCCAGGTTCGCCTGCCAATAATTTTTAAATGCACTTGAACCAGAAGAGGGACTCTGTGCTCTGTAGTGTTTGTCATGTAGTTCTGGGATCTGCAAGGGCAGATTTACGTTTTCATGCAACTACAACTTTAGCTAAAATCTCTGCTGCCTTCATTCTGAAGTGATGTATTGATAAGAAAAATGGCTGTTAGGGAGGAGAAGATTACAGAACAGCCCATCAGGGAGAATTCAGCACATGAGACGACAGAGGCTTGAATTGAAATACATAGTGTCTTATAGCTGGAGCAATAGAGTCTATTTTTCTTGCTTTCTCTTCTTTTCCTCTACTGTACTGAACACCATATTTCTTCTCTGCTTTTGGCACTTTCTATAAATGTAAACCATCCTCTCTCTGCTCCTGCAATGGTATTTTATAAGAGAGAAAATGAAGAAATATGAAACTAAATTTCCACAGAAAGCTATTAAAATTTCTTTGTACTACTTAGGCATTTCTGCTTTAACATCCTATCTGAGTAGTTCATAGACTATGTAAGTTATTTGCAGAACGTGAGAGAGGGTGGTGTCATTTTATTCTCTAGGCAGTATTTGTTCTTTCTATTTATGTTCCATTTATTACCATCCTTCTAGCAACCCACTCTTTTAAAGAGGACACCACAACTTAGAGGAGCCGTTCAGGATGTGTGACCTTGGCACAGATGCAAAACAGATGACAAGTGCTTGTTCATTCAAGGGTTAATTCCCCTCAGTAAAATTCCTGGTGACACTGCTCAGAGCTAACAAAATTTCCACTTCCTCTTGCTGCTAGGACTGGCTTTCTGAATGAGCCAGGCAAGAAAATTGAAGCTTAAGAATGGGATGGGAAAAGGTGGTAGAATGGGATGGCAAAACCTATAATAATCCTTTAAGCATGGGCCAATGGCCAAAATTCCCAGATATCAAAACCATTGGGGCTCAGCTTCTCTGACTCCTTTGGCCCTCAATGAAAGCTGAAATGCACTTAGCATCTGTCAAAACTAGGTCTCAAGCTTTTTTCCTCTATCATCTGGGATGTCACTAAACCAAATAAGCACCTTTAATCTTTTATTCAGTTGCTGATTTCTGGGATGTCTGCCACAGATGTATCTCCACCAGCCTTTTTTTATTAGTGTTAGAAAGTGCATTTTTACTTAGTGGCAGGGAAAAAGACAAGATTTAAAAAATCAAAGTGTTTTCTAAAGTTTCAGTGTCACTCCCAGGTACCAGTTAATGGAAAAATTATCTTCCCTCCAAACAGCAAGATCAGCAGAATTGCTGTAGTCAGTTGCCTGCAGATCTGGAGACCTGATATTGTTTAATTAGCACAGATTATGTGTTACCTTGAAGTAGATAAATTTGCCTCACTAAAATGTTAACAATCAGCTTTGTCTCCAGTAATGAGAGCATACAATTCCCAAGCCCTTCAGAAATGCTCAGTAGTACTCACTCATTCAACCATATCTCTTTGTCAGGTCATCTGAACTGCAGCAAAGCTCCAGCTGGAGCTGCTCAGTCTTAGCTTCCTCCCAAGCACTTTTGAAAATTATTTCAGTTTCAAGACAGACATTTCTTCTTTCATGTTTTTGCAGAGCAATGCTCTGGAAAAGCTGGTGCGATTGGCATTGTACTGACAGCAAGAAAAAAGCTTCATTTCTGTGGGCTTTATTTCATCTGAGGGAGTCGCTTGTCCTGATCATGGTGCTACTAAGTTATCCATGCCAGCAAGCATTTGTCTTTGAGGCTACAGTTTCTTGAAGTTACAGCTTCTTCTGATGGCAATTCTTTGCCTTTGAACATGACAAGGTAGTAGCACATGATGGTTAGGAGAGAGAATTAGAATAGCCATGGGAGTCAGCAAATGTCCTTTCGATCTAGTGACCAGACAAGAACCCTTTGAAAAGACAACCCAAAGGCGAATAAACATCAGAAACTAAAACAGCCAACAGAAAGAATTTCTTTTCAAAATGTTAGAAACCACCCGCTGGCTTATTAACCACTCAGCTTTTAGCAGCAGGCACTGGATGACAGGAGACCTGGATCCTAGCAGTGCTGGGCAAAAGGAAACCCTGCAGCCTTTCTGCCTGGAGGCAAGGATCCCCTGTCTGAGCCTGCTGATTTTCTGCACGGAGACCTTTGCATCTGAAGCCTGAATGCCTTTTCACAAGCAGTAAGCATCAAGTGAAATTACGCCACTTATTTTTTTTTTATGCACAGGGCTGCACAGAGATAACATTAGGGAAGATGAACGAGGCCTGAACCCAAGAGATATTTCAGTGCCTGTGTGACATTAGAGTAGTATTTGCTTATAACCCCAAAGGAAGGATTCAGTCTTTGAAAGCACAACATGATGTATTGTCTTTGAAATTCACTAGCTAGACACAAGCATTGGTGAATTATGAAGTATTCAACAAGACAGAAACTTATATCATGGCGTTGTGTATTAGTGGTCCTGAGGCCGCGATACATTAGTGTAGGCAAACTGACAACAGCTCAGTGAAAGCTCAAGCACATGCAGCCCGAGATAAAGAAACAAATGGCACAGCTCAGCTTAATAATCACAGTGGGTGGCAGCCAGCCAGTACAGTCTGTATGAAATCTTCAGAATAACTTCTATCAGGCTGGAATTAGTCTTAAATACAGCTCAGGTGCAGCGTAACACAAAAGATTTCTTCACACAGTAGTTTTACACCATCAGCATTTCTTTCAAGGTTATCAATACTACAGGCAGAGCAGGAGAGTTAACCTTTTATACTGAGGCTGACCCCGAAAGAACAAGCTACCTTTTTCAACTTACCTCTCCTGTTTTCTTAATTCTTTATCTTGGGCTGTGATCTTGCATGATTTCACAAGCTAACTGAGGTTAGCTTGGGTCATTGCTTAGATGCGAAATCCAGGCCACTACAGTCAGGCTCTTTCCCCTGAGTTGCTATTTAAGGTGGGTGTGCAACAAAGTCCTTCAGAACTTCCAAGAGCTTGGGCATGATGGGATCAAGGGCTTTGGTGTGGACTCATCACCAGGTCAGAGCTGAACTGCTATTAGGGCATGAGGCTATGGACATTGTGGTACTGAAAAAAATTCTCATCTATGTGAATTAATTAAAATTCTCACAACTCCGTGGAAGGGCATTTTTGTCATTACTACACAAAATCCAATTATATGCAATACTATGGAAATCACTGAAGTTTCCCAATTACTTCCCAAAGTGAATGATGAACATTATAATCCTATTAGGCATAAGGCAATGATTTACCTTAAAAGTTCCTTCAAGGTAATTCTGGATTAATATTTCTAGATAATTAAAAAATATTATTTTCAAAAATTCCAGGTGTCTGGCTGATGCTCACAAAATGAAAAAAATCATTTGTTATTCAAAGACACCATTGGAATTATTTAATAATTTAATTATTTAAATCTTATCATTTTAAAGTGACACCGACAGTTGTAATTCTACCAAAATAGTAATGCAATGAAGTATAGAAGTAATATCTGTAGTTCAGGGGCTTGAATGAAACAATTAATGAGATTGATTCCAACTTATTTTATAGCATCAGAACAAGTTTTGGTTTTTTCCATTTCAGGTGAAGTAGAAATATTTATATTCTGTAATAAAAATAAAGTAAGGTTGCAAGTACAGAAAGAAGACTAGAGGAAAATTATTCAGAAGCATGTACTGAGAGTTTACCCAATATATTTAGTACTTTATTTAAAAGTCTGTAATTGAAACTCATTTACTTTTTAGAGATTATTTGCCTAAAAATTAAAATCAGTGTTAAAAAGCAGTCATCGAGAAACTGATTCTGCATAAGGAAATAGAAATTACCTATTTGAAATTAACTTTTGCCATTCTTATAGCCTTATTAAAACAGGTTCAGTCTGCTAGTATAAGAG
>NW_008237681.1:4497237-4522592 GCF_000691975.1 Corvus brachyrhynchos
GAGATTCTGCTGGTCAAAACTTATCTGCCTTTTGGAGGTCAGAAAGTTCAAAGGATAAGAAGTTTCTTTTAAAAAATAGACGATGCCACTGTCTTGGAAGTTTGGATTAATAATCTAGTTCAAATAAATAGGAAAGATATTCCAGATTCTTCTAGGCTTTGAAAGAGCTGCTTTCCCCAAAGATTTTTTGTCTTGTCTGTGTTATCTCATTGAAGAAATAATAAAATAGCCATAAATAACTGTACATTATGAACTGGTCTGTCCTATAAATGAGTATCCTACCCATGCCAAAAATTAGTTCTTGGCACAAGATACATTCAAACAAGCAACAAAAGGGTATTCTGTGGAAATACAATTTAAAATACATGAGAGGCCCATCAGAGAAAATAGATTTATTTTTCCTTTCTGACAATCTATTGCATTTTGGGAATTAAGGCCAAAAGGCAGAAGACACCAAAACAAAGGAAGGGCCGCCGTGGTTTCCAGTCCTGTTCCTGTTCATTTGCTCTCCATGCCAGGTATAACAGGATAGCATATGAAGCATGTAAAACTGCCAAGCTTTGGAATCACAGAGCACAGTTAAAGACATCGCTGTGCTTGAAACAGAACAGAAAGTTTAGCATTTCCTCAGGTTTGACCACTTTGTTGCAACTCAATCCAAGTAATATATCTTACAGCTGAAAGCATGATAAAGCTAAGGAAAGGTCCTTGCATAGCTAGTGAAAAATGTCTAACAAAGACAAATGGGCCTGATGACAGACTCCACCAAGCCTTGAGTTTCCTTAATACCTTCAATAATCCTCTACAAAGTGGAAGGGATTTTTATTATTGACTTAAAAATAATGCATATTCCAATCCATGTGTCTGTGCTATCACTGGCCTAAAACTGACATGTTTTATTTGAATCCACTGAAGCTCCAGAGTTTTATATCTACCAAATCTTGTAGCACAAACAGAACACTGGAGTTTTAATAGATAAGCATTGTATTTTCAGAAACAGTTATTTCTGCTACCACTTTATAAATACACTGCCTGTTCCCAGAATAGGGAATTCCTTATTTCATTACCATGGTATTGCTCTTTTAACTCTACTTAATATGCAGAGAGAAGAAGCAGTTGGTTAATATTGCTTTCTTGACACAATACTGCATCAGAGCAGGTGCAATTGCAAAAGATTTATGAATATGAAGTAGAACAGCAGTAAGTTAGTAAGGATATGTCACTTAAGGCTGTCTTTTTTAATTCAACTGCATTACTGAGAACAGGAGTGAAAAATAAATTTTACTAGTCTGGTTAATATTTATGTCCTAGTGTACAGTCCATTGGCATGAAGGGGTCTCTGTATTCAATGTACCAGATGTTATGGGAGCAGTGCTGTGAGGTAAACAAATTGACTCAGAGATCACATCACACACATACTCAGACACACAAAGCTTGGAAAGGTGGAAAATTCAGTATGTTTCTATCCTAGTTGAAACCCTGATTATCATCTTTCCTTCATACATCTCTGAGCTTGCTTGGAGATGGGGTCCAATTATCTCATGACAGGAAGTAAGGCTGATGTCCTATTTTCTGCTATGTTGTAGCCAGGAGAGCTGATTTAGTGAATTCAGTGCCATGTTCATATGTAGATAAGGCTTTCTCTTTCCTATAAAATTCTTTACATTTCACAAGCTGCCATCAAAATCTTCAAAATCAGTTGTGACTATCATAATGCTTGCAGCAGAAAGCTTAAAACAGCAACTGTGAGTCCTTGTCTGCTTCTCTGGGGCATTAGCTTGCATAACCACTGTTGGTGGATTAAATATTAGCATTAGTAACTGCTCTGCTGACAAAAAAATGTGGTAACTAATTTTTTGACTAGCAGTGCTCTATTTCCTTCCCACTCTTCAGAATGGAGCTCTGAATGCCAAGGTTTTACCACCTTGACTTCTCTTTGTGTTGAGAGTACTGTGGGAGCTGTTGATTTTTTCTGTTCACCTTGATAAGTAGTTTAGGAAGTTCCATTTTCTCTTGTCCTTTGCCTGAGGATTTTTCAACCCCAGGAAATGTTACAGATTTTATGTCAGGAGTAGTGCAAGAGAAAAATAGGGGACAACAACAAAACAAAAAATGACTCTATAGCATCCTAATAGTGCCTTCAGGAAAAGAAAGGTAACCCAGAAGACTGTTTGACCAGCCACCCATTCTACAAAAAAGGGATTATTTTTGTGTGTGTCTTTTACACTTGAAAAATTTCCATGAATAGTTTTGTTTTTTAGAGAAAACTTGATCAAAATCAAATACTGTAAATTACCTTGCCCATGAAGTTCCAAGCTCCAGCCATAAAAAGGAGTCCAAATTTGTTAAGTGTGCTTCACTCTTCTTCAGTCCCAACCATTTATATTGATTTTACTCTTTAAAATTTCCTGTACTTACTTTCCCCCACTTATTTCCAAAGTAAAAGAAAAGAAAAAAAAAATCAATCCATACATTCCAGCTGCAAAGACTCAGACCTTTATCCCTATACTCTGGCACATTCTTTCAGAGGTTTAATGAACCTGGACTGCAAGTTCGTACTGTAGTCATGTTACAGGGTGACATTTTCTTTAGAGAATGTCTGAAAGCAGAAAAGGGAGGGAGGGGTTACTCTTGAATTAGCTTTAAAATGTATGTCAAAATCCAAAAGAGTAAAAACCTCCATTCTGAACCAAAAGTCATCTATAAAATAGAGGCACTAACTAAAAAAAAAGACACCAACACAACAAATTCTGATGAATGGCTTATTGAAGCTAAAGACACATTTTTTATGATTTCTAGAGACTCTGTTTTTAAACTCGACCTTAAAAACAATTTTAAGGAGAACGAATGCTCCTGGCTTTTATATGAAAATTTCCTCTTTAATTTGCTGCATTATTGGCTTTAATTCAGCTCAGCTAGTTAAAGACTTTCCAGTGGAGCACCCTGGACAGGCATCTGTGCACATTATTTAATGAACCTGAAATTCAGTCAACGTGCTTAAGTACTACTGAAGGATATATTGTTTTCATTCAATCCCATGCAAAATTTGACAATTATGCTTTGATTTTGAGGTCCTCTGGAGGTAAAAGTAGACAAAACAGAGTAACAGAGGTTAGACAGAAAAATAAATCTTCCTGTATATAAAGTTGGTGTCATTCATACGTGCTCAACAAAAATTAGAAGACCATAGTTTTGTATTTTCCAGAGACTAGATAATTTGAATTGGTAGCCAACTTGCTGTTGTCAACAGGTGACAAGACCACAACATATGTACTCAGAACTAGCACAGACTAACAATCTGAAAACAAACAAAAAAAAAAAAAAATCAAGGTCACAAGTGAGCAAGGAGGTCCAGAAACATGATCAGGCCCTTAAAAAGACAACATCCATCTTTGACTACCAATTTCCAGTCCAAACTACATCTTTTATCCACATTTAAAACCTTTAGATGGAGGCTAACAACCAAAGCAGTGACAGGCTCATAATTGCAATGATACTACTGGATATAGGAGAACAACTATGTTGACTAACCCATCTTAATACCGTTAGGTAAATCAACTTCTTTGCTAAGTACACACAAATATCTAAGTTGAAGCTAGAAGCTAAGAGTATAACTTTTTTATTCTACTTGCATCACCTTTGGCTACCCCAAAGATATGCAGTGCAACCCCCAGCAATTTGTGTCATTCAATTTATGAGTTTTGTGTAAAAATTCAGAAATTTTACTACTGTCGCACATCACAAGGCTGAAGGCTGATCTGTGGTTATTAGAAAAGGGCAATAAAAGAAATTTTTGGGACAAACTACACAAATCTGATTCATGTTATGTTAGATCAGTCATTCTCAGTGTATAAACCAGAGACTGAGGACCTCTGTCCATGTTTACATTTAGTGAATGACAACCAAGAAAAGGAAAATTGCTGTCACTGGGATTGAATTCTCTTTGTAAGGTCTGACAACTGCTTCAAAAAAATACTTAAAGGTCTGCAGGTGAAAATAGCCTGACAACAAATGTGTTAGAATAATATTAATATAGGCTTACATAGGTATATAATCTTGACACTGGTGTCACATTTCCACTGCTGCTGAAATGCTACAGAGCTGGTGACTCTTTCCAAAACTGACATCCAGTTGAAATCAACTTGTTTTCAACAATAACCTTGCAGAAATGGACCAAAAAAATGAAAGCATTCTTTAAATTTCCAGTTTTCCCAGATTCATAGATGTCTTTCAGCTGAGAATTTCTTTGTTTCCAAATCTGTTTGGAAACCTAAATAATTTAAAAAAAAAAAAAAATCCATCCAAAACGTCTTGGTTTTAGCAAGGTGTTGCTGAATCCACAGCATGCTTCTTAAAGAACCATACAAAATCCATCCTACAAGGCTATATTTCCATCAGGTCTGTTCAGAATTAGAGACATGGATGGCTTTAGCATCTCCTCACTGCCATTGACATTATATCCAATTTCACTACCACTCTCCACTTTGAAAGTGACCAGAATATAATTTTTTTCTCAGCAAATGCAGATATTGTCTAGTCCATGGGAAAATTTAAGTTTGTGTATGTATAATATATTCTATATTATACATGTTTTAATACAATAAATATTATGTGTGTGCACATCTTTTTCAATTTAAATATAAAAACCCTGAACAAACAAAATCCACAACAAGTAAAAGGAAAAGCCATAACATGGGAAGGGGAGGGAAACTGCTGCTTTTCTTGATGTCAACTCTATAATATTACTGCTTCAACTGCTAAACATTTTGATCTTTTCCCAAGGGCATAGCACCTTCTATTTCTTCAAGAAGCTCCATTTTTGTCTCACTTCCTAAGCCAGAATTTCACTGTAGGTCATTCTTCTTGTTATCACCCTTCTATGACTCCCCATCACTTTCTGCATCAGGCTCACAAACCTCATCTCCCGGGCACAAGCTACAATCTGCTAATATCCAAATTCTCATTCCCCCTTTCTGTGTGTATTAATTTCCTTCCACAAAATAAACAGATCCTCTATACAATTTTGCCTGGTTATTTTCATTTTTTTAAATGCCAATTAATTTATTCTTCTTTCTGTACCATCCTCAAGGTATTTTTCATTAAACCTTCCAGCAAGGTATCTATAGTAACATTTTACCTGGCACTGTTGCAGGAACTACCACAGGCTCTGGACACACTTTGCCATGGTCAACCAGAAGTAGTACTCCGTGGAGACACACTCTATGGCATGTGACAGGGTCTTAAATAGGCATTCTTCTAGTTTTATTAACACAGGATTCCAGTTCTGTGACAGAAACAGGAGGTACAGCAACTCTTAACACTGGTCCTTGGGATTTATAGCAAAGACATTTGCTATTACCTTGTAATTACCCTGTATCTCAGCTCATTCCCCCTCTTTGCAGCATCCTGAAAATAATGGAGTCCTCTCTGGTAGAGCAATGAAGTGTTGTGACCATGTACCCTCTCAAGCAGCTCAAGCAAAGGAAAATATGCACAGCAGACACAGCCGGTTACTTTAAAAAATCCCACAATGCTTTAAGTGTATCCTGGTTATCAGGGGTAGATGGTGCAACAGCAGCTGTGCTGCACCATCCCTCCAGTCCAGGCTGTAAATAACTGGGGACATTCATCAAAGTAGGACTTCTGTGTGATTCTGCACATATTTGTGGCATGGTCGTGGACAAGCCCATAAAAAAACCTCCAGGTTTAAGAATCACCCTCAGTTCTTTTGGGAAACTGCTGCCAAAGAGGATGTGTGCTTCTCTATGACTTGCAGGGTTGATTATTTGCTGCAAGGAGATGTGACACAATGACTGCCCTTTTCATTGTAAACAAATATTCCTATCCAGGCACCAAGTAACGCTCCATCTAATCCTATCTCCATTCTCCTGCAAAAGTCATTCCTTCATTGTCTTGCTCACACAGGTTTTTGACATGTTAAGTGATTATGATGGACTCTTCATTACTGACAATTTGTGGAGGTTAGCTGTTCATGGTTGAAGTCTCTGTCTTAGGTATTAGACCCAGCAGATGGACTGCAGATGGCAGATATTCTGTCCAGAATTTAAAAGTGGCTGTAGAAGAAATTGTCATGCTTGCCTGCAGGACTGTGGGAGACTGTGATACTTGAAGCATCAGGAAGCAACCTAACAAAAGCTTCAGTGATGAAGAAAGTTAAAGAAGCTGTGTTTCAGTAGAAATTTAGATTGCTTTAGAGTGGGAGACTCAGAATATCTTGTCACTGTTGTTTAAATAAAACAGCGTATGATCCATTATATATAATTTTTACTACAAAGGCAGTATGCTTATAATGACTAGATCTCATACTTCAGGTATTGATGCTTGCTCTTCCCATAATCCAACAATGTGAAAAGACAGCCAGCTGAGAGACCTAAGCAAAGTCCTGGGAGGTGAGTAAGGAAAGGTAGGAACGATGGAAAACATTGTGAATTTCTGTTTGGAAATTGCATTTTCCCAAAGTAGAATATAGCCCAGAAAACAAAGCAAACCACCCTGTAAGTCAGGATAAATTGGGAGAAATAAAAAGAAAAACTTAAAAAAAACCCACAAACAAAAAAATCTACCAAACTCCACATGGTTTCAACTGTGTTGTGAAAGATCTGCATCAGGAATAGTGGTCCACTTTCAGAAAGAAAGGAAAGCTTTTTGTCAGGAGAGGACTCCTGGTGACTTTTCTAAACTATTTGCTACAAAATCCCAGAATTTCCCCTTGTATTTCCAGAGTGGAGAACTCTCCTCATCCACACAAATTTTTGAGGGATCTCAGCTTCAGCATGGAAAGAGGTTATTTCACTAATTTTTTTTATCCTTCCCTTTAGGAACGATCATTCTCTACTGCACAGCCTTGGTTTTGCCACAATTCGATTTGTGCCATGTCAAGCTTTATCATGTCAGGGCTCCAAAAGGAGGAGGAGGAAATTAAGCCCATAAAGAGTTTCAAACAAAATTCACACCAACAGTGAAATCATGACCTCCCATGTGATTATTGAACCCCCTTCTGCACAAAAGCAACCCTGCTTTCCTATCCCTGCTTTCTCATCCATTGGCACATGTTTCATATAATTTCCATTTCCAACTTCCTTCTAATCAGTAAATTGCCATCCACCTGTTAGTTCTCTTTTATATAGATTTGCACATATTATAAAAAACTCCTGTAAACAATAAAAATCCTAGACATGATGAAAAAAAATAGGCCACCCATAGCAGGTCCATGTGCTTCTGGACACAGACCCACAAACAGTTCATTTTTGTAGCCATGTACATTAGAGGCAGTGCACAAATGTTACTACTCAATGGTGGAATTGCTGGGATGGTGTAACATTGCCACATAAAAAGTGTTTCTCCACCACAGAAACTTCCCCCCATTTGAGAGAGCAGTTGTGTTCTACCACCTCAATTGTGTCACTGAATTTAAAAAAAAAACAGAATCTTAGACAAAGCAATATTTGCATCACCTAGATCTCTTCCTCTATGGATGTCAAGCATGTCATCCACTTTGGAAACAAAGAAAGAAAAAGAGACAAAATCTGTTTTCTGAGACTCACAAACAAATTCTGCCCACTCTCCTATACTGAACTCTGGACAACACTCGCAGGAAAAACACAGCACTATGAAAAAAGCTGTCTAGCGTCACACTTCCAAGATCATAGAAGATTTTCAAATGGCAGCACGCTAATGAATTAAGAGATAGAGTTGACAGCCTCACATATCACTTTTGAACATTCTGAAAAGAGTGCATGAGGCCTTTGGTAAAAGCACAGTTGTTTCCATTTACCTCTCCTTGGAAAATTCCATTCAGAAACAGCATCTGGTATCTAACCAGGTCTCATCTTTCATCCAGTTTTCCTGTTGGACCAGGCAAGGGACAGGGAGATTTAACTAGCTGCCTGTGGTCACAGAGGCAGCCATTGCTCCATTGGGGTAGAAGCCAGAATCCCTGCTCACCTCTGACTTCCTCAGGACTCTGCAAACCTTGACATGCCAGACCCTCCATGCTAAAACACTTGCTCATCTGGCTCACAGGCTGGATACAACTTTTCTTTTTCTCTCTCTTCATTCTCAGTCTGTGGCTGACATAAGTCTTTGTTTCAACCAGGTTCTTTTAATAAAGAGAACAATGGTCTTTCCAATGCCATATATTGAAAGCTTGGGAAAATCCACATTCAAGCCAATTAAGGGCCAGATGTTCCTGATATGTATTGCCAGCAAAACCAACCGGAGGTGACAGGGCTGAACAGTTTCCTAGAACCATGCACCTGAATGTTAAATCCATAGTTTCAGGCTGCCCATGACCTGGCAAAATAAAAGTGTGAGGGTGAGATCTCTAGTGTCCATTAATACACTCTGTCACATTCTTCTTGTGTATCCAACAGCTAGCTCCATACATGTGCAACACATATCTACAAGTATTTTATGTAGGCACATATAAAGTATATTCCAGAATACAACTGTGTATATGGAAAATGTAAGTAAAGTTCTCAGATAATGGAATGCAGCAATTTTATCCTCCAGTATGGCCTCTGTTCATTAAATCATTAAGCGGTAACCTTATAGGGGAACACATTACACAAATGCACATACAGTCTTCAAGTTTAAGCAGATCATTATGCTTTGATGAGAGCTAATGGGATGATAAATAGGAAATTTTGAGTCTTTAAAATGAGTAGAAAGGACCAACTGTTGCTTAGAGATTTACATTCATTTATTTTCAGTCTTCCCAGCTGTACCACGGGGTGGTTCTTCGCATAAACACATGCATATACAGAAGACCTTTCGTAAACTTTAAAATCTCTGTGTACCATTATAGCATAGTAAGCTCAAAAACAAAGTGTCAAACAGAATGAAACAAAATCTGCTTTTCTGTGACACCTTTCATACTCCAAGTATCCTAGAGCACTTTAAAATAAATTACTTAGAAACTGGTAGTGTAGTCATGCAGCAGTTGTTAGTTCAAACTCAGGCCTAGATGTCAGAGCTTATTTTGGTAAAAGGAGCAAAGTACCAGCCAAACCCAGAAGTTTCCTCCTCATTCTTTCCATAGTGTCCATTAGCTATTTGGATCTCACTTGGTATAAGCAGAAGAGTTCAGACTGGTATCTTATGGTGCCAGTTACGGGTTTTTAAACTCTTTTAAAGCATGCGCCCAGGAATGCTCACAGGCATTTCTATACATGAAAATGTTTAAAAAGCAAAATCAGTGCAAACACTTTTACACCTTAATTTCCACTCAAGGACCAGAGAATTTGCTGTCCTTGTCAACAGCATAATCCTCACATAGGGAAAAAGATTACAAGACTGTCCCCATTAAAACTTTCAAGTTTCTGCATGTGCAGCTAGTGGAAATCCCATTTCAAATCAAAAATCACCAAACTTTGAGTTAGTGTCTTAGATTTCTTCTGCCTTCTGTTAGCCTAGACTAAGAAATACTTACATCAACACTTTTGCCTTCAGGAGTTATTTGCAATGCCCAGCAAAATCCACAGGCATTACCAGTTCTGGACTCAGGCTGTTTTGCTAAATAGTTTTCTATACCTTCTCAAAACCTAGTGCTTTTATTTGTAGGCCAGAGTTCTCAGTTTGTTTAAATACCCATTTCCAAACAACTATTACAGAAAAGAGAGCAGAAGCAGCAAAAACTAAACCCATATGCATTTCAGGAAGTGGCAAGTTTTCCCAGTAGTAATTCCCAGAAGATGAAGGGCAAGAGAAAAACACAGTAGCTTTCTTTTCACCTTCCTCCAGAACAGAGAATTCCATCTATGTCAAGGTTCATATGGCTTGTCTATTTTTTTCCATTCCTTTAGAATTAATATCCTTTATTTGACTAACTAACACTCTGATTTTTTTTAAAAAAAAGGATTTTAAAATGTCTTCTGGGACCAAAACACCAGGACAGCTGTCAAAGCATACAATGGACTTCTGTTTAAGTCAGCAGCAGGCAGATGGTGGTAAGCAAAAATGGTGGAGGTCATACTGCAGAAAAAGGAATAAGGGAAATAAGAATCTTTTTTAACCAGTCTAACTTCACTTTGAACCAAAAGTTCTAAGGTATCATCAAAGTAAATGGGAGGTGTGTAAACCAAAAGGAAAAAGGTAACCAGGGTGACCACCAAACCAGAGCTGAAATGCAAACAGCAGATTTATGTCATTACCTCACTAACAACGCCAGGCGGCAGAGACACAGGGACACAGGCTCCGTTAGGCTCAGCTCGCCCTAGTGGACAGCAGGGGCCAGGGTCCAATGCCTTCTCCAATACATCAAAGGGCTTCGCACATGCAGTTTATCACAAAGTTGT
Source organism: Corvus brachyrhynchos (assembly GCF_000691975.1). Taxonomy (NCBI): domain Eukaryota; kingdom Metazoa; phylum Chordata; class Aves; order Passeriformes; family Corvidae; genus Corvus; species Corvus brachyrhynchos. Next base: position 4,507,554 of record NW_008237681.1, read on the forward strand.
GCTTTTATGACCTCAAACATGTCTGTGAGAGTGTGTTATCACTACACAGGAATTCTACTTCTCAAAACAGGCAGAGCATGAACAACACGAGGCATAATAAATGGAGTTTCCCCACACTGACATTTTAGCATTGCAAACTGCAAGGTCACTTTGAGCAAAAACTATTCCCTCCTCGCCAAATCTTCTACGTTTACCTCTTTCCTCCCTACAGGAGGGAATAAGCAAGGAGAGAGTCAGATGACATGAGAAATATCTGAGGTCCAGAGAAATAGGCTGAGTTTATCTTTCCTCTTATCACAGTGATAAAGACCACTGGGCTGTCTGGGAAGCTGTAGAAGATAGGAAAGTTTTTTCAGCAAGGCCACCAAGACAGCAGAGGGGCAAGTACAGCACTTGACCCCACCACATGCTAGGAAGATGTTACTCATTTGTTTATGAGTCATGTTCTGCTGCAATTCAGATGAGAATTAGGAGTAATCAAGAAGGCAGTTAAATGAGGGCCAGCAGGATGCAAGCAGAAAAACCATGTGCTAAGGAGCTGGAAGAACAGAGGATGTATTGTCTGTCCCCTCTTTGCCACTCACCTGCCTTTTCCTTCTGCTGGGGTGGGGGGCTGCCATAGCCAGCACTATGCTGACTCCTGTGCGACCTTCTGCAAAGCAACTGAAGAATTCAGAATGATCAATGGAGGAAAAAAACCCAAACCCTTACTTCCGGTCTTTATTTTTATCCATGCTTGTGCCCTTCACCCAGACACTGTGGGAATAACAACAGCTGAAGAGTCAAGCTAAATGGCAGGTTGCTCTCTATCTGAAATGTGGCAGAACTGTTTGTCACCTTGCCAAAAGGATAAGAAAAACCTTTGAATAATTCATTGAAGGGTTTGACCAACTGATCAGTGTCCCTGCACTCTCTTGTCCCCTGACTATATCTGAGTAAGGAAAGAGAGCTCTCTCTCAGATTTCTTCTCACACTCTGTCAGCAGCACATCCTGCTTGCAAGCTGAATTAACTTGACTGTAGTAATATTGTTCTGCTGAGACAAGAACGATGATCAGCACAACAGCACTGTTAAAAATGTTATAGGCTTCATAAAAACAATCACATCAGCTATAAAACAGTAGGTGATCATGACTGCTGCACCACTCTCATCATAACTTAGCTTGACATGTCTGGATGGAGAAACAAATTATAGACAATTCCTTTTCCTTTCCCCCATTACTGTGCAAAGTGATACAATGTTCCCATTCCCTGCTAGACCTCTGTCACTATAAAGATAAAACAATGGTTTTTAAAAGACAGAAGATGAGACTTAGGGTTGAAAACCATCTAGATTGTTTTACAAGGTCTTTTAAAAAGCAGATCTAAGCAAATTGTTAAGGTTCACAAGAACCAACAGCGGCACTCTTTATAGCTCAGCTGTAAGTGGGGAATGGATTAAGCAGCTCCACTTAGAACTCATCATCTGCATTTCTTGTCCAGGTAAGGACCCTCTGCAAAATTACTGATAGTTCAGGATCAGTTCCTGAGCATATTGTTGTGGCAGCATATGTTGTCTAAAAGGTTTATAGTTATCTATGGACATGATTTTAATTCTCTCTCATGCCATGTACCTGCTTGCACTGCATAAGACAAAAAATACTGATAAGATCCATCATTCAAGTAAGACTTTACTTGACTTAGGTCAGAAATTTGAATGATAGTGTCGCTCAGACAACAGAGATAGTTTTCAGTTCAGGGATCCTGCAACACGCATATATCAAACCAGGACAGTTTTCAGTTCAGAGTGATGCAGGACTCTTCAGCAAGGTCTGTTTCAGGGGGCAGGATTTGTCTGCCACTGTGATGGCTGTGCAAATAACCAGTATTCCAAAGGACTGCCCAACTGCAAGAGAGAGAAAATCAAGCAACACACTTTAGTGTATATCATCAGATTTGGTTTTTTCATGTTTTTGTTTTCTTTGCTAAAATTAGAAGTCCAGAAAAAAAATCAGTATATTAACTGATGGAACAGTCCAAGAGGTCCAAAACTGAATGTTCTGATTTGGATGAACTATGTAAAAGGCAAAGGAAGTACACAATAGTTACAAAGCAATAGTTACAAAGGAAGAGCAAGAAAATGCCTTTTTGTTTTCCACCCACACTGAAGAAGGATTTGGTTCATTTTTTTCTCCTGTCTGAAGACACTTGAGAAAACCTGCTGATGCAAATGTGGGTTAGCACAGTGTGGGAAAGAGGAAGCAATTAATGGAGGTGAGCCTTGGTCCTCTCTTCTTACTAAGTTCTGCTTCATGTATGTAATTTAATACCGATTGGAGTAGCAGTGACTATTCGGTGTCCCCAGTCTCACTCACCCTGAGCTTTATCTCTCTCCTAATTCAAGCAACTTTATAATGAATGGGCTTTTCCCTTTAAACTACTAAGAATATTCATGCAGTTCTTCCCTTTCCTACACCTGACCTTGTGACTTTTGAATTGCTTCAAACCCTGAAGTTTTATCAATCTAACATGAGAAGCATACCAAATTCAGAAGAAAACAAAGATGTGACATATAAGAAAATATAAAAATAACCAGAAATGGAAAATTTATATGGTTATGTGTGGCAGAGAGAGAAACACAGCTTAAGGACAAGACAGCATTCAGAAGAGCTGTGCCTTACAGAAAGGCTAGGGTCTTTATGCTCTTTAAATTCTCAATGAGTAACTTAAAGCACTATTACTATAGTAAGAGAGAACCATGAAAGCCTCAGATGGAGGGAAACAACAATTAGCAAGTTTTAAAGCTTTCTATATTCCATAGGCAAAAATTCAGCTATACTAAGACTCACGTTTCCTGAATATAGGGACTTTGAAACCAAAACTTTATCTTGTTGGGAAAAAGTGAGTCATGATTTTGAATGACAGCAAGCTGCAGTGTCTGTCTCTGATGGTTCACAAGGCAGCAAATCTCAGACCTGTCACTGATCCAGATGCAAGCATTTTCAGTTCTGGGCCCTTGGGAGGGGAAACTGAACTTGCAGGCATCCCTGCGAATGATGCTATAGAACAAACCATGTAAAACTGAAATTCTACACTGAGGCAAGCACAAGATACATTTTTTTGTGGTCTGGTGTTTTAACTGTGATCTAATACAATGATGTCTATTTGACAGAGATATATCTCTGACGGAGATTAATTAGTAAAGAGGTTTATAAGTTTAATTGGATAGCATAGATATCATAAAGACATATATGACTGGCTATTATGCCATATACTGTTATAACAATGATTTTTCAAGCAACCATTATCTCTGTGCTTAGAAAAGTTAAAATACAAAACATAGTGTAAAGTAATTACAAGACTTTAGGAAAAAGGGCTCACGAGATGACTGTTTATCATTCACTACTGCACACAGCCTGATGGTTTACACCCTCAGTGTAAAATGTTACAATGTGATTTGAAAGATTACTCCACTTGCAAAACTGAGGTGGCAGAGCCTTCTCAAGAGGAAATGTTCTAAGATAATTTGCTGCATTCTTTTACAGAATTAGTCCTTTGTAATAGTGATTTCACAGTTTGCTGCCCCTGCATTGATTCTCCCTAAACTCATCCTGATTTTCTGAATGTAAAAACCTGCTACATCACACCACAGCCTTTCTGTCAGTGGTAGACAGTATACAGACAGGCTTTGCAAAAGACACAATAGCAGAGGGCAGACTGAGAGGAAGGAGAGCAGATTGAAGCCATGAAAAGTGTTCAAAGCTACAGGGTCTGCTTTCAGCCAGCTCAGCACACCCCAGGACTCTGGAGCACAGATTATTGCTACATGACTGCGAACTTAAAAAGAAAATTAACTAAAAAGCACAACTTAGCTTGCAATGTGCCCTTACCACACAAAAGGCGAGTGGTATCCTGGGCTGCAATAGGCAAGTGGAGGGCAGGCATCCTTTCCCTCTCTTCAGCACTGGTGAGGACACACCTGGAATACTGTGTTCAGTTCTGAGCTTCCCACTACAAGAGAGACATGGGCATATTGGATAAAGTCCATCAAAGGGCCACAATGGTGATGAAGGGACTGTGGCAACTCTCCTATATGGAAAGCCTGGGAGAGATGCGGCTATTCAGCCTGGAGAAGAGAAGGCTCAGGAGGATCACAATGTATAAATACCTGAAGGGAGAGTGCAAAGAGGACACCTTTTACACCTAAAGGGTATAAAGAAGATGGACCAGGATCTTCTCAGTAGTAACCACTGACAAGACAAAAAAGCAACAGGCACAAACTGAAACACAGACTGTGTTTCAGCACAAACTGAAATGCTGAAACATAACCTAAACATCAGGAAACACTTCTTCACTGTGAGGATGACTGAGCACCAGCACAAGTTACCCAGGGCAGTTTTGAACTTTTTGCCTTTGGAGATATTCAATACAAAAAAGGGTACAGGTTTAAGACATACATAGTGACTGTGGAAGCTTTTCTTTCTCAGCCCAATTTACCAGTAAACCAGTTGCAGATGACGTGAGTTAGTGCCAAATACAAGTTACAGTCCTGTCGCAGTGAAATTCATCTGATTTAATTTTAAACTTTCATGACTGAAAAGGCCAAGGAGTGAGGTGCCAACCAACCCACACACCCTGGGTACTTTCTCCACCACCCCACAGAACAATTGTGACACGCACGTACCCAATCCTCTGCTGCAAACATGCTCATGGTGGGTCAGGAAATGGGCTGGATACAACTGTACGTGGCACTGCTAGAGCTTGCTCAAGACCTCTGAAAACTGCAGACAAGGACTTAAAGCTGGGTGACAGATCTCCTGTGTCCTGCTGTTACAGCGAAACACAACTGAAGTTCCTGAGGTTAAGAAAGTAAGCACTTTTTTACTTGACATAAAATCTGTGCAGATTTAATCTAAAAATTCAGCTCTGATTAAGAATTTCCTTCTCCTCTTTTCCCCCCATCTGGCTGTTTATTGCTGATCCTCCTTCCAGCTGAGAACAGTAACTGGCACATCACCACCCACAGAGACTCTCTAATGATCCAGGGGAAAGTTAATCACACTGTACCATCACATAAATCACAACAGTTGGTCTGTGACTTACTCAGCCCTATTGAGGGCCAGATCTTGAGCTCCCAAATCAACCTTTCTTCTTTCTTTTTCTTTTTTTTTCTTTTTTGGCAATAGGACTATTTTCATTCTTTCATTTCACCTATTGAATCAGTCTGAAGCATCATAATGGCCCATAAAACTACCATCTGGGATATAAAATGTCAGGTTTGTGCACAGGAACAAGATCTGCTGCCTATTCTAGCTTCCCCTGCTATGATGTGCTCTGCGTAGCCCAGGGCATTTCAGAGGGAGATTGCGTATGTAGACAGACAGCACCCTAAAGGGTTAAAACCTCTGCTGTTTTTTCCCTGCCAATATTTTAATATAATGCAAATTAATTTTTTTCTGGGAAAAATTCCTATTCAACACACACACAAGGACATGCAAACACACATACACATTTCCTAGTAATATCCACTCTGTTTATATATCTGTGTTGTGGTGTTGTGATATACAATAAATATAAAAGGAAAACAGACACTCCAACAGCACCAGCTAAGCAGAAAGGCAATATTTTTCCCTCTCCTAGGAGGCTATTGATAGCATTTACCTGTGCTGAATCGAGGAGTAAAGGTACCCAGAGGCCAATAGGTCCTGCACCTCAAAAGTATCCATTCTTTTGAGCACCCAGAACAACCCTTAACCATAGAGAACAGAGGATTCAGTTCCACTTGCAGTAAGGGAATAGACACATTACCCCAACAAAAAGAAAACATACAGTATGAAATGACAGAAAAAAACCCTTCTCCCATAGACATCTTTTTGTGGAATCAGACACTATATGAGGTTTATGGTATTTATCTGACAATAAAACAAACCTAACTTCGCAGAGCTTGCTGTAGCTTGACCCCTCCCTTTTCTCCTAGTTTTGACTTTAGAAAAATGGCTGAAAACATTAGCGGATAAATTTAACCAATTCTGACTAATATCCTTCCTAAAATTAGCTATCAGCTATGAAATCAGTATTCAAAGCATTCCTAACATCTTTTTTTATCAAAACTTCACATACATGGTTCAATAACCATGATAAAACATTTAAAAGATGTACTAAGACAAACATGTGACTCATTTTAGTCCCTGACCAGAAGACACAGCAAACAGCATATCAATTTGTTTGAGATTATAACATTGGCTTCTGCAAGATCAATCTTCCAGATTTCAGTACATTTGAGGTCTAATATTTGCAGATTTGCAAGGCTAAGTCACAATGAGTACTTCAATAAAAGTTATTTTCTCTTTTCATGTAAAATTAAGTCCCAGTGTGACTGTCTACTAGGACAGCCATCTGAAGGAAAGATAAAACACAGAAGATAAGTTCTTGCACAGAATATACCCACTGAGGCATCATTTAACTTTGCTTGTTATCTTGATTTATGCATCCAGCTTTCCCAGTTGGATGGCTGAGGCATAAAATAGTAGAGTGATATCTCTCAAGATTACCAAGAAGAACCTGAAATCTCTTTCCTTAGCTCCATCACGAACTGTGTGACTGATATGGGAGGCATCAGAGCCCCATCTTAAATTCATGTGAGAATATAAATTCAAAACCCAAAATTCTGAGACCGACAGATGCAAAATACTAAAATTTCCCCTTATAAAAAATACTTTTACATAAGCAGTCTGGTATCAAGATTTCAAAACAAAAAAAGTAGTTACCAATTACCAACTTTAATTGAAAAAGGTCTAGTTAGTATTTTGTAGATGCTAAAAAAGCTAGCAGAGAAATTTTTCCAGCTTTCCAGCATCCTGTGAAGTTTTCCTTTCTCACACAAGCTAGCTGAAAACAGTATAGAGGGTTTTGTAAACTAAGACTTTATCTCACAGGTGCAAACTTGTTGTGCACACTCTTGTTATGGTACACAGAAGAAAATATTTTGAAATGGGTGTCATAGCATTCAGCCAATCACTCTGAGAGGTGGATGGTCAAGTGACCAATAGCCTTAGCCATTCTTGTGAACTAAGTTATATAAACGAGTTTGTAATTAATTAAATAATCCCATTTTATCCTGGACTTGAATTCTGTGCCGCTCTTCTCGCCATCCCTGCGGACAACAGTGACGTTATCTCTCTCATTTTTTCCTTCAAAAGAAACAAAAATTCTAATTTGTGCCTGCTGCAGCCTGTCATGGATCACTGCTGAATTTTAAGACATGAAATGGGTCAGTACTGCTCTTAAGAGGAAGCCGATGTCAGTAGAGCTCTATTGTAACTGAGACTATGGTCAAAGAGTAAAGTAACAGAGGTCTATGTAACAGAGGTATGGTCAAAGGAGACAGAGACAAAGCACACTGAGTTAGGTGGCATATCAGGTGAGAACAGTTGATATGCTCAGAAAAAAAAAATACAGACACAATTTTGGGCTCAGAATCCCATAAGCAAGGGTTAGTAGAATGTGTAAGAAATAAGCAAGTGCAGGTGAAGCTGGCAGATGAGTAGATTCTCCTGTAAGAATAAGAAAAACAGAGTGTCCCACTGCAGACCAGCAGAGTCTAGTCCTGGCACAAGAGCCTCTGGACACACCTGGCACTCAACTGTCACACGTGTTTCACACCGAGGGGTTTGGAGAGAGCAGCGTGGCAGGTACAGCTCACCAAGGGGCTCTGCTGAAAGGACAAGCACAGTCAGGAGCTGCTGGAATTCACCCTGCTGAGATGCCACCACGTTTTTGTGCTTGTTGTCAATTGTCCTTTCTCAGTCATGGGAACCACTGATTTGGTTCTGCTAAGGTAACTCCTTCCAAAAATTGTCAGAGAGTAAAAGCATCCTTGTATCTTTTTGGTGCTTGATAGAGAACAGGCCACTTGTCGAGTGCAGCTGGGGCAGCTGGGTTTGAGGGGAGGGCTGATTTGTGGGGATTTACTGCTGTCAGGGAAAAATTGAGTAGCCCAGGATTTCACCTTCTCATAGACTTCAAGATGAACCAAAGCTACAATTTCTTTATTTTTGAACCATACTTTTATGTAGTTTGAAACACATGGGATAAAACAAAGTAAACTACAAAGCACAATTCTAGCTTAAATTTTAAAAATAGTTTTATTGCAGGTTATCACCTAACACATTCTGGATGCTAGAGCTGGGGCTTCAACAATCACATCAAAATCCTATTTTTATAACCCTGAATTTAATGTTGGCCTTAAAATACTGTCTCTCTGTGAGCCAGAAGAGTATTGTTATCCCAAGTCAGGTGTGATTTTACTTAATTTTGTTTGTTAGTTTTGTTGTTTGGGTTTTTTTTTTCAAATACAGGAGCAGTCTGAATGACTTGCAGCTTCATTAACTCTGGGCATTCTCAGTAGTTTCTGCTGGAGATAGTATTTGGGAAATTCAAAGTGATTCCCTATCCCCTATTCACTCCTGATCAGTCAGACCTGAGGGAGATAAGTCACCTTATAACAGCAAGGTGAATCTGGAACTGAAGGCTATTCCCCCTCACTGTTATTTAGCCTGCTGGCTCTTTTACTGCTATCCATTGTGAACTGGTCCCCTTACAACATACTCTTAAAAATTAACCCAGTTATCAGTCATATCAACACTATGTGTACACACAAATTCTTTGATTTTAAGCAACTTCTAGCATTTGGTTCATTGCTAACACTGATGACATTTGATAGTGAGATGCTCTGCTTCAACGTACCCGTGAAAGGACACATCCCTTACTTTCCCCAGGGCGTGAGAAAAAGATATGTTACATACTTTCTGCTATGCTGTGAAGCTGTGGATTGTCCAACACTAGAGATCCTTAAGAAAAGGCTGAAGAAAGATTTTTTAGGAAAGATACAGAGACAGAAAGACTCAGCCTCACAGAAACATTTTGAATTTGATTTTGCTGGCTCTGGCCTATGAAGTCAATGTCATATAAACTGTAATGTCTTCTTTCTTTAACAGTTGTAATAGTAATTAGGACAAAATCTAATTCACAAGCTGGAGTTAAAAGGAATTAGCTAATAATGTATGATTAAACAATAGTAACCAAGGTCACTGCATGACTAAATATTCCGTAATCAGTGATTAGATTTTGTTGGTCGATCTTTTAAAGGACCTGATAGGAGATGACCTCTTCCTTTCAGATTAAATGTCTTCTCAGGCTGAGTTATTATTGATCCAGAAGCTGACCTTACTGCCAGCACTGGCATTCCACATTACTGATCTCTTTGCATATGGTGTGCACGTAGTTGCTGGAAAACTTCAAAGAGATTCGATCAAGTTGATGATTGCTTGGTTAATTAAGAAGGTGCCATATTTTGGTATTCCAGACTGGTTGCTCTCTTCATTCTTAGAGAAATCACTCCCAGATTCAATTAAAAACAGAAGGCAAAGAAAAAAGACTCCATAAGACTTGCATTCTACAGCATAAATCTTGCCCTGTTTCCCCTGACAAGAGGAATGAAAGGGTTTTTTCCCCACTCATAAGTGGAGGATAGGTGTACCAAAAAAGAGGAATTTTTCCTCTCTGTGTCCTGCAAGGTCACTGCAGACCTAAGACATTAAGACACAGAGTGGGAGAAAGTGCTCTGCAAAGCATCAAACACAAGAATGGTACAGTGGTGGCTTTCAGCAATCTCAGAGCCCCAAATGCTTCTTTCTAGATAATTCATATGATCAAGTGATAATAAGCAATTATTTGTCTTTAGGACATAAGGTCATATATCCATCTCACCTCTACTAATTACCCATCAGTTATATTCCTTTTTGGCTGCATGCTGCCATAAAAGCAGTTAATATTAGTCTTCATCCCCACCCTAGAAAATGTTGCTTTAACTCTTTCTCAAAGTTAAAAGAGCAATTCTTTCTTGGAGAAAACATCCAGTCATGCACCAGGAATATAGTCCTGAGATTGTATTACCTTCAGAAGAATGTGGTCTTGTCTTCATGTCAAATGTCATGTTCTCAGGAACAAAATCTTGTCTTGGCCTGTCTTTGAGTGGTAGGAAATTCTCTTTTCAAAAGCCAACAAATTTATTAGTCAGGGATTTTTTTTTTTGTTGGTTTCCACCCCTTTGGGGGGTGGGGGTGAGAGGAACCAACAAAAAAAACCCCACACAAAAAACATAGGGCCATGCAAAATCTTAACCAATTCTACAGATGCAGGCAGCTGCACTAAGAAACAACTTTAAACCCACATAGAAGCCCATCTGGGCTGAGAAATTTCACAAATCATGTGCAAAGACACTCCCAGATTTCTCCTTTTAGGTACAGATTTATTAAGAGACCAATTGGGATTGTGACCCATCCATTAGTTTTGCCTTCTGCAGTGCATGCTCCTGCTGGAAGTGTGGGAAAGCATCTGCAGAGCATATCCTCTGTGCTCCTTCTGTGCAGAGGCCTTGGCTGTGCCCACCCCAACTCTTGTCCTGAGCCAGCACTGCTTCCCTGGGTCTCCGCTAGACATAATAAGGATGAGCACACCATGGCACAGTGTATTTTTTCACCAGACAATTCCAGACATGGTGATGATGTCATTAACTTTTGCCTCCTCATCATTTAGTTGCAATAATTCCTAAGCCAAAACACGCACCTTATTACAAAAATGAAGATGAAAACTGTGAAAGGAAGTTGCTGTTTCCCTGGCCAAAGCAGCATGGTTTGCAAGTGAATACATTCCATGTTGTGTCATCCTTGGAAGGGAATGATCATGAAATATAATACAGATACTTTAACATTGTCCAGGGAAGGTATTCATCTGAATTCTATCACCACACAATGGGCTGTGTGTTTACATCTGTAAAAATATTTACTCTTGTTAAACAAAGAAAGGCTGAGTTTACAAGCACAATAAACAAAGTTGTTCATTCAACAGATCACTCTGAAATCTAGATTTTAATTCTCCCGCACTCTTTATCTAGCACTCATCTGGTTACCTAGATGACACACTCAAATATTGGCCCTAATTGCAAATGACATTACTAATAAATATTGTTCAGCACGAGACTCTTCCCGTGCTTTAAAACAAATAAAAGTTTTTGTTAATTAAAATTTGGGATTCCTCTACAGTCTGCTGTTGCATTTGGTCTCATAAAATAAGGTAGGCTTAAATTAATTCAAATGGAAACAAATTTCCAAGTAAGTATCAAATTCAAATTCCTAATTAAATTCTCAAATTCATAATTTTACAAATAATATTTGAATTTTGTCTCAGCTGTGGAGAATCACTCTACAGAAGCACTAGAAGGAATAAAAACTGGCTCCTCTTAATTTATTAGCTTGTTGTGCATTAAAAGAGTCACTGTAGGTCAATTCTTAAAATTAGAGAAATTTAGGTTTGGCAGGTTTTTGTTCCTAAATCCTTTTTAAATTATTAGAAAGAAGAGAGTAACATTTTTGGGAGTAACAAGTAGTGTTTGATGTACTTACAACGTTTATAGATTGCTGCGTTTAAAAAATTTAGCAAATTCCCAACAGAGAAATTGTTTAAAAAAAAATCATAGAACAAATGTTAAAATGGAATATTCACATCATCCTTTTTTGTGGAAGACAAACCAGAAACCCCTTCACTGAAATCTTTGATAAATGCAAACCTGTTCTTCAGTGAGAAAAATATTACCTGCATCTGAAGTTCTATGTCTACTATATCTGCCCTCTCTCCTGAGCACAGAACAGAAGGGTAAAAATCTATGCACTGTGCATGAAGGGGCTTTATCAGGTCTGTTCAGATGCAGAGGGACCAAAGGGAAGATGTTACAGAGAATTCCCATTGCATGTCTTCTTTTGGATCCTGTGTTTGCAGTGAGGACCGGCTGCTGCCCCCTGCTCATTCTGAAGCCACCAGACATGGTGACACAGTGCATGAACCCTACAGCTCACAAGGGTCCCATGAGACCCAGCACCTTGACTACATGTCTTGTACCACTTTCACTTAGCACCACGGAAGAAGGACAGGAGATGGTTTTTACTCACAGCCTAAGCACCGAGAGCAGCTATTCAGAGCTAGGTGCACCTCAGAATAAGCCTGCCTCAAGTTTGTCTCCCGCCCATTCACAAGTCACTTTGTAGAGGCAAAAGTTTATGGCAAACAGCAGGAAAGTCTTATTAAAAGACTATATTCAAATAGGAAGTAAAATCAAATCATTCTGCCCCTCCTCCCAAAAATCAGGAGATAGTTGCCCAATAGCTCTTTCTGTTGAATATTAGTTTATTACCTAAGACAGAGCTCTGGCTGGCAATTCCTGTCAGATACACATTCTTTAAACAATAAAAAGCTGCTTAAAAATAATAAAGTTGGCCTGGAAAGAAGTATTGATTTGAGTATTTGATTCCTGTGGGAGCAACCTGGGTTTAATCTACCAACGCTATAATACAGATATTTTTAATGCCTTTACTTAGATATGATAACACAGAAAGTATTGCTTTTAAAGTTATACTTCTATGGGAAGTACAAGATGCCTAACAGAGAAGAAAACAAGTACACAACAATCCCTTGAATGATTTGCAGCCTTGTGAAGCAGAAATCTTTCTCCAAATTCAATGTCATAATCAGACTGCAGAGGTCACTTAGTGAATTATCTTCAAACATAAAAGCAAAGGTCTACCCGAAGTAAGGGGTTAAATGTGAGAAGTCTGAAGAGACAGATGCTGATCTGAATAAGTCACTGAATAAATATGAGGCAAGCTGTAGCTTTCTGTTGACCTCCTAAGTGGTGGGGATTGGGAAAGAAAACAACAGGAAGAAATTCAAACAAAATTAACTCCTATAAAATAGTAAAATTATTCAGAAGGTGTGGAGGAATGCTAATGCTTCCAAATGTGTTCACCTTTCAATGGTGCCCTTGAACAAGTAAGGAAAGGTAATGCACCACACAGACAAGCATCTGGAGTCTGCCTCTCTGAACAGACCCAGTCTGTTTATCCCATTCTAGCTGGAATCAATTCTCACAATCTTCTTGTTTGCAGTGAAGTGCCGATACCAAAAGCACCAAGTGACCTAAAAGGCATGGCAGTCTCAACTCTGGTATGCCCTTGGAAACGAGACAGAGTCCTGGAGAGCAGACCCTCCAAAGCTACACAACCCTAGAACAAAGAGGAGGGAAATGGTAAATTAGGAAAACTCTGTAGATCACAGCGCTGGGAAATTCATCTGCCTTTCTGTGCTAACCAAGACAAAAAGTATCACAAGGGCTCAGCCCTCCTGAGCTCTGGGGAATCAGCCCTATTTAAGTGAGTTGTTCTAAACCCAGCTTTGATACCCCTCTTGAGAGTCACTTGCAGCTCACATTTTTAAGCTAGGACACCCTCGGGGGGTGTGTAAAAGAATGTTTTCAGTCCCACCTGGATTGAATGGCAGCTCAGAGCAGCAAGCACTTAACACACAGGACCAGGGTTAGGTATTCACAACAATACCTAATGTTGTGCTGTTGAGCAACAGCACAACACCTTAACAGCTTTTGTGGCAAAGGCAGCTGGGCAGGTGAAAGCATCCCACAGAAGGGACCTGAATCATAGGGCAGCTGAGGCACCTACACTGTGGGGTCAGGCACAGATGCGTCTGTAGGGACAGACAACATGGGAGGAAGGGGACAAAAACTGATTTATAGCCACCTTCTCTGAAGCTGTATAATGAGCTCCACAACCTCTTCCTCTGAAGGCATGGGTAGAGAAATTTGTTTTCACTGCCAGCTCAAGAGCTTCACAAAGATACCTGTAAGCGATCTAGTTAACTCACAGTCACTCCAATATTAATTCCACATGGGGTATGAAGACCAGACTTACCTTCTCTTCCCCTTTTATGCTTCCTTTGTCAAACAGGCTCTTACTCAAACATGCATTCACTGTGGGAGGAGAGGCAGAGAAACCACAGAAGACTGACTTATTTTCTTGGGGAGCTAGAAATTCATCACAGCCCATCAGTAAAGGTGTTTTCTAATCACATTATCCTTCAGTTTCTGATATCATCCAAGACCCTATCAGCATTTTTAAGAGTACTCTGTCTCCTTACCTCTTGCATTTTACCTCAGCTTTTCTTTTAGTTATGCAAGAAAGTGATGCTTGTATTGTTTTATGATAGGAGAAAAGCTTTAACTCCTTTCTTTATGAATTCCATTATCAATTCCCATTTAAATAAGCTAAACTAAGACAGTAAAGTGGTCAAGTGTTGTTTAAGGTCAAGTGTGTTTTATGAGCAAGGAGTACAGGTAAGAAAGACCTATGTAAGAGGGTTTATAAAAACTAGGTTCCTCTACCAGAATAGATTACAAAAAATAGACATTTTTCTAGCAAAACAAGCAAATACAGAGAGGGAGAAGAGTGTGGGAAAACAAGAAGATCATAGAGTCATGGAATAACAGAATAGTGTGGGTTGGAAGGGACCTTTAAAGATCACCTAGTCTGATTCCCCTTTTGAGGCACAGGGACATCTTCAACTAGATCAGGTTATGCAGAACCCTGTCCAAACTGACCTTGAATGTTTTCAGGAATGGGGCATCCACTTCTCTGGGAAACCTGTTCCAGTGTTTTACCAGCCCCATTGTAAAAACCTTCTTCCTCATATCTAATCTAAAGCAAACCCTCTTTCAAAGGTTTAAAACCATTTCCCCTTGTCCTATCACAACAGCTAAAACGTTTGCTGTCATCTTTCTTATAAGCCCTTTTTTGTACCTGAAATAATGTCTCCCCGGAGCCTCCTCTTTTCCAGGCTGAACTCTCAGCCTTTGCTTATAGGAGAGGTGCTCCAGCCGTGTGACCAGCTTCTGGCCCTCCTCTGGACTCGCTCCAGGAGGTCCATGTCCTTCCTGTGTTGGGGACCCCAGAGTTGGATGCAGTGCTCCAGGTGGGGTATCACCAGACGGGAGCAGAGGGACAGAATCCCCTCCCTCGCCCTGCTGGACGCGCTGCTTTGGATGCAGCCCAGGGTACCACTGGCTTTCTGGATGTGAGCGCACACTGCTGGCTCATGGGCAGCTTTCATCCACCAACGCCTTCTCGGCGGGGCCGCTCTCGATCCCGTTTTCTATCCCTTC
>NW_008237681.1:4522656-4551967 GCF_000691975.1 Corvus brachyrhynchos
TGCCGGCCGCGAGCCCGCCCTGCACCGCGCCCTCAGGGCAGCGCGGCCGCGGCCCGCACCTGAACCGCCGGGGAAATAACATAAATAAATAAATATATAAATACAACATACACACACAGATAGGGTGACCCTGGACGCTTTGCGGTTATGTCAGAAATTACTCAGTGTTTGCAGCTTCAACTCCTAAAATCTCGCTTAATGCGGCTCCGGTCAGGCTGGTAACAGCAGTCTGTTTCCCAAAGACTGAGCCTCTTAATAAAATTAGGAGGCAGTTCATTGTGTTCCGTTTTTTGGGGGGTTTTTTGGTTGGTGTTTTTATTGTTTTTTTTTTTTTTTTTTTGGTTTTTTTTTTTGTAAAACTTCCCTGATGTGTATGTGTGTATATATATTTAAGTCCTTGACAAATTTGGACTCCACTGGTGCAGCAAGAAAGCTAAAGTCAAATTAATCAGAATAGATTACCTAGATGAGACAGTCATTGCTGCTGAGCAGACCTTTAGGGAGAAAAGTTGTCCTTGAAAAATATTTGATGAAGCTGCTGCACTAAGAAAGGGGCTAAATCTATGAATAAAACAGCCACAGAGAGCTCCAGGGTCCCCATAGGCTCAGTCTGTTAAGCAGAGCGAGGCAAGGGAGAAAAGGGAGAAGGAAAGAGGCTGATAGGGAGAATTCCATTATATACAGCAACTCAAAGCACCTCTAAACCCAGAGAAATCTAGAAGTCTGTCCCACCAAGTACAAGAATCAGAAACAATGCTTTGCCCCAAGGTATCCCTTGAGCTAGTCAAAGCATTTAGATCCCTTGGGTAGGTAGCAAGGAAGAAGAAGGGAAGTTTCTTCCTAATCATATTTTGAAGCACTGGTTTATCTTGGGGCTCTGCCTCCATTCCATAGCCAGAAATAGCAGTAGAGGTGTTTTCCAGGTCAGAATCCAGCCTGGGGACACCCACTCCTCCTATTCTGACTGCGACTTTTGCTGAAAGTCAGTTCAGTGTGGGAGGACTCTTGTGCCATTCTCAATTCACATCAGATTCAGCTCATCTGCATTAAAGGCAGCACAGGGGACCATGATGAAGTTAAACCAGGATATCAAGAATTCCACATCTTTCAATCTCCTCCTGTAAAGCATATAAACAAATCTCTCTCTTTTTTTTTTTTTCCTCCATTTACTTTTAACATTTCTAGAAAGCATGAGTCCTGCAATGCTTCATACAACATGCACCTACAAATTTGATAGACAGGAATAATTTGTCTGAACAACACGAAATTCAGTAAATTAAGAACAAGACACTTGACCACACCAAAGATCCAGCTGGCCCAGTAACCTCACCAGCAGCAAAATCAAGGGAAGGGAACAAGAACAGTGTAAATTTGTAGCGACAGCTCTTCAGACTGCATCCTCAGCCCCAGTGTTTTTTAGCTCAGGGATCTCATGAACCGAAGGAAACACACTTGTGCATGGGGATACCTATTTTGTTGTTGTTTTGTTAGTCCCATATGTTTGCACATTTACTTTAAGCACCCATAGGAATTTTCATTTTATGCAACACCCTATGGCAGAGTTCCGTTACTTTATTCTCTATTTTTCTGTGTGCCACTTACAATTTTGTAGACGTATATCTTCTCCCTTTTCTCCTTTTCCATACTGAAGTCTTCTCCTTTTACACTTTACTAATTTTCAATCATCCAGCCAAGTAACTGAAACAATACCACACAGCTTAGTGAACCAAACACACACCTCTACTAAAAAATATTTATTTAAAGGCAGGGCTGGGGGAAAAAATGTTTTTCAGGTGCTTCTTAAGTGAAATATGATTCAAGAAAAGCAGTGCTGAATAACTATAGGTTACAGGCATTTTTTTTTCTTTGAGCAAATTAGTCACAAGAACTAAACACCTTATTACAAAGAGTTCCCTAGTCATAGTAGTAAAATATAAAATACTAGGAAAAAAAGAAGGCACTTTATGCCTGGGGGAAGGTTTGGTAACCTGTCATTTAAGCAGCCAGTTTCCTCTCAGACTGTCATTACAACATTTTGCACTCTAACAGTAACAATAATAGGCTTTCTCAGGGGCATTTGTCAGCCCTCCTCTCATGTAAAACAAATTATGTCCTCAGGGGAATATTATTTTTAATATCACCATCATGGGTTTTAATAACTCAATAGTTCCCTGCAGAAATGTTGGTCCTCACCTTTATGAGTGCGATGACAAAGGTGGCAGCGATGAATCAGCCCTGAGAGGGTGGCCCGTACAGCACTGAGAGTAGAAGGTGAGTACCACTGACTACTGCTGAAGCCAGCCAGGCACTGTCACAGATGTCCTTGAGGAGAGCATGAGGAATGCCCTCAGAGATGATTGAGATATTAAAAAAAGAGCTGCACTACTGCTGGTTTCACTGAATGCTGTAGGGTACAAGCCTACCTCTGATTCAAGCCATACACTAAACTCTGACTGCTTCCTGATAGGAATTGTATGGCCAGTGATTAGGACAATAGCAAACTTAATGGCATATTTGGTAGGCTAAACTTATTTCTAAACTATTTTTTTCCTATGACTCAGTGAAAATAACACACACACACACAAAAAAGTACCCTCACACTCACCTTGAAAAGCACTGAGATAAGTTGACATCACAGAAAGCCTGTCCTTTGCTTTGTATCCTTTGCTCCCTCACTTCTCTATCACTTCCAAAGGACAGTACGGGGATGTATGTAACTTATTTTTCAGTAGCTGAAGTGATTAATTTAGGAATGAGAACAATGCACATTTTTACCTGATTAAGTCAAACCCACATAACAGAATTTTTTCCATTTATTGTAAATCTTCTGGTAGATAACATTTCATCTTAGTCTGTGCTAATAAAGTACTTTCATCATTGCTCTCTAAGCAAGCAGAATGTGTGAGACTATACAAATTTGGTTGTGGGGGGTCTTTTTGGAGGAGAAGGCATTTTGTGTAACCAAAAAACTCCATGCTAATACTGTCAGACTGAAGCAGAGACAGGTTCACCTGATATTTGGACCATATATATTACCAAGCCTAGTTCACTATGAAGCTTCTAACCCAAATACATATACCAGCTGTGGACAGTGTGAATAGAGAAATATATGGATATGTTCACCCTGAGCCAGTACAATAACATCTTGTACTGTCAGAGGTGTCATCCTACAGAAGCATCAGAAAAACAAAGCCCTGATGACCAATGATCTTGAAATTTTATCACAATTCTTTCTGTGGGGTTAATGCCCTCTCAAAATGCATTCAAGCTAAATTTCCTCCTCTGCAATTTAACTCTGTTTTCCCTTCATCTACCAGCATTTTGCAGTGAGAAACAGCACCTTCCCAATGCTTTCCTCTATGGGCTCTGTAACAGTGCTGGACTGTATGCTGCCCCTCAGCTATCCCTCAGGCTGCAGGACTTCAAGGAGGATTTTCAACTGTTATTTCAGTGAAGTTATTCC
This sequence comes from Corvus brachyrhynchos, assembly GCF_000691975.1. Lineage (NCBI taxonomy): Eukaryota > Metazoa > Chordata > Aves > Passeriformes > Corvidae > Corvus > Corvus brachyrhynchos. Next base: position 4,526,120 of record NW_008237681.1, read on the forward strand.
CACATACAGCTTATAAAGCACTGTGAGGTCCTAAGGGATGAAAGGTGCTATATAAATGCAAATTGTTGCTGTTGTTATGCATGAACCACAGCCAGGTTTTAAACTAGACTGACTATGAAAAATGTCATTTATTTTGACCTTTCCTGATGAGAACCACTGTGAATAGAAAATCTCTAAACTCTTCGGACATAAAGACAAACTCCAGTTCAAATTCTCTGGAAGGTAATGGCAATACTGAAAGTGGGCAAATGAGTTGGGGAATAAAAAATGAATGCTCCCTTACTTAAGCAACACTGATAAGAAACCAGCCTTCAGGCCAAGGAATTTGGGCTCTTATTTTGACCCTGTACTAGACTATAGGACAACTGGGAGGAAATCTGTTCACTGTTCTGTGCTTCTGTTCCTAACTCTCCTCCTCCCTCACCCACCATCTGTTTTGTCTATCCATATGGTACATGTCTATCTACATTGCAAATTATCTCTAAGCTCAGTGTTTGTATAATGCTTTCCTAAAGCCTCCTCCTCACAGTTTCCAAGTGAACAAAGCCAGCTAAGTAGCTGCAACCCTGTCAGGTGCCCAGGCAAACGTAAGTAATTGAATGATACTAATGGGAAAGTGGAAAGCAGGGCCACGGCCCTCCATTACACCAGCTTCTTCCTCACAAGTAAATATTGAGATGCTTTACAGCACTGTTTTGAGAAGCATGAGCTAGCTCAGAGTTAATTAGCTGGGGCAGAGCATTGCATTAATATAGCTATAGTGCCTCAGGTGTAAGCTAGATTGTGCAGAACCAGACTGGGAATCACAGCATGACTGCACTGGGCTTTGAAGAGTTATGCTCAGTACTCACTAAGGAAAAAAAAATTATCCAGAACAAAGAAACTGAGGAATATTTCAAGACCTTCTTTCACTAATGATCTTGAAAGATTAGTCTTCCATCAGTCCCAAAAGTTGACAGCCTTTAACATGTCCTATCTAGTAGATACTTATTGCTCTCCTACTCTGTTATCCAGACACACATGGAGTAGCCTGTGGATCAGTCTGCCGTTCAAGGAAGTTGAATATGTTTGTTGAGAGACACCAGAGTAACTGCATCATACCTGTTTGCCAACTGTTGCCTGATCTCTCACCATGATAGATCTTCTAACCAAAGTCACATCTTTAGCCAGGTGTGATAGCTGTAAAAACCAGGGCAAAGTGCTGACAGTCACAGCTGATAAGAAAAGGAGCATAGACGTCTTTCATGCAGTTTTACTATTGAAAGTACATTTTCCTGTATTAATGCAGAAGATACTACCATGTGTTTTAGTTGACATTTCATTTTAGAATACAATGATGACTGGGCAGTTAATGCCACGAGTTAAGAAAATGGACTTCTGCCCATTTTTCTTAAATATGGGCAGGTGCAAACCTTCTAAACTTTCTCAGGGCCAGCTTCAGCCCAATCTAATTTCATGGGGAGTTACACACACCATTGTAAAAGTCAGCAAGACTACAACAAAGCAGATGTTGGTTCATTTTGGTCCAGAGTAAGAACAGAGTTCCTGTTCAACCTGACAGCCTATCTCACTGCATTGATTCAGGCTTCTCTGGACAACTCTTCCACCAGAAATTCTGAAGAGTGAAATTAATCTTGGAAAGACTCTAGAAACTTGTCACTCCATAATGGGCATAAATCCCTTTCATTCACAGATCTACTCTTGATATTGGCACAAACTGTCTCTCAGTGTCCCAGACTTGCACAAAAATAGCAAGAAGACCAAACATATTGCAATCTTGTGAAACAAGATACCCAGTTTAAAATTAGGCTGAGTGTTTGTTTTGAGGGATTTTGCTGTTTGCTTGTTTCCTGCCCTAAAAAAAAAAAAAAAAAAAAAAAAAAAAACCTCTTTGGGCAGTCTTTAAGTGCTGCCTAACTTACAGTGGTGAGTAGTCTCTGACTAAATGTAAGAATTATCTACAATCATGGAACACTGTGTGGTAAAATTATTTTCATTGGAAATTGAGAGGCATCAAGAAAAATACTATGAGAATATGCACATTATTTTAATCGGAAACCATACCTTTTTGCGAAGTAACACAGAAAAGACACTTATTCTGGTCTCCAACCCTAGAGATAACCAACTACTCAGTCTAAAAAGGAAAGCAGCTGGGCCCCAGAACCCATCAGGAAAAACTACATCCACCTTTATATGATTACAAATTAAATGAAAACCTCATGTAATTAAAAGAAAAAAAAAATCAGAAAAGTTAGAGATAAGGATAAGCAAAACAGAGAATTTTGAGGAAATTTGTATTTCAGACTGTCAGCCCATCTGTAGGCCCTTAGTTTTCAAAGTGAAAAATTAGTCTTGACTTCCTGTATGTGACATTAAAGTTGTATTAATCACAGCTTATTGCCATCCCGATTCTGAAGACATAAGCACAGTTTATATTGCCTTAAGTGGGATATGCAGAAGGTATTGTCAGAAGTAAATCATTGAATACCTCCTGTTTCCCTTTCTACTTTCATAAGAGTATTATTTTTCTTTAGCTTTATATTAGAAAAAAAATGTCTCCATCTAGTCTAGGTCAAAACTGCTTTTTGTATTTTTCCACAGAATATGTGTTCTTAATTTCCTTTACTGGCATGATACAGAAGATACTCTTGTTCATTGTATAACTATATAACCAATGCTTCCATGTGCTGACTGCATACACCAAAGCAAAACTTTCCCAATGGTTATTAATTCAAAACACAATTTCGGTTTCAGAGTCTCCAGTTCTGAATTCTAAAGCCTAAGAAAAAGGACAGTATTTCTATACTTTGTTGTTGCTTCAACTTTTATTAATCTAAATATTGCTACTTTTTTTTTTAATTGATTTGGTGCTTCAGGATCAAATGGAACTCCATTGTACTGTCAGAGAGAATCCCCAAAGAAGGATTTACCTCTCCAGGGCCAAGAGCCGACTGCAAACATGTGACCAGCTACTGGAACTCAGCTGGTGCATGGATACTGTGTAAGAATGACTCCTATACCTGTGCCCTCAAGCTCCTGCCATCTTTATTCACTCTCCTATATCTTCCTCCTCTTTCACATGTAATTGCGTAATTATTTTCACATACACGGAAGAAGATCCTCCCTTTTTTAGATACATGAAGCTTACTATGTGTGCCTTAAGCCAATGCCTGTCCTTTCAGCAAAGACAGACCCAGAAATAATACTGCATGATAATGGTTACTGTAGCATGTACATGATCCAAACAGAATCTGGGGCACACTGTGCTAGATCCTCTCCAAACAGCAGAAGATGGCCTCAGGTTTGAACTACATTAAGGGGTGACCAAACACCATGGCTTTAGACTTCTGGACACAGAGAAATAGAAATGACTTGCTGAAAAATTAAGGACTGAATCAAGGACAAAACCAGGTCTGCAGAACCCTAATGCTAATGCTTAAGGATGACCTATTTTCCATAGTGAAGGGGCTCATGACAAATAGGATTTGTACTTGTGTTATGTATACGGTACAGCCTGTGCTATTAGCCTTCCAATGATATGCTGCTTCACAATTCAGAAGGTGGGCAGGTTAAAAATATGTCATTTCTTCCTTTATGAGGAACATTCTGACATCCTATGAAAATATCCTTCAATCCATGCTATAAAGGTCGTGGAGACATATGCTGCAAAAACATGCAGTTATTTAACATCTGAAATGACTGAGAAATGTGTTGGCATTTTCCTTCAACTGAGTATCTTTCTCTTTTTCACTCATGGTTAGTGAACAGTTTTTGGGAGTTTATGAATCTGATTGCATAAGCACTATTTAATTTCTTGAACTGTTGTAGCTAAAAACCAGCTGTTTGCAAAGCCTATTTTATGACATAATGTAAATTACTTACATTTTACTCCCCCTTCCCTAAATAGCCTTTTCATTGCCATCCCCTTTACTATCCCACAATCTCTTCTACTAGAATGCCTTTACAGAGAATGAAGATTTTGCAACCCAGAACACTGGGTCTTTTTGCTCCAGTTCTGAGCAGATTAGTCATCTCTTTAAAATTTCTAGCAACAGCATCCATTCATGTGTTAAGAGAAAAATAATTGGCTTTTTCCTCTCTACATATCATACTTTACAAGTTACTCCATACATCAGGTTGTGCAAATACTGTATAAGTGTCCTTAAAAGATTTATGTGTTTGTGGCAAGAAGTGTAAAAATTATGCATTTGTATATTTTATTATTCTTGCTGCATAATCCTAGCTGAAAGATGCTGGCTGCTACCATGGTCTATATATGACTGATACACCCCAGCATGGTAAAGATTGATTGCAGATATTCAACTGCATGACCTGAGGACTTGCCTTACATGTTTTATTTAGGATATGGAACACATGGAGCCACAGCTGGGTTTGCTGAAGCACCACAATACATTATGTTGTTTGGTCTATAAAAGAATCCTTGTGCAGAGGAAGGGCGGGAAGAGCAAAAAGAGATAAGTAAATGCTTGCTGAAAATTATAATATTCAAGAGGTAAGGAACACAAGAAAGAAAGGAGCTGCAATGATAAATCAGGCTTCAACATCTAGTATATGAAATGGGTCAGGATGTCGATGGCAGTCAACAGCTCCCGCCCAAATGAAGGAGGTAGCAATGTTTGTGTTTTCAAAATCTTCTCCTTCCCCCAAGAATTTTGGTTGGGTTTTTTGAGCCAGAAGTCAAAGGTTTTTTTCTAGTGCACAGTTTGTATTTCATAGATGAAAGAGTTCTGCCTCCTAACCTAGACCACTGTTGGCTACATCATCCCCTAATTTGTACTTGTCCATTTTATCTTTAAGCATGATGAGCCAGCCTATGCCATACTAGTAATAAACTTTGGGAAGGCAGCATAGTTCATACAATGTCTTATTTTACTGATTTTGACAAATCTGGCTTCCTATTCTTTTTTGAGATGAGTCCTTAGCAGGCAGGAAAAATAACCAGAGGGAGAGTTGAGATCTCTAAATATTCCCTGTCATCACTTGGTATTTGCTGCAGAATTAACCAAAATAGTTTAAGTACCACATAACAGCCTTATTGTCACAGACCACCTTCCCTCCCACTAAATTTTACATCTAAATGTATGTAGCTATATCATGGCACAAAGATATGACTATCTAGAAAGCATCCCAGAAATGAATTTAATTGCATTTATGTTCATAAACACTGGAGAGAAGCAGGTGGCTTTATTTTAAATCACCATTTTATTTTGCACTCAGCTAACAAACAAAATATATCTTTCAAAAATTCAGGACCTAGTCTTCATTTTATGCAGTATTAAAATTATTCATAAATTAAAATGATGAGGAGTATTTTCATGTAAAGAGGACCACAAATGTATGTGGTCTAATACACAGTAACCATTTTTACCGCTTATTTGGAACTCAACAAGTCTCTCCACAAGTGCATCAAAACCAGAGTTTATGAAGGAAGTTGTGTGTCTGGGCTAGATCTCTCAGAGCAAATACGGGCAGAACTGCAGGATGCACTGAAGAATGAATCTGCACTGCACAGCAAGAGCAGCCATGGAGAGCTCTTTTCCAGAATATCTAAACGGAAGTTTCCTTATAGACATGTACCTGTGCCATATATACATGCCATGTACATGTCTATAAGTTTCCTTATAGACATGTACATGTGCCATAGTCCAGCTTCCCCAAAGTCGACAGTAAAACCCCCTAAGAGTTGTTTAGCCAATTAAATATTTTCCAGATAATAAAAATCTTACTTGTGAATCACTTCAGATCTTTTACTTGTATTTTATAACTATGACTTTAACTTATTTTTATATTATCTACTTGTTATATACCCTTAAGTCTAGAACACAATTTTTCTCCCACAGAGCTAAGAAGTGCACATGACAAGATTGTGATCTGATATTGTAAACAGTGACTACAGCACCATGTAAGATCAAGTGCTGTCCCTTGCTGAGCACCCTTATCTCCTTACAGAGATGAAACTGGTCCAAGGGTTGATACAGAGAATCACAGTGTAAGGCACAGAAACTCTGTTATGCATCTTATCCAAGTGTTGGAGGCTTCCCTGCTGATGGGAACAGCAGGGATGAGAAAAGTGGAAAATTAAGGCAGCTGCACAGTTCTGTTGCTTTCCTATGACTCCTCACACAGGAATGAGCTGGAGACAATCTATAGGGAAGCATTAGGAATGTAGGAATTGTTACCTTCAGAGCAGGAAGTTGGGATTTCAGGTGTACACAGAGCAAGAAACGTGAGTGAAAGTCCCCTTACTTGCCTCCGGATGATGACATCTCCTGATCATCACTGAGAGAGCTTGTCAGTATAAATTTATAAAAACCTTTGTAATAGAAGTTAATATTCTCAGGTCACCTTTAGCAGGGAAAAGGAGAACCAAACAAAACCCAGGCTGCCTAACTTGGTTTTAAGCCACAGTTTCTTTTGCTACATTTAAAAAGGTCCAAATTTTGTCCACTTTTGACAAGTGTCTTACTTGACATTTTATATCATTCATGTCAGTCACACGTATTTTCTAATGCAAAGTGACATGTCAGTCACCTGTCACACTGTTGTGTCTGCAAGAAGAATTTCTATGAGCTAGAATTTGCTTAAAATCAGAGGTGGAGTACGGGTGCCTTGCAATGAACTTTTCTTTCCCGAAAGCAGATGATATAGTGGAGTACCTCTTTCTGATCTCCTGCAGTTTTATTTCCCGGCATAGGAAATGCATTATTCCCATAAATGGCAAAGGGGATACTGACTCTTCCCTCCATTTAATAGTTTTGGTTTTAGTGCATCGTAATCATTAATAATCTACTCTATTAAGATTAAACTAAACTATGCCAGATGTTAAAACAAAATGGTAAAAAGACAACAGCTGAAATGGGACTGGAGCAGTATAAATTATCCTTCTAGTACCTAAGAGAGGTAGTCACAGAGAGGATGTAAGTACTCTCTCCCAAAGGAAGGAAAGTGACAGAGCAAAAAGCGACATGCAGAACCTGGGAAATTACATAAAAGTTATTTACTGTGAGAACAGTTAAACATTGGAAGAGGTTTCCAGAGAAGTGGCAGGATGTCCTTTGCTAGAGATATTAAAGACTTGGCTTGACAGGGCCCTGTTTAACGCAGTCCAATGCCCTGCTTTCAGCTGGAGCTTGTACCAGATGACCTCCAGAGGGCCTTTCCAACCTAAAGGTTTTCCATCACTCCAAGATTCTAAATATTTGTGAGAAAAAAATTGTTTAAAAGCAAAAAAAAAATCACTGTATGCCACTATCTTCACGTGTTTCTTTTTCAAATATAGCACAGCAATGTATGCTAGCATGTCTCAGACACCTTTGAATACAAAGATGAATCTTGAAAGTCACACTTTGTTGTGAGCTGAGGCAAAATCTATCATTCACTAATGGTCTGTATGGCACCTTGAACATTGCTGTTCAAATGTGTGTAGCTGTGGGCACTGTAACTAAACATTTTGTAAATCCTCCAAAGCACTTAATGCACTTGACAAGAGCACAACTATTTTTGCAAAAATACCTTGCACATTAGCCCTTAATTAATTAACCTACAACCTTAATCTACAAACAAAACCTAGTAATGGACCAAAACCCAAAGGACTACTTAAAAACATAGCAGAGAAAAGAGAAAGAGATCAAAGCTCATGTTTCATTAATCCAGCCGTTCCTGATGCTTTCTGATCTGCTTACTGACACTTAGCTATAAGCCAAAACACTTGGTGTTTAGTTGTAGATCCACATAATGAGAACCTTAAAAATATTTCTTTGTACTAAAAATTAATTAATTAATTAATAGAAACCAGGGACATCAGATGAGATTGTGGCAATAAAACTGCTTAAGATTTTCTGGAAAGGCAATTTTATATATAGAATGGGACCAGTTTACTGACAGGGCTGTCAGCAAACTTGGGCAATTTTGTATACCAGAGCAACTGGGTTTTTTTAGTAACTAATTTATTTCCCCAAAGTGCTTATTCAGTTGATCTGACATTATTGATGAAAGTGCTTAGAAACTGGCAAATGCTTCCAGTTAAGTTAAAAAATATATTTAAATAGAAAATACATCTATCCATTTCTATCCCCTTCCTCTTGCTCTTGTACTTTCTGGGAGATCCTGTAATTCAGTTTTCTGAATAACTATTTCTTGAGAGATGAAGTGAAATTCTCTTTTTCCAGCTGCCCAAATCATACTGGCTATTTTCATCAAGACACTCATATTTACCACAGGAGTGGCCTAATTACCAGACCATAAGAACAGTCTGTCCCAGGATATCCATTCTTTCCTGTTGTGTTACACTTAGTATTACTTAATATCATATGCAAATGGGACAGCAATACTCCTGTCTCCACTGAAAGAATATACTACCCATCATCCCCACCCTCCCTGATACTGCAAACACTCAATTATTTATGTCCCAAAGAAGTTTAAGAATCAATCCCAAGTGACATACGTAATGTGTTCTTTCTCTCTTTTGTGAATCTTTCATTTATGTCTGCATGTAATTCAAAAGCAAGACCATCTAAATGCAAAGCAGAGAAGAAGATTCAGAAAAGCAGTCATAATTTTATTCCTAATCAAACCAGTTCAAGATCTGCAATTTTTTGCGTGGACTAAATGTACATCAAACTATCTGCTGTGGTTTTAACTTTGTTTCTGGTGGAAACCTGGTATTTGCTAGCTCCTAAGCTGCAAGAAAGACCACAAGCAGACTATAGAAAAATACCTAATTGTGTTCCCTCTGGGTCAAAGTCCCACCTGGCTGTTTAGAAATTCAAGTACCTTTCTTAAGGAAACTCCAGATCAGACAACCATATCTATTTGGTTTCAGGTTTTAGGAAAATTCTTCCGTTTTACTAAAACAGAAGTCAAAATTTGGAAAAGCCAAGGACATTCCTTGCCAGAATGGCATGTATGTCTGCACCAGACCCACAAGACAGAATAATCTCAGGTATAAAGAAGGAATTTTCTTGGAGGAATCAGTAGTTTCTAAAAGGCAAAATCAGTTTACTTCAACAACCTTGGTTCAAACAATTTCTTATAAGATGTTTCATTTTAAAGATATTGAAGAAGTTACAATCATAAGATGCAAGCCTGCTAATGAAATCTAGCAGGTTTTCCACATTTTTCTCTCAGGGAAAAAAGAATATACCACTTTTGCTTGTTACAGTTTTTCATGTAGGAAGAAGATATCTTTCATTCCTTTAATATTCTTTTGGGTTTCTCTCGCTCACTCTTACCCACCTTATTCAATAGAGCCTCATTAGTGAATGATTTTATCTCTTTTTTTGTTGTTTTTACCATATATTTTTGTGGTTATGTTAATGTTCTAAAGACAGTTCTCTGAAAAAAATAACAAGATTTCTGTAAGCAAATATTACTACACCACTTAAAGTTAGCGGGGGAATTGGTGGGGATATTTTTGGGGGTGAGGTAGTTCAGCCATAACTCTCAATAAATAAGTAAGAATCCCATTCAGGATGTTGGACTAGTCCTTGGCTATTTCCCTGGTCATAAGTCTTTCTTTGAACAATTGCTACTACAAAATTAACAGGCTGAATAACCATGCTGTTGGATTAATTAACATGTTAAATTTATTAAACATATTGTTACAAATGTGTATAAATAGAGCAATTCAAGTGTTCAAGGAGGATTTAAAGGAAAGGAAATTTCAATTAGTTCCTGAAGTTACAGAAGAAAAAACTGAGCTATTTCCATATCAGGGTCACATTATCCTTTCTGTAAGCTGAAAAGACACATAACATTCATAATTTAAAGAATAGCTGAGATTTAAGGACACCACAGTAAATGCCTTCAATAGTCTTGCAAAGAAGATATTATGATGAAGGGATCAACTGCACCCTCAGTAAATTTCCAGGTGACACCAAGCTGAGTGGTGCAGTTGGAACACCTGAAGGATGGGAAGCCATCCAGAGGGACCTGGACAAGATCAAGAAGTGGAACCATGGGAATCTCATGCAGTTTAACAAGACCAAGAGCAAGTGTTGCACTTGGGTCAGAACAACTGGTATCAACATGGTATCAACACAGGCTGGGGGGTGAACAGATCAAAAGCAGCCCTGGAGAGAAGGACTTGGGGGTGCTGGTGGGTGAGAGGCTGGACATGACCCAGCACTCCCAGCCCAGAAAGCCAAACTTGTCCTGGGCTGCATCCAAAGCAGCGTGGCCAGCAGAGCAAGGGAGAGGATTCTGCCCCTCTGCTCTGCTGAGACCCCAGTTGCAGTGCTGTGTACAGTTCTGGGCTCCCAGCACAGAAAGGACAGGAACCCTTGGAGCGAGTCCAGAGGAGGGTCACCAAAAATGATCAGAGGGCTGGAGCACCTCTCCTACGAGGGAACTCTGAGAGAATTGGGATTGTTCAGCCTGGAAAAGAGAAAGAAGACTTCAGGGTGGCCTAATTGCAGCCTTCCAGTACCTGAAAGAGAGTAGGTTTAGATTTGATATTAGGAAGAAATTCTTTACCGTGAGGTTGGTGAAGCACTGGAATAGGTTGCCCAGATAAGCTGTGGATGCCTTATGCCTGAAGTGTTTAAGGACAGGCTGGATGGGGCTTTGAGCAACTTGTTCTAGTGGAAGGTGTCCCCGCCTGTGGCAGGGGGGTTGGAACTAAATTATCTCTAAGGTACCTCAAACCCGTGGAAACCCAGGATAGTTGTAAACCAGACTCCTGCAGTAGTATCACAAATTTCTCTCCACAGAAATACCAAGTGCCATGGCTTGCTTTAAACCTGCACAATACAAACACACAATGGATCCTTCCACAGAGATTACTGTATGTGGTTGGTTAGTGTAATAACCTTTAAATTTTACTCAGATAAAGGTAAACCAGAATAGTGCCTGGGCTCTCCAAACCTTTAAATTTTTCTACTGGAATTATGGTTATATGCCACTCAACAAAAGCATTTGCATTAATCAGTCCTAGGCACCACTTTTAATCAATGGATATCAAAGGCTTTCTACGAGTCACTGGAGACAGACAAGCTCCTACAAGGGGAGAAACCCACAACATCCAAAATGAGGTCACAATTTCAATTGCTCTTGTGTACAATGCTGTGATCATCCTTTTTTCCAGATGCAGAGAGCACAAAGGAAGAGCAGTGAGGTATCTGTGCTGGATGTCATTCTCCAGCAGCGGCACTGGCTTCCCATCCCAGTCCCGAGTCATGACTTACCAGTCTAGCAGAAACAGACTTGCTTCAATTTATCATAGGGTCATTTAGGCCCCTGCTGCATGCCCTTAGCTTCTTATCACTGTCAGAAAGATGTACAGAACTTTTTACAGCCCTGAAAGATATAAGAATGTCATTAAAATGAACATAACATTACTAGAATAGCAGAAAGGGAAAATGAGCTCTTACTGTTTAATCAGCCCGCTTAACAGTTTGGATTTGTTTTATTATTCTAATTTTACCACTCCAATTTTATGAACATTTACCCTAACCCTCGGCTTGTTCAGATTCCTCCTCAAGTCCCAATTCATGACTGTTTGCTTAATACTTGAGGGATTAAGCCAGTGAAATTCAAACAATTTACCACAGGTCTTTAAAAGGTTTCTTTTCGGTTTTACTAGTGGCTTAGTCACTTGGTAGATCAGGCTGCTTCCAAATCTTGCCTCTGATCCTGACACATTACCACAGAGGGCGAGTGGATTTATCCAAAAGAGGTCTTACGGAATTCAAGTCTCAGGCTGCAGCGTTTGCAGGCACAAGCTTGAAGGTGTGCTACAATTTCAGCTGTGATTTCCAGGTTGTGAAAGATCCTCTGTCGCAGAAGACAAGAGTGGAACATTTGGCTTGAAACATGTGAGAATGAAATTGTAAATTGAGGCTATGCAAACTGAAGAGAAATAAGTTTTGGCATCCTTCTTTAAAGTTCCCCTGATTTACTGGAGAATTTGAGCTGGAACAAAAGGGTGATGGAGCACAGTGTAGAAGGCTGTGACAACAGAACATGCCACTTGGGCCAAACTGCAAATATATTGAAACCTATTAAATGGAAGCATAAAATAATACTGATATGATACTGTGCCTGTGTGCATACCATGCTTTGATAGAGGTAGCAATGTGAGATACAAATTAGCTGAGAAGGAGAAATTCTGCATGATCACATACAACTCACCAGAGTTTGGCTGTCTGAAGGTAAATGGAAGTCAATCAGGTTAACTCCTACCCTGCATTCTCCTAAACTGTCAGTTATATAAACAGACAGAATGCAAATGTGTTTAGCTGATGTGAACTGAAATGGCAAAAAGCCAATAATGACACCAGAATATTTTGAACAAAACCTCAGACTTGCATTTATTTGATTTTTTCATTTTCCTGCATTTAAAATTTATGTTTTGCTTCATGTTATGGGAAATGTAATAAAAGCAGTTAACAACATGATGTTAAGCTTCATTTGTGAACTGTTTGAGAAAAATCAGAATCTGCCCAGCCCATTAGTGAAGTGAAAATTGTACAGGCAGAATTCCAGCACTTTTGAATAATTGAATCTAGATTTGTTCATTAGAGTAACCTTCAGGGAGCTATAATGCAGATCCATGACATCAGCAGCTTTAATAGGAACAAAAATGTGAATTTGTCCAGAAGAGCACCATAAGGCTGATTAGGGGGCTGAAGCAACTCTCCTATGAAGACAGATGGAGAGAATTGGGATTGTTCAGCCTGGAGAAGAGAAGGCTCTAGGGAGACCTTAGAGCACCTTCCAGTACCTAAAGGGGGCTGACAAGAGAACTGGAGAGGGACATTTTACAAGGACATCCAGTGACAGGACAGGGATGATGGCTTCAAACTTAAAGTGGGTAGGAAGAAATTCTTTACCATGAGGGTGGTGAGGCACTGAAACAAGCTGCCCAGAGAAGCTGTGGATGCCTTACACCTGGAAGTGTTTAGGGACAGGCTGGACAGGGTTTTGAGCAACTTGTTCTAGTGGAAGGTGTCCCCACCCATGGCAGGAGGGTTGGAACTGAATGATCTTTAAGGTACCTCCAACACAAACCACGCTATGATTCTGTGGTGACAGGTATTCTCAAAATTTTTCAATACTAAATTTCCTTTTGCCTATATACAAGTATACACTCTTTATATCCCCGTACACAGAAAGTTATTAACTTATGTGACATGTCAGTGGGAGAAAGTGACAAATATAAATATATATAAATGTTTTTTAAGGTATGAGGGCAGCAGCTGGGGTGTAATACTCCTCTGCCATCTCCCATTACAGGGTTCTCAAGAGGCAATGACCCTGACAGTGTCTCAGTCTCAGTCATCTATACTTACCAAGTATCAGTCACACTTTTCCACCGATTCCTCCTCTGCCTGAGCCTATCTTCACTTTTTGCCCAATCTTATGGCCTATCAGAAATCTCTATTTTCTACGCCTGTATATCTGCAACAGACTTCTAATATCTTGTTCTCAACTTCTAAGTCTCACTTCACTTCAGTTGATTCTAAAAATTTGGCACTAAATAGGATGAAAAAAAATTTCCAAGTAGAAGCATATGGATCTCTTACTGTATTTCACCTTAGCCTAATCACTGTATATCTTAATCCTCCTCTATCTTGACTCCTTCCTTACCTTCCTTCCAGGCCAAAATCACACCTCTTTGAAAGGGATAGTAATATTTCCTTTGATGTGGGAGCAGGGAGGCAGGGGAAGAGCAAAACTGGTATCACATCTCCCAAATCCTCTCTTGCTTTTCTAGTCCACCAGTAGGGTAGAAAGAAACATGTGAGAAATGGCTGTGGGAATGCTTTCTGCGGATAGCTGAAGCAGACCTGTGAAAATGACAAAATACCACCCTACTTTTGTAAGCAAGTGATGCTACATTTATGGATAAATTTGGTATTTCACTAAATTTGGAGGTCCACGCAACATTCCCCAACTACAAAACTGCCTGAGTTTCTACACTTTGAAACTATTGCATAATAGAAATGACAGGACAATCAAAATGCAAACAGTTTTTACTGGTTACGGCTTTCCATTATTTATAGCTTCATGTCCCTTTTGGGAAATGCCATCCCAAAATTAAACTTAATTTTAGTCTCCAAAATTAGTCAAGTCCTATGACTCAGTGGAGGAGAGAATGTTACACATGCATGCTTCTAAATGGAGCGGGCAGTTTAGTCTATTAGAATTCATTAGAGACTGAGTCATAATTGTGAAACTGAATTTGCTTAGGACAATAACCTTCAAGAGAAAATAAGTATGACAGTGAGCCAGTTCTCATTTCACCAAGAAGTCAGGCAGCCTCCAAGCTTTCTTAACTGCAGTAATCCCTTCAAGTTCCCGCCTGGCAGGATTTAGGCTGCCTCCTCTACTTTCATACATAAGAACTTTACCACATATGACACCTGCAAAAAATGTCACATGAAACTGGCATTTGGCTGCCTGGAGTGTTTAGTCTGTGTAACATCATTATCAAGACACTAAGAATTCATTCCCAGTCTAGTTAAGGAGTAAAATTAGAAAGGGACTACATACAAAAATAACATGAATAAGTGGAAACAGCTGAAATAATTCCCTCTGCACACAGCAAATGAAGTCTAATAATAAATTATTAAAACAAAATGTTAAATATCAGCTGAAGATCCAAGGTTAAAGTTAAATATTGGGAGTAGTATTCCAAGAATGAGAAGGCTTGAGTACATCGCACTTGATCACAGATTATTGACTGTTGCTGACTTAAAAATTAGCGCTTAAAGAATCAAATCATTGTCTGTCAACAGCTTCTCAGTTTGGCAGGAGAGAGCTACACCCCAGTGTGCAAGGGTATATTTCAGTACTTATTTCTCCCAGATTGAGCACAACAGATTCTTCAGAGTCATATTCTTTCTCCATTCTGACTTTGGAAAATACTTGGGGAAAGGATAACTTTGAGAGTAGAGAATTTCCATCTATTTTGCCTGTTATGAGTTCATAGAAGCAACACTGCTGAAGACAGGTTAGCTCAGTTACAAACTTTGACAGTGATTGCAGAACAGCAAGTACTCGCTTTTCATTCATTCCTGGCTGAGTGGCTGCGCAGTGTGTGATATTCATGTACACTCAGGTGGTTCCGAATTTAATTTTGTCTCTAAAGTACATCATTAACAATTAATACTGATGCTTCACAATTCATTTAAGCATACAGCAGTCTTCTGTTTTTCACAGTGGCAGTTGCGTTCCAACTCAATTGGGACCCTCCCTAAATCTATCCTCTAATAGCTTGCTTAATTTTATTTTTGTATTCCACAGTCCTTGATAACAGCAAGCTAATTTCTGTAACTCCGTTTGATGAAAATGTGCTGATGGAACTCATATTTCACTTCATTGACTGTAATGAGCTATTTCATCAAACTGTCCATGTGACACTATTATAGAGAAAATGATAAATTTACTAATTTATTCACTAGAAATTTCATTGGAAATTTAAAAAGGAAAAGAAAAAAGCCATGAAGTGAGTTACATTAGACTTCTACCAAATGATATGTCAGGGTCTACATGAAACAAAAGCACTGACTACTGCTACACTTAATGAGGTGTAAACATTAAGTATGTGTTGATTAATCAGTAGTTGCTTGAAACTGAGAACAAAAACCTGCACCACGATACAGGTTTTCCCTTGTAAATATTTACAAGCTTTACCTTTTCATCATGAGGTGCTGCTACCATCAGAAATCAGAGTTTCATTCACACACTTCCTCTTTGCCTGCGAGACCTCTTACCCATGTTAGGCACATGGATTTGGATAAATTCATCAGCTGACAACCAAGCTGTCATAGCAAAGAAGTAATTCCTCCAAAGATCATTTTTACAAAGATTATTTGCATTTACCTCTTTTAAAAAAGAGGTAAAATTTTTAAATAATTTTTTACTTGCAACCATAATGTTGTGTGGGATGAAACACTATTTTGGAAGAACATTAGGAAGCATGTAATTAGACAATTCATCTCGTGCTAATATTAGGCCTGGAAATAGAGACAGTATCACATGGCCTGCCTGGCTTATTTTTAATTAGATGTCCTCCACCTGCTTACAGTTATGATCCACATCTTTGATCGCTCTGCCACAGACCATCCAGAAACCTAGGCACTAGCCTGGAGAGCATGCCACTGGAAAATCACAAAACCAACTAGGACAATTACTCATAATTCTTCCTTGATCCCATTTTGTACCTATTCAGAGACTTTCTTTATCTGTACTCAAAACCGCAGCACACTCCTCCTGCAGTAGTAACTTCCTGCACTTGTTTATTGTGGAAAGGGATTTTGTAGGCAGTGAAAAATAATTTTAAAACTCACACAATTTTAATTACCTTCAAGAAATTATGAAACCAATAACAAGGCTCAAAATAAAATAATATTTCATATAATGGTTAATTAATTATTGGACTTTTCTGGTCCATATAGTTTTGGGGAAAACAATTTACACAGGGAATTGTCCAGGGGCTTTTTTGTTTGGTTGGTTTGGGTTTTTAAATCTATTTGACTGTCACTTTCAAAAACTGCTTTCTTTGCTAGTCTAAGCTAGTCTCTGGAAGACTAAAATCCAAAACAGATGATTGCATAAAGAGCCCAAGCAACTATTTGCAAGACATATCTTGTGTTTACTCAAAGATATACCATTCAACATAAATAGAAAACTACCACAGGAAGAGAGCAAGAGGGCTTGTCTTTTCCCTCAGAACCTGAATGTTTTAAGACAGCCCACTCCCTACTCAAAGCTGAAGATAGCCACCTGAAGGCAGTGACTCAGCAGCAATCACCTTGCTGCTGCACAAGGGATTTCTTCTTAGGGTGCATTACAAGGAAAAACTGCTCAGTTCACATGCTTTAAATCAAACCACAAACAAAGAAACCAATGATTTAATACTGATGTGATTAACTGACAGTTGGCAAACTATACATTCAGAATCAGTATCACAACACATAAACCACACTATTAGAATGAAATGTTAATTAATACCTATAAATTTCTAAGCACACTGTAACTAGTCCCAAGAGTTACAGCACCCCCCACGTTCACAGTTACACACACACCACTCTCTCACAGGGCTCAAGGGCAACGAGCCCTCACCACTCTCTTCTGGGAGTGCAGTTTCCCCTACTTGCACCCCCATCTTGCTGGAAATGTGGGTGCTCTTGCTTTGTGTCCGTGCTGCCCTCTACCATCCCTATGTGGCTGAGAAATCACACCACAAGTTCACACACACACATCCTTATTTCTTTGTTCCGTGTCCTGAGACCACAGTGGCTGGATTGCTCCGATGTGAAGGATGCTCTGTTAGGTCTAGACAGAAGTTGTCATGCCAGAGGAAGACTTTTGGAATTATCAAAATAGGTTTTGACTGCTGCTCTCTTCTCACTTCCCTCTCCCCTCCTGTCACAAATTCACATGGTGCTTTCATACTTCTTTTCAAGTTGACTCATTCATTTAACTTCTTGATTAGATTGAGGGCCATGTGGGTACCCCAATGAGGTTACACCAACTGGTCCAAATAGAGAAAGAAGGCAGTGAAGAAGCTCTTCAGGAGAAGAAGTCATCTGTTTCAATATATTTCTACCCTCCTCCATTTGAATAGCATCTGCTCAGAAAGCGCTCACACTCCATCATGGCAATGTATGGGGCAAACTCACCACTGGGGTTAGTGGACCAAGAACACGGTGGATTACGTTGCTACCAAACTCCTGCTGGATTGCACTCTCCCTGCTTGGACCAGGCACTGGGAAAGAGCCATTTAACCTCCCGCTCTGGCTTCAGCTTTAATCAGTCCTCAAATTGTCACAACATTTAGACATATGAGTGATCAGCAGCTTTTTCTGCTAAGGTATCCAGTCCTTAGGAACATAACCTCCATAGATCCTCTAGAAGTACAAACTTGGCTTTAAAACTAGGTAAACATTGAGGAATGGAAGCTGCTCTCCTTTAATGAGCGCAAGTTCACCACTCTATAATTAAAATATATAATTATATAAGTCCTGAGTGCATCAAGTAGCAAGACAGCCTTCCTAAGAGATTTGTGTGTAATAGGCCAATTAGTCCCTAGACCCCTATCCTGGATTTTGAAAGCAGTGAGAAGACCCAAGAAAGAGTGATTTTTTTGCTATTAGTAAAACTTCCCACATACCCATCTTCATGCATGGTCATCAGTAACCACTAAGCTGATGATACTTGTTCAGTATCTGTTTGAGGAAAAAAGTTTTCTTCCAGCAGGCTTTTCATAAAGCATAATTAGATGGATTAAAACTGTCCTTGCTAAATCTGCAGTCTCCAGAATGCCACTGTATGGTTAATTTACTCATCTTTGTTCCAGCCCTATTGTGCTAGTTTTTGTATTACACAGATTGATGTAGCAACCATCTATAAACATGAATATAGTCCTGGCATAATAGGAAAAACACTCAAACAAACAAACAATAGTTTCCTCTGCAAAGGAATACCTCTAGCTCAGACCAGATAGTTTTTATGCAGAGCATGGAGATAAGAGAAACAAGTGGCCTCTGAAAGTCACTTTTGTTCTCTATGCTATACGAGGGAAGCAGAAGACACAAAATAATGGAGACATTAAAGATATTTGGTCCTCTTTGCCAAAGATCTGAGTCTGGAGGCTGTTACTAAAAAATGCTACTTTAAGGGATTTTCCTAGTGGAGTCATAGTCTGTTAGCAGTAAACAGAATGGGAACACAGCAGAAATATCATAAGCCTCCCAGTTCAATACAATCAATATTAAATATTTAATCAAGCCTATTAAAATGGATAGCAATGCAAGTCTTCAAAGAAAATAACAAAAGTAATTTAACAGAAAAGACTTGTAAAATCTTTTTCAGAACCTGATACCATAAGCAGAGTAACCAAGCATCAAAGATTACAGATTAGCCAAGTCTTTCCCCTTTCCTGGTCTCCTTACATATGTTCCAACTCATATTCAACTTTACAACAAGACAGATAGCACCCATCTATATGAATATGAAATTACCCATTTGCAACACTCTCAGACTGTGCTCTGCCCACAATCCCTCAAGCATCCACCATGTGCATCATCCCAATGCCTCTAATTTATGTCCTCTTTCTTAACAGCAGTGAGGAGAGTGATGCCAGAATTGCTTTGAAGAACAATGGACTACTAATATGAGTAAAAATCAATCCAAAAAAACCCTCACATTAAAAAGTAGACTACCCAGTTGTCAATCAAACATCTAAAACATACATTCTTTCAATGGTGGTAAATGCAAGATACTTGAAATTGAAGGGCTATTCAAGTAGCTCTATATAAATAGAGGCATACAGAAGTGAAAAATTATTAACAAATCTCAGAATGAAAACTACATACAAATTTTGATTTGTCAAGCTGTTGGTAGTGGAACTGAGACAGCCATTCCTTGACTCAAGTGCCCCTATACCATGAATACCATACTGAAGAAACACAAAGCAAACTTAGCAAAGGAGTGACCAGTCAGAACAGAATGATGTTTGACAATCACCAGGGTGCAGTTCAACCACAGGGAAATTGCCAGCATTCAATTCTAATACTGAAATATCTTGTTTCACAAAAATTAGAACACAATTTACATAGCACAGAAATTATTTCAAGTTATGAGCCATCATAAAACACATTCTTTCTATGAGGTGGTGAATTCTACCAACACTAAGGTCTGCCTATAAGGTCAGCATGCAATTCAGCTGGAATTTCAAATGTAAGGTCCAGTTACTAACATGATGCCAAAACACTCTTGGTCAGCAGCCCTGGGACTAAAACATGCCTATGCAGTGATTCAGTTGCACTCTTGCTTTGAGTTGGCACAAACCATTTGTTGCATAGTTCACACAAAACCTAACCAAACAGGCTTTTTCAGCAGCTCAGAAGGAACTCTTGTTGATATGGCCGTCCATGCTGCAGTATAACTTGTTTTGGTCCTGTTTGCACAGACAAGATCAAAACACTTGTCATGGTACTTGGAAGCCAACTACAACTTGCATGTTTTATATCTGTATGGAAAATATGAACAAATTAGTGTTTAAAGAATGCTCCTAAAAAATGGCAGGTTTTCTTTCAGAAGACAGAGGGAAATATTAAGCACTGTTTTGGACATCTAATCTGAGTGCCATTAAACACTTGAACAGCTTCGAGGGCTCAGAAAGAATAAAAATTAACAGCATTTAATAAAAGTACAATTTCTTTGGCAATTTCTATCTTGCTAACCTTAAAACACCACTTCCTAACTGGAGTCAGGAGACACTTCATTGGTACAGAAGGCAAATTTTGCACTCTATCACTATTTGGTGATGGACACTTAACAACCTGGCTGATCTGAAGTGTATTAATGAGGCACTAAAATGTTTTAAGGCATAAAGTAGGTATTAAAATTTCTTTGATACATTGTATGCATTTAATGGCAATTCATTTAAAAGTTGCTGGTCTTCTTGATGGGCATATAAAAAGGTTTGTTATCTAGAGATTTTTCTCATTATTCGCTTTCAGAGTTCATTTACCCTTGATTCACTTATTAATTCCAGCAGGCTTCACTGTTCTCAGACATGGAAAAAACACCATTTCATATACTTTGGCACAGTTATGGTGGATTAGGAAAGAAAAAGACAGGATACAGAAGAACAATCCATAACCCAAAAATGACAATAAACTTCACCTATATTGCTCATTTCTCCTCTAATTTATCTATTCTGTAACAATGATATAGCTAAGGGCTGAATCCAGAAGGCTTCAGAAGAGAGAGACACTACTCCATTCAGGGACACAGTGAACTGGCCCTAGCTATTCCAGGGATAATTCTGTTTCACTAGCTAGTGAAGAGTTTTCAATGAACCTGTTCATTAATTGAAATTCAGGGAGAATTTTCACAGTGCAAACCAGCAAGAGTTTTGCTTTATTTCCTGTACAAACAAGCAGAAGGTATGAAACCGAATTAACTGCTCTTCAGGAAGAAAGGGAAGAACTAAGCAAGGCTCTGAACAGTTATCAGCTAGGGAAAAGCTGTAAGGAATAGTAACAAAATTGTCTGAATTACAACTGGTTGCCTTACCTACTCCAAGAGAAGTATTACAAAAATTTAGGGACGTTTTCTGGACTGTATCCTTAAAGTCTAGATGCTTAGACTCACAAATAGCATAATAAACTCTTTTTTTAGATCTAAGGAGATCCACTTGAAGGGGCACCTGCAGTTTTTTGCCCAGCTGTTACAAGCACTCTGTTCTAAAACCTGCTTGTACCAATAGCTAGAAGCCTTTGTAAAGTCTAAGCCTATTTTCCTTATGGTCAGATTTTACTTATTTCCCTTTATATCGCTTACCATTCTTTTCCTTTTTTTTTTTTTTTTCCCCCCTCTCCTCTGTGGTGTATCTGGACTCAGAAGCTTTGTCTCCACCTCTTGTTTGTTTTAACTAAATGAGAACACCAGGTTCTCCAAAATCATTGCCTTGGCAAGAACTGCCCACAAACAATGTAAGTGCATCAAGGTGGTTTTACAGATGAGGCAATTAGCGCTGCTGAGAAACATGACTTATTAGCCCAGGGATTCAGTTAACACACCCATGCTGCCCCAGACAGGCTAAGACAATTGGCCACTGCCTTTGGGGTCAGGACCACTCTCTGTGATGGACCATTTTGTTCTGGATGTTTCTGGGATCTGCCAACAAGTCCTTACTTTTCTTTTGTATGATGTAATTTCCACAAAGCTTGCCAAAAGTCTCATTTGGCTAACCAATCCAATAGGAAAAGCAACACATTTCTGTGAAACTCTATAAAGGACAGAATGGGACCAGATATTAAACACAGATAAGCCAAGGTACTTTTTACCATTTGAGTTACTGGGGATTGGACTGTGTACTGTTACAAGGTAGAATTGCACCACGGAGTTCTGTCCAGAAATGAAATTTCCACGGTTTTACTTGCTTTATTTTAACTAGTTTTAATTTTCTGTTTGTAGTTTACTAGATGCTGGGAAAAAAAGACAAAAGAGAACATGAGAAGTGGTTCATTTTTCATAATTTTTATTTTTTTTAAGGGATTGACAGAGGCTTTTTTCCCCGATTATAACTGCTGCTTTGAGAAGCCAGTCAAATAATGATCCCCATATCCATGGCATAAATCTTTTTTTGTTAGGCTATGTTTTACCATTAGCATTTGGCCTTCCCATGCAATTACAGTTCATCAAGCACAAAAAGTATTTGTCAGTCTATTAATTTTCTGCTGGAATCCTCCATTATTGCTCACTTGAGTGTGCAGATCAAGCTTCTTCAGGATCCAGCTGGTAGTGACCGCTGTCATTAAAGAGGAATTCCAACCACTGCTCAGCCCTCCCCTGCATCAGTGGCTCCTAACTTTCTCATGCAAATTCTGTCAAGCCAAAAATGTCTGCACCTCTTCTCAGTCCAGTGATGAATTATTTTGGAAAGCATGAGTAAAATCAATTCAGTCACTTGAGTTAAGCCAGCATGAAAAATAAACTGAGCTTTCGCCATATGTGCTGATTGAAATTTTCAAGCATGGAAATCTTAAAAATGGCTAATTCTCCACACGTCATTCCAGGTTGTTTTATAAATCCTCACAGAGGAAGGAAAAATTATTCATGGCTAATGAAAAATGGTTCAGTAATTGTAAACTTCTGAGCATTTAAAGTCACACATTTGTTTAGATTTTCCTTGAAATAAGGGATGAGTTAACGCTGCTCACGTTTAAAGGTAATCAATTACCAATAATGCCCCTTGCTTTAAGTCTGTTTTAGCATACAATAAGTGTGCCTGTATCACATTTTTAAGTGTTTTTTTCTTTAAAAAAATACAATAAATAATGCTGACACAACATTCATGAATCATGATCTAGGATTCTAAAACATTCTCAGAAATATATGATTCCTCAACTCTACTGTATTCAGAACACTTCAGTACTTACAGTGACAGTTCTGCACTGTGTGAATCTTGATGACCTTTTTTTTTCTGTTATTTAAACTGTTATCTTGCATACAATATACAGAAATAATACAGTGGCTACAACAACAAAATTATGCTAGTGGTCATGTATCAGGGATAGGGATAGCTCCAGGCAAGAGGCAGGGAGGCAGAGAGGGAGGGAGGAAGAACAGGCTGTGCAGTCAACACAATCGTATTACCCACAAGTCGAGGTACACCAAGCTTGTGAGTCACTTCTTACAGAGAAAAGGGGAAAAAGCTTTGAGCTTTTGGACCCTGCCTCACTAAATTGGCATTGGCTCACACAATGCAGGAGCTAAAACTTCCCTGGGACTCCAAAGAGTCTAATGGAAGGATACAAATCCCACTTTAAGAGCTTTCAGCTTTGAAGACAATTGAGCATCGTTACAGGTGTAACAGTACCTGTCATCTTGGATTTATTTTATTTGATGGCCTTGGAGGTAAAGTCTGGAATTATGGCAAATATAGGGTTAAAACAGTCAAAGAAGTATAAAAGAAGAAAGTAGGGTAAAAATACTGAGATGAAGCAAATGAAAAAAGCTATAGTGCAGAGCATATGAGAAGATTAAAAGACCTACAGTCCTTTAAGGAAATACCACTACCTAAAAAGCAAATCAGTGAAGAGTATTGAGCTAAAGACTGTTTTTCTCTGCCAATTTCCTAACTGATCTCTCTGTTGAAAGCTTGATCCATCTATAATTAAAAGGACAAAAAGTGCATAAAAATGAAATAAGGATCTCAGAATTTGGCCTCTATTATTTTCACCTGACCTATTTTTCACATCGTCACTAACAAGCTACAGCTTTATGTTAGAAGGGTAAAGCACCTGAGTAATCATAGTCAATAGTGTTCTCATTAAGAATAACTAATGCTCTGACAATTGCTTGAAACACTTTATATGCTATAGGAGCAAGGTCTAAGTCTTGCAGAAGTAAATTAATTGTAGCTGTGTTTGTGCTAGTTGAGAACACCTGCAGCTATTCCTCAGACCCGATGGTCAATGTCACTAACCTAACCCGGGAAGTAATGATATGAGAGTAATGATCTTGTCAGATAAATAATCTTGCTGTTTTTAAAGATGAGGACTTAAAAACAAACAAACAAACAAAACCCCAACCCTACAATAATATTTTACCATAACTTTTAAACAACTATTAAGTCACTGTAAAATCAACATCATGGGATCAGTGCCTTCCATGGTGCATTTCCATCCACATTTATTCCTTTATATTTCATTTTAGCAGAGTTTCATGTGTTCAGCTGCACCAAATACACATGTGTACACTGCTCCGTGTTTACACTGCAGGCAGCACTCAGGGACACGTCCATACAGGTTTGTTCACAGCTCTGCTGGATCTGACCAGAGCACAGACTCTCTCACCCACACAGCCTCCAAATGCTTTTGAAACAATCTATGTAATAGTTGATCTCAGTTGTGAATTGAGTCCATATGCTGCAGAGCTAACACCTTGATGCTAGTCAATCACCAAATGCTCTCAGTGAGAAAATGCCTGCCGCCTCAGGCTATGTTTCAGATTAAAGTCAGGTCCAGTGGTAGGTTTTTTATGTATTATATATTTGTATTACATTTTTAAACTTTTCTTGGACGTTTTAACACCCATATAAACACATAACAGAGAGAATCATATATTTTAACCATTTTGATTCTCTCATAGTATTTCATAATTGTGAAGTCCTCATGTAACCACTTCCTGTGAAAACCAATACCAAAAAAAAATCTTTCATCTTGTTAATAGTGTGAACAGATGCCAGTAATGGTGGATCCTTCTACCTCTAACAGAGGATTACAGGACAGACAATCCATCCATATGAGAAACTAGGAGTAAGACACCTGATATACATCTGCCCCATGCTAAGACAGCAGGGATTCTCTGATTTGCACAGGATTTTGAACCAATGTGCAGCAGCTGCATATTTTCACTCCAAGTGTTTCCATTATGGCCCTTTTCCTCTATCAGTAATTGCTTAGTGGCTAGTATGTTTAAACAGTGTGGAAGAGAGTAGAACTCATTTTTCTTTTACCTCAGGGGTTTAAAACTTATTTTGACAGGAAACTTAATCACTTGACTATAAGTTAAGGGGGCAGGAGATGCTCTGCACTCTTCTTGGTGTGGTTATGCCACTGCATAGCCAAGAGAACAAAGATTCCATGAGAGGTAATGTTTCAGCAAGACTGTAGCTGAGGGTTAAAGCTTCTCCGTTCCCATACTGAAAATAAAGTCCCTTTTTAAAATCACCTGTACTTCTTACTGTGACTTTTACAAGTTGGCAACCAGCACGCTTCCAGAATGAGCAAAAGGACACAGTCATCATGTGGCCATGTTGCACACATGCCTGATAACCTGGTGTATCAAACCTCCTGGAATGTGAAAGGACTATTTTAGCTGAAATGCAGTTCATGAATCTAAATCAGGATTTTAATTTGTGGAGCTATAAATATTGTGTAAATATCTACATCTTCACTCAACACAAGGATGGGGTATTCCGAGCATTGTCACTGAGGTGTCTTTTTGCAAGTATACTGATGAAAATAAAATACACAGGGCCCTGAAGACCCTCAGTTAACCAAAAACTGTTGCCATCTGTTATCCTTTCAGTTAATTCAATCTCTAACTCCAACAGCTACAACTCAGTGCCAAATATATGAAGCAGTGCTGCCATCTGAGAAGCATATGAGTATGTCCTGAGAACAGAGCAGATAATGTACACCACCTTATACTTAGTAAGTAACTTCTGCTTAACATTAAACCTCCTTGTACTTCTGATGCAGTTGCCTAGGTGCAATGTCAAGTATTTTTATCTTACCAAGACTATGCTTCCACAAGCAATTATAATCTAATTAAAGTCATTAATGTTTATGCCCTAGGGAA
>NW_008237681.1:4551995-4565742 GCF_000691975.1 Corvus brachyrhynchos
AAATATCCACAAGTTACTTCACTTGCCACCTTAAAGCTGTGCCACCTGTAGCCTATGGCACTGTTTTCAGTGCTTCTATTTAGAATTATACTGAATAAAAACGGTTTCAGAAAAGTTTCCTAACTGGAGCTACAGCTTGTAAAACCTTTTGGTTTTTTTCTTTTACCAAGGATGTTCAAGTTTTCATACCATAAATCATGCCTTAATCAGAGTTCAGAATTGTCTGTGCCTTTCAAATGCAAGCAGAACCCTAGGACTGTCTGAAAGAACACACCAGTGATTTCAGAACCTAGAGCACTACTATAATCCTCTATAAAAACTATTTTGGAGCTAAGAAGTGTCAGTGAGGTAAAGATTTTAAGATAGGGTTGGAAAATTCCCTATTATTTACCAATTATATAGCAAATCTTCTCATCACTAAATTAATAATATTTTGTAAAGTGCTTGAGTATTATTTTCAGAGTTCTACTGGGACTTGATCCATAGACATTAAAGCCAATCCTAAGGATCCCACTGATTTAAGTAAGCTCTGGAGCTAAGTTCGGTGTCTCTCTTAGTGTGAGTCCACAGGCCACGAGGCAAAAGAAGGAACAGTGGCATCATTACCACAGGGTGTCTCTAATAACTTCCCAGGCTTCCAGATTAGAATTTTTTCTGCTTGGAACTGAGAATGTTTGAGTGCAAGGTGAAGCAGCCAGCCAAAGAGCACATGATTTCATTTCAAGCAATCCAGCTCAATTACTGCAGAGGGTGTGGGAAGTGATCTGTCTGTATCGCTGCTGTCAGCCCAAGGGAGGATCACTGCCAATGGCCTGTGACAAGCAAAACATTTTCACGGCTGTGCCTACTAGTCTATCAGCAAAAAATGTTCCCATAACTTCAGAGGAAAAGGGATTTTAACTACAGCTGTGAAAAAAAGTATTTCCTCATGTAATTCCACATTTCAAACACTTTTCATTCCACATGAGTGTGAAACTAAAACTTCTTGAAGGTTTTCACCAAGAAAAAGCATGTTTTCTCTGACATTTCCAGATCAGGTTCAATATGGTGTACAACCTGGTCTAAACAAGGGGTGTAAGTTTAAACCTTTTTCTAATATATCATGAGCACCGGGCTATCTTGGGGTGGAACTGTTGCATATATACCGTATCTGCAAACACTCAAACATTTCATTGCAGACAGGACTTGATCCCAGTAGAGTTTGTGAACTCGATTGTTGTGATTTGGGACGCCTGCTTGACCATCTTTATCTCTCTCCAGCACGGGGTCAAGATAGCTGTCCCAAACTAAGCTAAATATACTTCAGTTTGACAACCAGTCATTTAATGACAAAAGTCATTTCAGTAAAATATTCCCCACCAGTGGCAGTAATGCTCCTTTTGGAACACATTTAAATAGCAATCAGCATGGCCAGCCTGACCTTGTCTGAAATCTGTTCAGAACAGATTTAATTAATGAGACTAGAAAGCTAGAACAGAGTCTGACATGGTCTGTATTCTCCACAGAGTGGGGTGTTTTTAGCTGGAGTGCCCTTTAGTAGGGGTCTCCTGCCCATACAGTACAGTCCCATGGCCAAGGCAGTATGGGTCATTAATGTGGAGTCAGCAGGATTGAAGCACATATTGCTGCATACAAGTTGTTCTAAATATGGATTATGAAACCATTGAACTTGGGAATTATTCTTAATATCCGCAGAATTAAGAAATCCAGGCGGACATTCTGTCTCATTAGTGTAAGCATAACTTTATTTACAATTTTTTTAAGCTGACTTCAGAACATGTTCAGAAATAGTCTTCTTTCTACAAACTGTTGCATTCACAACCCTAGGGAAAAAAAGTAAAAGCTAAAATATTTTTCTCTATTTTCAAACTAGAAACATGTCAAGCAGTTCTGAACAGCTGAGTTGCTTGTGTTACTCAGAAGTGTTCATCTACATTTAGGTATGTAAACTCCATATATTTCAGGTTCCTTCAGCACACCTTGTTTAGTGTGCATATCAGGACATCAACATTATGCTGAGCAGGTTTAATTATCTGCTACTTACATCACATATCTTCAGCCCACACTTTATGGTCCAAGCTATTAACAGAAAGTTTGGAATATGACTACAGGTTAAAATGGATTTATTTGATTAATGTGTGTATACAAGTGTGCGTTCTCTTGTGAACTATTCAAGTGTTGAGTTTAATTGAGCTACAGCTGGTGCTGACTATGTTTTCAGAGAGCAGGGATTTACTGACTGATTGACTGTCTCTCCCTTTTAACCTGGATGAAGATGCATTCAGTAAGAAGTGAAATTTCCTGATGATACAAAACCACAGGGAGAATAGAAAAAAAAAACAAAACACCAATAATCTGAATGAAAATAAGAGCACATAAAATCAAGTAGTTTATATAAAAGGAATGAAACTAGACATACCAGTTAGAAAATGCATGAAATCAGGGATTTTGTTTGTAAATCTCCAATTCAACTGGGGAGGAAGGAAGAGGGAAAAAAAAACAAATAAGAGCTACTATTCCAATGACAATGCAAATCTCCTTTGGAAAGGCAGAATAAATTAAATTAATGAACTTTTAAAACCCTTCAGCTGAGAACCTCTCTCCCTTGCTGGCAGAGATAGATACAGCTGTTCAAATGGTATCGCAGAGGGAAAGCAGAAAATCAGAAAAAAAAGAAATATAAAATATTTTCTTCCCTGCTCAAGGATGTCAAACATCCTGTGTGACTTGTCATAAGTACTGCTTATCCAAAGGAAAAGCAGTGAAACCAAATGCAAATTGCCAGGGTGTCACCAAAAGTATAAAAATGAAATAGAGCTATCCAGTTAGAAACAAAACAAAGAAAAGTAAAATCCCCCAAACCTCCATAGGCTTCATTATCTGAAAAAGCACTGCAAAAGGTAACACTTGTCATCATTTTGCCTGAATAGAAGTTCTGGACAATGATCCAGAAAGAGGCCACCACAAGGGTTCTTTCCAGTTATTCTGGACGTGCAAAACCAACACTTCACATCTATCCTGCCCCTATTCCACCTTCCATTAACAGAGCACATCCTGCCCTTCTGTAGGTGGGAAAGCCTATTCTCTATTTCAGGTTTTTCTTCTGTTTGACCTTTCCTCTTTTCACCAGGAATGTCATTGCTGTCTTTCCATAAAACGTGATCTGTTCTTTACATGAAAGTTTAATAAACCATTTTTTTTCCTCCCTTGCAGGGAAGAAATACAGTAATTTTTAATTCTCCTTAACATATATCTTGCTGCTGCCCAAAGTTATAATTTAAGATGTTCTAGAAATATGGTTTGTTTTCATGATGTATGTTTTCATTCACTGAGAAAGAACGGGTTCTATGCCAAAATAATTGAGGAAAGCAATTTATTTAGAAAATCTTACTTGTTCTGAATAATGTCCCTACTATGACTTTGTATGTACAGTCTAGGAAGCTGTAACATCAGATTTTCACGTAGTTTTTCACTTTTTTACACTAGGGTAGGAAAAGTTATAAGAGCACTGTGTGCCGAGTTTGCCAGTATCTTGAAGGTTTGAAAATCTCAACTGTCATCTGACTCGCCAGGTCATGGAAGCAGATGTACTTCTAAAAACACACACAGGAGCTGGGAGTGAAGACATGCAATGTGTGGGACTGTGATGCCATCATGTCACTGAGAATTTTGTCTTTTAACTTGGATTTCAAAGCATAAACCCCCTCTAGTTGGCCAATCTTAAGCTCCTCTCCTCAGTGTTGCAGCTTCTCTCCTGTTCTATAACCCTGATTTCCAGATATATCTATCAACAGATGGCTGATTGGGAGAACCGGCTCCTTTTGGCACAGGGGGTCACCAACCAGGAAAGAGAGATGTGCTCAATATATTTTACAATAAAACATAAAGCTTGAGCTCAAATGACAGAGCCTATTCTGGGTAAATGAGATGTGACAAGTCTAAAGAATATATTGAAAGTGTAAGATTTTATTCACATGCTAGTCAGAAAAACCACTCAAAAATACCTATCCTTATCCATCTGTCTCAGAGGAATTCAATGCATGCAAACACTAAAAAACCAGAGTAATAAAAAAAAACAAACTCCCACAAAACCACCAGAAAATATACACACTCTCAGTAGTAACCTCTGATTGCTGAGTATCACAATGGCAGAGAGAGCCATAAATTCCCCAAGTTCTTTGTTACAGTGCGCACAATACATACAGTGCAGAATAAGAATGAGTCGGTGCTTTTACTGTGACACTTCTTTAAAGAGTGTCCCATTCTTACAGACGGAAAAGAAACAAATTGTGAAGAAAAGTTGCTGAGAGTTCTTTATACTTAGCAGAGTATAGAGAAGGTGTTTACAGTGTGGTATCTGCTCCTTTTTTCCTCTAAGTATAGTCTATTCTCTACGCCAGAAATAAATTAGTTGTCTTTCCTGATTTTATGAAGAACATTTAGAAGAAAGATACAAGTATGGAATAAGTTTAAAATATTAGAGGGAAAATGATGTAAAAACATGTATAAACATTAACAAGCTGAATTTTTAAAAATTTTACCAAGATTGACAGCTATTGCTTCATCCTTGCAGGTTTGCATATACATTACCAAAAATACTGTATTCCCACCTTATTCCAAGATAGCCTTTGCTTTAGCCAGCAAGTCTGTTATTTCTTCTGTTCTAGAGTAATTAAAACCAAAGCCATAAAGCTTCTAATTCCTACAAGGATGTATTGAAATTCCACATTTTTTTTTATTGTCTTCCTCCAAAGTACTACTTATAAATCTGTCTTCGCTTTTCTGCAAGCTATTTGTAAAGCACATTCACTTGCAGTGTAATCTGGCTCCACCAAGTGACAATCGCTGTGATTGCTGGTCTACACCTGGACCTAAGATAACACAAATGGGTACTAAATATTAAACTAATTTGGTAACATGGGATTTTGTTGAATAGCTTTGAACTTCATTATATCATACATTTTAAATAGATTATCTTGTAGTGTAGATGGTAAGTGAAAACACTGAAGCAATGCAAGGAACTTATTTGTTCCACTGGATGATGATGAAATTTTGTCTTAACAAAAGTACCCATTGGATTACTGTTAGTAACTCCACCAAAAACAACTATTAGAATAATTGTAGGAAGGTAGGAGGGAGGCAGGAGAGTAAATTATTTTCCTGAAATTCATTCCACACCTTCGAGGTGCAGATAGATAACGAGAGAAAGCCTGCTGGAATATGAGGGATGTGTATGAATGAACTTGCTACACAGTCCTTAATGTAAAGTCTAAAAGAACATGCTCTGGACAGTCAAAAACAAAGTGGATGAAAATCACAGATGTTAGGAAGATTAGTATAAAATGTATTTGGCAATAATATTTTTGAATGATGGCATATTATGAAAGGGAAGTTTTTAAAGCATTTCAGGCGTCCAGGGAGATACCATGAAAATCCTGACAGTGAAACTGAAATTGCTTTGAATGCTGCCTGCATTGACTTTGTGAACCCACCCAAAGACCCTGGCCTTAGCTTTTGCAAGCTCATGGGGGCATGAAAAAGTAGCTCTGCTGAAATTTGAAACTACCATGATGCAGTTGATAGGTTTTAAATATCACTGTTAGTCAACAGTAAATTTTACCACAAACAGCAGGATTTGCTTTATCATCATTGTTACTTGCAGTTTTTATTTTTGGTGAAGAAGACTATGGAAAGGGTGAGCAAACTGTCTTTTGCTACCTTAGAGTTTTACTTTGATTAATTCTTAACAGAAAAACCAATATAAGGAGTCAGCAGCTATTGGAAAGAATCATAAACCAATGCACATGGATACACAAATGTGCACTCACACATGGGGCTTACAAACTGTTAGAAATTAATTTAATATATTAATATATTTGGATTATAGTTCTCTCTGCCATCGTGCCTAGCTACACAGAACACGGTGTTTGTTTTATTTGTGTGTTCTGTTACATGTTCTGCTCCTTTGAAAAGACTCATTGAGGAGGAAGCCTGCTCCACGTAACAGGAGATAACTCAGCATGCCCAAGGGAGAGAAAGCCAGAGGGAATCACAAGAAGGAATAGACAGGACATTCACAAGAAAGAACGGCCTGGCTCCAGAAAGACTGGGAAGAACTTGCAAACAGGACTACACAGAAATTGTGGGCACCCAGCAGATCAAACCTAGGGTCTGTCTGCAGCGATAGTGGATGAGAACAATGCCTAAGTCCTTTTTCTGTGGTGTCACCTCAAGTTGCCTTAAGTTTTCTTTATATTGAGAAGTAGAAATGGAACTATTTATTTAAATAGAGTATATCTTTTTTTAGTCTAGAACTTTTTGGATCTTTTGGGGGAGCTCATTATAAGATGAAAGCCTGAGGCATTTCACAACAAAGCTGTATTCCACACTGCATCTTGTCACAGGAGGGGACAGACAACCTTGCAGGCCAATAGAAGCTGCTACTGTCCTAGATCCTGGTGTTATTCTGAGAAAGGGAAGGGGGGTATGAATAAAATAGCAAGGAAAATCACCTCTGGATCTGAACTGACTCCTTCTGAAGAATATACTCAGTGCTTCTAAAAGCCATATTTTTGCTTGGATTCTTTGTTAGTCTGACACTGTACCTAAGGTGGGGGGGGAATTACACTTACTCTCCTGGAGATCAGGGCAAATAAAAATTTTGGGGATTTTTTCTAGATTTTTACCAAGATTCTGTCCTTAGCATTCTAGGACCTTATTCCTTTGAAGCTGCAGACTTTTTATGATTTATGGACTTAAGTATCAATTAGCGAGAAAAGCAATCCTTGGAATCCTGAACAATTAGTGTTAGTGTTATTGTTGCTAACAAATGCTAGCAACACCAAATTCCACTGGCCCACTCTAGGGTTAAAATCATAGTTATCCCAAACTGTAAATTGACTGTTTAGAAAACAGCAGCTTAATCAGGAAGCAGAGAGCAACAAGCTGGCAGAATACAATACAAATTAAAAGAAGAAAGTATAGATCTTAGTAAAATTTGTTCTGAAGACTGCACTGAAGAAAATAGATACTCAGTTGAAATATCTGGTAATTTTGCATTAAAAATGGACTTTGGTGCAAGATTTCAGGATTAAAAAAAGCCACAGTGAGTTTTCATGAGGCAATAGATAAGCTACAATAAGCAGTACTAAGGCACAAGAAAATATTATTTCTAGCAAAAGGATTATGGCAACTGCAGACTCCCTCATTGCTTCCTCACTAGTCAGTACTCCAGTTGACTACAGAAGACCACACACTAAGACCTAAGCCTCTATCAAATAATGCACAGTCTGACAAATTATATAAAAATAGCAGAATTAAAATGGGTTTGCAGCTGGGTAATATGTGCTTGTTCAGCCCACAGGCAATCAGATAAAATATGGTGTGCACATTGAGCTCCTATTTTAAGCACAGCAGTATCTTCCTCCTATTTCTAGAACTTCTGTGTTTCTAGACCTCTTTAAAAAAAAAAAAGAAAAAAAAGAGACACCTAGGTTAACCATAATTTCTTAGATGACCTAAGCTGACCAGGAGTATCTGTATGTGTGTGTTTATTTCCTTTGGTGACTGGGGCAGCAGCCAGGGTATCTGATGGAAGTGCAATAGTACCTGTAGGAATTAAACTAGGAAAGGCAGAAATAAATAGCTTTATCTAAATGTCTAAATGTATATAACACAAACCAAAGACTCTTCTGCAACAGTCTACATCTACTTTCCAGCACAAAAACGGTAGGAGAGATGTGTAGGAAGGTGACTGCATGTTGAGTGGGCTCCACATCTGCAATTTCATTTTCTCTTCATCATCTTCACGGAAAACTGTCATTTGAGCATCTCTGTTCAGGTTTGTGCTTATTTCTTGGCAAAAAAAGTACTTCAATCTAATTTATCTCATTTACATTTCTATAAAACTCCGTTGTACTAAAGAATTTTGAAAGTCTTCTATTAGGTCTCCTCCCAACCTTTTATTTTAGCAATTGTTGGCTTAACTACAGTGAAAAACTTTCTGGGAACATACTGATTACATTAAACTTTGTGACATAATAGTTTAATTACTTTTTTCAGTAATATTCCAGCATTTTACAATTATTTTATCATGACAAATGCTGTGCTCTCTTTTTATTGATTTAAATAGTTCAGAATGAAGGAAATTTGGTCACAGTATCTAATTTTTCAAATGTTCTTAAATTTTTAAACATTTGAATTACACAAAATAAACCATGGAACATCCATTAAAACATAGTCTTTTTCAACATACTGGTTTTTTGCTTCCTCTTTCTTAATACAATCTCTAGTTCTTACCATACCAATTGTGTCTGCCTACAAATATAAAATAACAATATGGTATAATTTTATTCTGATTTCTCCAATAAAACTGAGAGAAAATATTCTGAAAGGACAGAAGATCCGATGAAATTGTGGGAATGAAAAGCTGTAACATTGGACACTACAGTACAGTTGCAAAGCACGATAATAGAACGATAAAAGGTACCGAGATACAGGGGAACACAAGAACAGAAAAGTGCAAAGATAACAGACCTTGGAGAATTCTGCCTCTGTTCCACTTTTCTGTCAGTCAAAAACCTTGTCATGTTTGAAGTTCACATCTGCAGCAGTTCAGCTGTCTTTCCATATCTCTTTACCATTGTCATGCCACTTACAGCTTTTGCTGGTGACAGATCTGTTTCAACTGTTCAAGTAAACATCAGGATGTTAGTGGCAGGCTAAGCTACAGAAAGAAAACATCCTCAAACCTTAGAAGCCATTTCAATGTCAAATGTTATAATGTCATTTTGGCCATACAGTTATGATTTCAGTTGATCCTCATAAGTATTTGTCATTCAAACCCCTCCCTTCTTCAAAAGGAACAGCAGCCTTTTGGAGTAGATCCATTATCAACAGAAGCACTGAATGATGGTTGCAGTGTATTCCTTTATTCTAGGACTGACCAGTCTTTTATTGCCTTTGTTTGGTGTCTGGTATTACCCACAGCATTTCCCACAAAATATTTAAGTAATAAAACAATCCGCTTATTTTAATACGGGCAACATACCTAGAGCAGAACCAAATGGAGTACTACGGAGTAACGGTGTTTGCTTCTTGGTCTATCCTTGCCTGTTATGGCTATATAGTTTATTATACCCTATCGTCCCCCTGTCTTCCCTATCTTGCTCTCTGTGGTAGACTGAAGTCAGTAAAAAGTGTTTGTGCAGGACCTCTTGTGAGAGAACAAAGTGTCAATCTATATCTCTGTCTCCTACCTATGAACAGTGATTAGCTCTCTGAAAGTCACTCACCCATAACCCAAACCTCAAAGAGCTGACTGCAGCAATACAACCCCAGCAGGAAGGAAAATTGATTTTCCACACTTCATAAAAATCCTCTTCCACCAAATATTCTGATCTAGAAGCAGTGCTGGCTGTCAAGACATTTTTTCCCTACCCAGTACCAGTATGCTCCAGCCAATGAGCATGCCAAATGCTGTGGTTAATTTCTTCAGTCTTCTGTCTTTCATCATGTTTTACCAGTGGCTTTAGGAGCCAGTAAGGATTGTACACACTATTACAAGGCCTCAAATAAATACTTGTATTTAATGTGTACATAAAGAGTAGTTGTGTTTAAAAAGAAAGCTAAAAGCAAAGAGATCAGCTCTAACCCCAGGTTTACCCATATAAACCAAGACCCTCTCCACTGACACCACAGCACCTATAGAAAGAAGGTATGTAAGAGTGGGAAGCTGGTGGCACTCTGCTCCATCGGGATCCAGGATTTCTGCACTTATTATCATATGTTTAATATTCACCTCTCAGATTGCGACAGGTGTATTAGCACTAAGAAAAGCTACAGTAAAATACACTCTTGTATACATGAATGAGTTTTGTTCCATTGTGCCTGATAGTATCATCATCATCATCATCAACATATTAGCATAAAGATCCACTATGCAGGTCATTTTTGCCTTTGTATCTTTATGCTACAATTCTAACGGTGGCATATTCTACTCCTGAGCTATTTATTCATCATGAAAAATGGGGTAATAACTGGTGGAAATCCACATATTTGTACAAACAGTAGAAGGAAAATAAATAGTTTTGTCAGTAAATATTCCATTTGATGGTTAAAATAAAAAAAAAAAAAACCAAACTTCAAAGCTTAAAAAGTTTACTTACTTAAAACCACCTGGAAACCCAGAACCAGTGCTAAGCTTCACTTCGATACTGTGAGACAGAGGTTGGTAGGAGATTTGGGGGTAGAAAATTTGAGGGAGAGGAGGTTGCTTCTGACTGCATGCTCTGGAACTGCCGTGTACTGGAGAAAGACAGGGTTCTGGCCTACTGATAGGTGGTACAATGATAAATGAAGATATGTACTCAATGGAAACGTTGAGAAAATGTTAAACATTTAATATACACTTGTACTAGTTTGAAAACAAACCAGTGGGAGGCACCAAGTCAGAATAACAATTTAATAGGGAAATTAAAGAAAAGGGAAAAAAAAAAAATAAGAGAACACTGGTTCAAACTGATAGAGTCAAGATACAACCTGACTCCCTGTTGTAGCAGTCTGGTAGAATGGTGGCTGCAGTCCTCTGAAGTGGTGATCCTGTAGAAAAGGGTCTGCTCTTCCTCAGGAGGTCCAGTGGTGGCTATGTAGCTCCTGTCCTCTGGAAATCCAGTGGAAGGGTTGTCCCTGAGTCATGAGGCCAAGTGTTGATTAGGCTCATTAACAGAAGATAGTCCGGAGGGAGTTATCTCTGAGTCAGTCGGCAGGACAATGATGGGCCATTAACAGAAAGATAGTCTGGGGGAAGGAGGCAAGGAAACACTGCCCCACCTGATTTCAACAGCTCATGAGGATGGTAATAGAACACACTGCAACCCAGGACAACACTTTTGACTCATGACTCCTCCTCGCTCATTAGATCTATGTAATTTCAAGGTTTCAGATTAGTACTTATATTGTTGCAATACTGCTACAGATTAAGACACTCTTTTGGGATTCTGGATTTTCCCTGGCACTAAAAGGAAAGATTTTGTGGCACCTCTGACATGTATAATTCAGAGTGTCTAAAGTGAAAGACACAGCTGTATCTGACCCATATAATAACCATTATTTTTATATATATTAAAATATATATTTATATAATAAAATTGTACATTTTTGTCTCTGAAATATCTCTCATGAACAGATCAAGATACTTATTAATCTTTCACATCCTCACTTACATTAAACTGACTAATAATTGAAAACATTTTAATTTAGATTTAATTAGAACATAAAGATTTATGTCTGTATATGCATTTAGAACAATTTAGAATACATATGTACATCAAAAAGACACTGATACAACTAATGTAGGTATGCTGATTTATAGCTCATTAATTTTAGCTTAATGAAACCCATGTTGCCTC
The DNA here is from genome assembly GCF_000691975.1 of Corvus brachyrhynchos. Taxonomy (NCBI): domain Eukaryota; kingdom Metazoa; phylum Chordata; class Aves; order Passeriformes; family Corvidae; genus Corvus; species Corvus brachyrhynchos. The sequence continues at coordinate 4,563,404 of NW_008237681.1, forward strand.
ATGCTTCAATTAACTCCAGCTTCTTTTCCTCTTACATTTATGGTTTTGGTTGTAAGTAGAACAAAGTTATTTTTGAGAAAGAAAAATAATAGCATCGTAATTAGAAAGTGCTTATGGATAACTCAGAATAGAGAATGTAATACTAATAACATATTCCAAAACAGAAATGGTCTGAATTTAAGGAATTTATGGCTCCTATTTGATAAATCCTTCTGAAATGTGAAAGAAATAGCACATATGGACATACATAAAAATAATGACACCCCAATAATGCTCACATTTCTTTTTAACCTTGCTGAAGGAAAAATATCAATTATCTGGTCATTATTTCTACTATCTTATTTCTACTATCTATCTTCTATTCATCATAATTTTCAGCCAAACTTGGTCAAGCTAGTACAACACCTTTTTTGCTCAAATACGTCTGTGTCAGCTTCTTCAAAAAATGTTTGCTATTTTTCTGTTTTCAGGGAAGAAGAGGCTGCATAAGCACCTTGCAGTCCCCACAGTTCTCACACACCAAATATTCTTAGACTCCTGTCATGATACTTCCACGATGATGACAGCTACAAACATCCTACTCCAAACTGATCAGAGCTGAACAGTCTGAAGGCAGTTCACAAATGAGCCATCCGATGGGCAAGCAGAAAAGCACTGCAAGGCACCATCAGTGTGCAAGTCACAGCAAATGAGAACAGAACTGACTCAGCAAGACATAAATGATCTTCCCAAACCCCAAAAGTAATGGAAAGTCCTGTGTGCCAGTAGCGGGTTCAGTTTGTAACCGTGCACTCATCAGTCTCTCTCTCTCTCAGTCTCTCTCTCTTGCTAAGGGAAAGAAATACTGTAGGTGTGTAAGAGCCACTTCTAAGGATGTCCTCTAACAGAGAACACTTTTCAGTATTCATTAATTTGCTACTACACATAATTTTATATTGTATACACTTTTCTTTCTGTCCTCACAGTATGCACTGTATTACATTCATTGTGACTTCCAGCTCTGTACCTTTTTGTGATAGAGGTAGTAAAATATGAGTCATATGATGGTTAACACCAGACAGTACAAACATCATCACTGCGGTTGCCAGATGCAGGGTTGGATGTGGAGCAGCTGGAAAGATGGGTGGGGTGTTTAAGTTGGGTATCTGGAGGTTATCCAGCTGCCTGCATCAACAAAAGTTTGCCATCAGTCACCACATCATGGCTGCTCTTTTGTGCCCTACTGGTGATCACCAAAATCGAGTGAAAAAGTAGATTCAGCAAGTCTAAAAGCCTGTTCTTATAGAGACATACACTCCATCCTGTTATTGAAACCAGTAGTTTTAAAAATATTTTCCATCAAGTACCAGATTATCAATGCCTCTCATAGGCATCCACTCAAAAAGTTAAAGTTCCATTTATTTGAAGAGTTTGGTGTTGGTAGCAATAGAAGTAACTAATTAAAATTGCATTGGATATCTTATATCTGATTGTTTGCTTAGTTGGAAAAATCAACAACGTCCTGACTTTGAGCCCTAACAGAATGTATTGGACCTCACCATGTAACACCACACTCAGAGGTGAACTCTGATAAGAAGTATCGAGAATGCTCCCAGAATCACAGCTCTGATTCCTGTAATATGCTGTCATTATATCAAGCAACTCTTGCCTTGTAATGCAAGACAATAAATCTAAGATGAGAGCAAATCTTTTCATACTGCAATTCCAGTTGCAGTAGCAGCTGTTTTGCCACATGAGTACACCCGCTAGAAATAAACTAATAATCCACAGCAACTCTGGCATCAACGACAGCATCAATCTTTATAGAGGAAAATGTGAAATTGCTTACAGCAAAGATTCAGTTGGGCTAGAAAAATTCACTACTTGGAATACTCCGCTATAAATAAATAAAATTATACAGTGGATGTAACCTGCAAATAATCTAATAGAAACACAACTGTCTAGAGATGAGACTAATGCACAAATGAGCACACCTCAGTAACAGTGAAAATGTGATTATCAGGATATAGAAATTCAAATCCAGGAAATCAAAAATAATCTGCAGAAAGATTCCAAAGTGTTTCTGAAAGAGGTGTAACAAAATTGATGGAAACAATAGAACACAAAAAGGCGAAGAGAGGATTTTTAATCTTGATATAGGTATACTCAAGACCAAAACCAAAATTTAATTAAGAGTAGCACTTAGATAGTAACAAGGAAAGTATTATTTTTTAATCAAAACAGGGTTCACTTAATCACAATCAGTGCATTTGTGTCAAGCTAATAAATGACTAATGGATAAAAGACCTTACCAGCATTGCTGGGAACTATCAATTGCTACTTGGCCAAATGCAAAACAC
>NW_008237681.1:4565817-4567473 GCF_000691975.1 Corvus brachyrhynchos
AAAAACAACCCCCCAAGCCCCCAGGAATGGAGTTCAACTAGATAGTTTCATCTATGTTTAGAGACAGAGAGATTTGCAAGGCTTCAGGTGACACTTGGCTGCAGCTGAGTGGAGGAGCATGCCCAATTATTGCCTTTAAAACAGTGAGAGGCCTGTGGGAAGGGGATGGGAAATTAATCGTACCAGAAAACCAGTATTTCTACAGACTATGTGACTTTTAATGTCCAGTACACATATATTTTTCTGCTGCTTTGGGGAGGGGGGAGTTGGGGTGGTTTTGGGTTTTTTTGGTTGCTTGGTTGGGTTTTTTAAAATCTTTATTTTCTTTTTCCCCCAAGCCTGTGAGATTTTGTTTTGTTTTGGGGGAGTTGTTTGGGGCTGGAAGGGTGGGTTGGTAGAGGTTACTTAGGCAAAGCAAGCAGACAGGAAAAAAGCAAAAAACATGTAAAGAGAAACTAAGATTGTGGGTTGCTGTGGTTTTGTGTGTTACTAGTAAGTAAGTGGGTCTAATGTGTGTATAGTGCTCATAATCTTTCATGTTGACTCCTAAAGAAAATATGGGTTTTTTTACATCATCTCATGTCTCCAAAGGGGATTGTCAGACTGCATCAAGGGCTGGGTTTGCAGGACAACTTATTTGCTAACAGGAATGCAACACCAACTTTAACGATATCTATTGATGAAGTAGGACAGTAAGCTAAACATTTATTTATACTACTGTAAAAAATACATAGATGAGGCCAGCAATGCTGAACTGGACAAACAAAAATTACATGATCTTGCAAGGAGTGGGAAAGGACAAATGCATGCATATCATGGTTTCTGTCATGATCCACGAGAATTTTTCAAGTTTGAAATCAGATTGCCACACCACATCCAAGCTGTAATGAATAAAACCAGGAAATTGGGAATAGCTGTAAGAAAAAAAAAAAGTGTAGCAGCTAGGAAATGCTGACTTAACACAATCGAGAATACCATTTATTCTGTAAGTAAGACATCGTTTAGCTGATTTTTTCTCTCCCGTTTCTCTCAGTGTTTAATCAACGTTCAGCACGCCACAGCCAAGATGCATATGAGCACATAGAAGATACAGCTCCCTGACGCTTGTCGGGAAAATCCACAAACGCCAGAGGTTTATGTCCAAAAGGGAGACAGAGGAATCCTGCAACTTTATTCGACTAAAGGGAGAGAGTCCACTGGGCCACACGCCTGCAGGGTGTTCTCTCTCGAGGTTTCGGAGGGCGCAGCCTCCTTTTATCCTGAACTCCGGGCCGCATGTTGCCGTCTTCCTTTCCCCAGTGGCTGAGGTACTAGGAAGGTACAGCCTTCCCGGACTGCCTACCCCATATCCCCCCTTGAACCTGTCGTTCTACCCCAAAGTTCAGAAGCTCGGGACTGTGTAGACGCACTTGTTTCAGCAGCCAAGCTGTCAGGGCTCTGCAACAAACCTGCTGGCCAGAGTTAACAGAGACATTAAGACCCATTTCAAAGACGTGAACACCCATACCTTCACCCATCAAATTGTTTGTAAAGACATTCGCTTTCCTTTTACGTTTGTCCTACACTTCACGGCCTGGCTGTGGGCAGCCCTCGCAGCGCAACTCTAGAGTGCGAAAGACTCATCCTGCTGCTGCTGCAAGAAGCTGCCACTGAAAT
>NW_008237681.1:4567858-4613491 GCF_000691975.1 Corvus brachyrhynchos
CAGCGTTGGGGGAGCAGGGGGCCGGCTGCCGGCGCCTCGGGAGACCCCTCCCCAGGCCTTGGCTCCGGTGCCGGTGCTTTAAGCCCTCCCCGGGCCCGCCGCGGGCGCCGAGCGTTCTGCAGTTCAGACACCGCGCGGCCGGGAGAGCGGGCACGCTGCAGCAAATGGGGTGAGAAGGGCCAGAGCTGCGGGTCTTTTCCGGGTTGCGGGTCTTTGCCGTGTGTGTATCTCCGCCTAAAACTGCCACGAGCTTTACTCGTGTGTCCCTGTGCCTTTTCTTTTGGCGTTGGAGGAGTGTGGTGCAATCCCAGCTTCATGGGTTCTTCACCTCTTCTACTTTTAAAGGTAGAAGATGGCAGAATACTCGAGGAAGTCCTTTAAAGACAGTCTGAGTGACATCAAACAACGTATGAGAGAGAAAAGAACTCAGAAATGGTCAAGGCTGGGTAAAACTACCCAGTTCTCCACCGTAAAGGCCAAAAGAGCAAGTAAGATGCTTAAATATCTTAGGATTTATAATTTATTTGTTTTCTTTTGAAACCCAGTTGAAACACTCACTGTTCTCTTGCAGCCAACGACTCCAACAAAATCAAGATCATTCAAGCAAACAACAGAGATCTGGCTCTGTCCTTGCAAGAACAAAAGCTCAAACTGAGGGAAGCTGAAGCTACCATTCTTCAACTAAGGAAAGATTATCACATTTTGAAGATTCAGATGTTTGACTTGCAAAGAAATCATAGGTTCCAGCGAGAACAAGGACTTGTGGAGGTATTTTTAATAATAACTTTATGAGCTGGTGAAGCTGAAAATTAGAATCTGCACCAATCCACTGATTGATATCTTTATATGTTTTGATGTGTTTCATGAAACATTAATTCAGTACATACAACAGGGGTTTTTTAACCTAACTTGGTATGCTGGTTTGGATACCATGACACCTGGTAATGAACTACTTTTTTTCTCACTAGTCTTTTTTATTTACTTAAAATATGAAAGAGTAAACCTAAAATCTTAATTTAAAAAATATTAAAGTCTATCTTCTGTGAATTTCATAGGGGTTTTCTCACAGGTGAGGGCAGCTGACAGGTTTCTTCAGATTTTAGTTATCATAATGCTGATAAATTTGTAGTTGGTACTAGAGTATGATAGTAACAGTGTTACTGTCCTTCCATTGTCCATTAGAATCGACTATCAGCCTTGAATGAGATAATTTCCAAAGTCTCTCAGAATTTACTGGACTCAGTCACTCTCCTTGGCCCAGCAAAGAATTTGTGTTCCATAGATGTGGTAGGTACCTCTTCCTCTTGAGAAGCAGGACTTCTGTTACTGATTGCCCTCACTCCTTCCACCATAGATGCACACAGATTTTTAGATCTGAGCCTTAATTTAGTGGAAGGACTACTCCCACAATTCCCAGTGTGCACACTGTGGGGCTGTGTCAGTAGGCTGTAAGTAGGACTGAGGCTCTGCTAGGAGGTGGTTGGGGCACCCTGATTTTCTGGGGTTTTGTGCACAGTTTCTTCCCCTGTCCACTTGCTCTAGGATTGGGCTGGTGATGAATGTGCTGATGTGCAGAGGCTGAGAAGGTGGCTGGGTAACAGCCACAGCACTTCGTGCTAGCAAGACAGACAGAGTCAAGGGCCTCTTTGGTCCTTCCTTGGGTAACTTGGCTGTTGTCTAAAATTTGTAGATGGTGCAAGCTTGTTTCACCCATTTAATCACAGTAAGATTTATTTTTTGACAGAATCAAAGAGTGCTTTCTTCAGGTCCTGGAAGCAGTTGCAGTGTCACAGGACCAACACATTCAATGTAAGTATCATTGATTAATGCCTGCTTATGTTTGGAAATTCTGTTACAGGAAGTTTAATTTTCTGACTGGAAAAAGGGAAGAAACCCAATGTAATGAAACTGTTCCTTGTCATAAATTTTATTGCTGTTCAGTAAATACTACCTTTGGTATTTTCTCTAGAGGACCTCTAAAGTGTGTTCTTGAAGACAATCCTGTACCTCCAAGTGGGATGGAAGCTGGTGGTGACAGAAATTCTTTGTCAAAGATCTGTGTGGAATCTGACAGTGACATTTCCTTTACCAAAATAATTCCAAGCGAAGGTAACTAAATCAAAGTATCAGATACTGCTCTATTTTGAATTAGGAAAAAAAAGTGTGAGTACAAGTTTAAATAACTGCTGCTTTTGAAGGAACTGACAAGTAATTTTCTGCTTATTTGCATAAGGGGGGAATACTAATGCTGTCCACTGGTAAAATGTTTGAATGAAGATGCCCAGCAAAATGGGGAGGAATTTGAAGCTGCTTTATCTTCTCTATACCTGCAGTCCAGTTTCATTATCTACTGAACTGTTCAACCAAGTAAAATTACCTTTAGACAGGCATTAGCATTTTATGAAATCAATAAAAAATTGTTAACAAAGCGAAATACCCAGGAAAATAAATGACCTGTAAATAACCTTTCCAAAAGGAACAGTTTATAGGAAAATACTAATGTTATATACCTAACTGCTTTCTGCCTGGAACCTGCATTAAACAGAGCTTATCTCAGTTGCCAAATCCTAGTTTATAAAAATCTGGAGAAAACCCAAAGAATAGTCTGAATTTTTGACAGGTTCAGAATTTTTGCACAAAACCTTAACATGGTGTTTCTGTTTGGCTTTAATATGACGTTTTTTCTTTAATCACAAGGACAGCCATCTGATTTTCATCTGAACAACACAGAGTCAGAGCTGGAAAACGTTTCTTCAAGTGTAAAGTTTGGATTTGGTAGAGCATTACCAAAAGGTGTGTCCACCAGACGTCACTTTTCAAAGATGAGGAACCTTGATATAATTTGTACTGGTGTCTTGGACCATTTAGAAGCACCTGATTCAGTAAAAGAACTTTCTGAACAGACTGAAATTAGGCTTGAGGAAAGTCTAGAGGAGTGTGCTGCAGAAAACATAAATGCAGCTATGCCTGACTTGAATGAAAGCAAGGTCGATTCAGGGCTCGTGTTGAGCCAGAAAAATTCTGGAACTACACAGTTCAAATTAAAACGTAATTCTGATCTTAAACAACTGGAGTGTAAAAGCAGAGAAAACCCTCAAAGAAAAGAAAAGCGCCAGAAAGGAAAACCGCAACGGCCGCTTACTTCCCAACAAAGACCAGGAAAACAAGGTAAAGAGGCTTCTAAAGAAAAGCTGAATTTCTTGGGTGGTAGCAGTGATGCTTATGACTTCCATTTGGAAGAGAGTGTCCATCTTACACCTTTCCGACAAAACAAGGTGAACAGCAGTGATACTGAAGTGGAGGACGAAGAAGACTCAGCTGAAACCAATACCACTGAGTCAAGCAGTACTGCAGAGGACTCTGATGACAGCCTCTATGAGCCTTACAAGAAGAAAAGGCGAAGTTCAGTGGACAAGAACCCTACATCACCAATCCATGCAAGGCCAAGGTCTAAAAGATGTTTGGCACAGCGTGAGCAGAAACACTGTCATGAAGAAGAGACTGAAAACAACAAATCAAATGATAAGTCTACTAGTAAGTGCAGAAAGTGTTCTGTAATTGTTTTTGTTTCCTTGAAAGATAACATTGCTTAAGAGGTTTAGGCCTTTTTATTTTAGGGTTTTTTTTTAATAGCAACTAAAACTAATGTTTTAAGAATGGTTAGATTTTCTTTTAAGCTTGCTTACCTGAATGACCAGACCTGTGCCTAATTTCTTCACAGGGCAGCCTTCTGAGCCATCTCGTGGGCATCTCTGTGATGTTACCAATACAGCTGCAGTGCCCCCCAGCACTGGGGATGCAGCAGCTGTCCCTGAAGGTGAAGAACCTCAGACTCCAAAACGCAATCGGCGAAGCTGTACTGTTACTGTGAACTACAAAGAACCAAGTATTGTAGGGTAGGTTTCTTTACTTTCCAGTTTGATACAAAGTTCATGATATTCCATCCAACAGAGGACTTGAGAGGCCTATTTAGATCTTGAAAACAAGACCTTAACAAAAGAGCTCATTCAAAAAAGTCTGGAGTTAGTAATACAGCCTAGTTCATGTGGAATGGAACTCAGTAGCTAAAAGTTACTGTTTTAAGTGATGTCGGGAAAAAAACCTCAGTTTTGCCTTTTTTTTTTTTTTTTTTTTTTTTCCAAACAGGAAACTCAGGAGAGGAGATCCATTTACGGATACAAGCTTTCTGTGCTCTCCAATTTTCAAGCTGAAAAAAGACGCTAAACGACATTCTCTTAAGAAAGATTCTACAAAAAAATACAACGAGAAATTGGTTAGTTGTCTTTGAGATTTTCTGCAAAACCATGCTTGTACCATGAAGAAAGTAATTTTCTGGATGGAATATTTTGTTGCACAATATGTTATATAAATATGTAAATAGCTGTGTATCTCATATTAAGGATATCAGATGAAGGGGGCCTGGATTTTTTCTAGTGACATGTTTTTAATGATACAGATTGATTACTTTTATAACTGAAGTGATTCTATTCAAGCTTCTTTTGAATGGATCTGGCAGTATATGAGAAATCTGTGATGGATAAGATGGTGAATGTCATTTCATGGGTGAACCTTAGGCACTTAAGATGTTTTGGGCAGGAAGTATTTTTAATACAGATCTGTGTTTGTACAGATCTTGTTTATGTGATGGTTGTAGTTTCATGTTGAATCTTACAATAAACATCTTAGTGTTTGGAAGCAGCTCTGAGTGGGTTGGTGTTCCTGTGGCAGTTTCCATAGTTACTCCAAGGGCACTAATATCAGCACTGGGCATTACAGAGGCCTGTATACTCTGTCCCCATCTTGTGTGGTGGCATAAGCAGTGCTCAGAAGCAGTTTACCAGCTGTAATTTGATTCTGTAGCTGCAGCTCTCAAAAGCAGCAGTTTAGGCTTAGTCGGTCCTGCACTGAGTGCAAGTTAGAATCAACCAGATGGAAACAAAGCAAATTTCTCATGAAGGTTGGTGAAGAAGGCTCCATGTGGGTGGAATGTAAACTATTAGTCCCAACTGTTGCAGGACATTCATAACAGTTTATAATAATTTTGTCCCTGCTTTGCACAGTGCCTTTCCCAGAGGAAGAGCTGCCACATTGGAGCTTGTGCTATCTATGAGAACAATTGCATTATCAGCTGTCCACCATTCAAACTACTTTTACTTTGCCTAAGACACACTTAAGTATTAAAGGGTACAGTAACTACCCAAATGAAAGCTACATTCCAAATAACTAATGGGAAAGTACAAAAACTACACACTCTTCATTTGTTTTGCAAGATTGCCTGTCCCACTTCAATAGGTGCAAGATCTCTCCCTTTCTGTAATAAAAATGTTAATTACTCTTTTACTTGTAACTTCTTGCATGACTCTTAACAATAACACTAGCTGCAGCTACTGAGTGTTTGATAGTTGTTCACAATACAGCCTTCGAATGCTTGAATGGAAACTTAACTTTACCTTTGTATCCTAAAATTCTAGCCACAAGGCCTCACCATCTGAGTCTGGAATTCTAGTACTAGAGGAACTTGAGCAGAGTGGTTGAGTTGGTTAGAGGCTAGTGCTAATAATGCCTACCTTGTGGGTTCAATCCCTGTATAGGCCATTCACTCAAGAGGTGCACTTAAAGATCCTTGAGGGTATTCTGTGAATCTCAGGTGCTTTCATGAAGCAAATCTGCAACAGCTGTCTTATCAGGGACAGAGAAAGAACAGGGTGATTGCAAAGCAGCCCATGGCAGGTGTGGTGGGTCTGGGTGGGTTTTTTTTCTTATTGGATTGAGCAAGCTTGAAGAGTTGAAGTGAGGGAACTGTGTAAGGAAGAAATCAGTCCTTCCTGATCTCAAATGCTTTCTCTAGAAGTGTTCAGTAAAACAACTCTTGGCCACTGTTGCTACCCTTTGAACAGAACACTTTCACAGGACCAAATCTGAGGGGATGGGGGAAAAAAAAAAAATCTCTTCCTCGATCTATAATTATCTGTCACATATTGGACAGGTGCAGGCTTTGTTTATGTGACCATCTCAGTACCATTATGGTGATGGTGCAAGCTCAACCTGGACTGTAGTTTGCTGCTATATCTATTACGTATTGTGAGTAAAGGACTCCTGAAGGCAAATACCAGCAAATAGCATAAGCATGCTTTGAGGTGAAAAACCCAAAACTTTGGAACAGCTAAGTCAAGGAACTGTTGAGGAGGTGGGAGTAACAGCACTGTATCCCAGTTACCATAAAGCTGGGAATGCTACTTGGACTGGTCACAGCTCAGCCCATCGTCCTCTTGGTGAACTCAAAGGCCATTTCACATATTTTCTATCCCACCTGGAAGAGGCACTGACAGCACTCCTGTAGCTTCAGTGTGCTTGGTTGTGAAATTGCTTCAGTATGTATGTTTGTATCATAAGTACTAAGTCATGAAAAAAAGAGACCAAAATAAGTAGGGTTTTGTACATATATAATTTAAAACTATTCTGTACCAGTACAATATATTAATTTGACAAATGTAAGGTTCATCAGCTGTTAAAGCATTTGCAAAACCACATATCCTACCATAACTTTATTGCACAGTATCTATGAAAATATCAATTCTTAAATTAGAAAACACGTTTCAATATAGAAGAGACAATCTGATTGAAAGACGATAAGAAAATCTACTCTGAAAATAAGAAAAATTCACAGGTTACCAAGCTTAACAGGTGCATCTGTAGGCCCAATCTACAAAACAGGTTTATAGCATCCTGTTCTGGCTATTAAAGAAAAAGTACTCACTGTACCTTTGTTATAGATCCCAATGCAGGTCAGACTAAATTCATACAAAACACGATGGCAAGTCCAGCATTAACATTTTGAATACCTTGGGTAGCACATTTACTACTTCTAGATAGTTCCTGACATCTCCTTGCTGAATTGATCTGTGATCTAACATTGCACAGGCATTTTGCAGGAATAGATTCTTTGACTCAGCACAGGATTGCTTTTCTCAGTCCCATAACTTGAATTTTACCAGTGTAACGTCTGTAAATATAAAACACCAAGAATGAAAGTTTAATCTGTTTTTCACAAAAGTAGTTATAATTTACAGTTACAAACTCTAATTAGAAAATGTCAAGGGACAGCTTTTTGGCCTGTACTGATCTCCATTAAGGATTTAGGTGTACCTCTCAAATGTAGTGTAAGCAGCAAAATATATATATATATTTTATATATATATATATATATATATATATATGAGTGTGTGTGTGCTTTTTGAAGATATAATAGGAGCTGTAAAATGTTAATATGTTCCTGGGTCTAAATAATCACAGTTAATAAGCATTTACAATAAAGCTTAGTAGAAAATCCAGTTTACCACAGAGCCAAGTATCTAAGCTTGAAGCTGTCCTATGTTGTCTTCTTTTGTGTACAATAGTCTTATTTCTGCTGAACAATCTAAAGAATTTAGCAGTGAAGAGTAGTAACTAGGGTGGATCATGAAGTGCATCAAAACCTTAACTCTACTAAGCCAATTAAAATTGTCGAGTAGATGCGAAATAGTCTCTAAAGTTATTTTGGGTACTTATGTCCTGCATAAGCCAAGTCACTATGACCTTACGCATCTAGCCAGATTTTTTTTCTTTTTCTTTTTTTTTTTAAAGAGTGGTTATGAGATTACAATTTGCAGGTAAAATATTTATCAAAACTGAAAATGAATAGAAAAACTTGCATCTATCAATGATTACAGGCAGTCCTTTTTCAGAACTGACTGCTCTTCTCTCACAGCTTCTCAACCAGCTGAGTGTTTCTTTTAAAAAATAATATCTTATAAAAAGATTCTACAAAGAAACAAGTGTTTCAGAACCCCCCCACACCTGTTGTTTTCCCTTACGATTTTCTTTTTTACTGGAAAAAATAATAAAACTTTATCAAATAGGTACTGCATTAGGTAAGCTATAACATTTGTTGTCTGGGAATTTTCTTCATCTTCCCAAACATGTGCAACTTCCCCCATGTTTGTGGGGTTTCTGAGGCTGTAGCTGATAAACTTATTAGGAACATAAGGTAATCGGCACACAAAAGAAATTTTCCGTAATTAAATACATTATAAAGCATTTTAATAAAATAATTTTTGTAACTTCAGTATAATACATGTTTGCAAAACTAAAAGGGTTTTAAAAAGTGCTAAGTATTAAACAGAAGTTTCTTGAAAGTCCCACAACTCGGATATAGAACGACTTTCCCTGTCCATAACATAGGCACGCTATTTGGTTGTAAAAAAGACAGTGTCACTTGTCAATTAATCCAGCTTCTTTAATTTTTGTGTAGAAGAATTTCTCCAGTATATTGGCACATTTGTAGTATTCACTCTCGGGGGGGTTGTACTCTCTGCAGTTTGTAAAGACTCGCTGCAAGTCTGCCATGAATAATTTCTTAGACACGTAGTACCTGTTCTTGAGTCGCTCGCTCATTGTTTTGAGATCTGCACAGAAGAAAAATAGATTAACAGCGTTTGATTCAAATACTTTTTGTGTGCAATATCCCTTCAGACTGATTTGCCATTTAACATGAACTGGCAAAGGTAGGATTTGGAATGGAAATTGCTTTCATCTAAGGCATGGTCCAACTGACCTGCTGGAACTAAGTAATATTTCACTGTAAGGATGAATTCATGTAGAGTTTATTTTTAATTCTTTAAAACATTAAAGCTTTTTTTTTTCTGTTCTCATACTTAGAGCTCTGAGTTTTCTGCAGGTAGTAGATGTCTCTAATGCTCTTCTGACTGTCCTGAAACAACCTGTTCTCAGCTCTGCTGGAGGAGGCCTTATGGGTATATAGGCAAAGAATTCAAACATCACAAAACATATATGTTAACCTAAAATCCTTACTGCTGTGCAAACACAGCAGAGGAGATACACTGGTCTATACCACAGGCAGGATTTGCAGCTTTGAAAAAAAGATTCAATTTTTTCTACACTCTGCATATATTTTTATTACCTCTTCAGAGTTTATAGTTTTATATCCTTTTTAAGAATCATGTGAGAACTGATGTCCCCTGCTTTCAGAGCATCATGCAAAACATTTACTTACAGAATATTCTTTAAGAACTGTTCTCCTTTATACTAAAATCAGTCAACATAAAATATGCTAATCATCTCAGTGCTCTCCACATAGTCACTTTCCCAGTAATTCTCATCAGGCATTTAAAAATTCTGTCTACATTACAAGTGTTCTAGCAGTGAGTACAGGAATAGAAGTAGTGGGAGGTGTGCTGGATGCCTTGGCTTTTCTCACCTCAGATGCTCCAACAACTATTTTTTTAGCAATGCTTGAGCCAGGCATCAGCAGCACGTTTGTGAAACTGTAACAGAAGTAGCTGTAATGAAGAAGACTTAATGTCCACGAGTATTTGAAAGGACAACAGAGACCAAAGACCTCCAATGCAAAGGAATTAAACTTTTTAACTTCAGGTTTAAAAATATGGTTGTATTTTTGTTTTGGTACTGTTTTTGGGGGCTTTGGGGGGTGGCTTTGGTTTTTTTTAAGGGAGATTTGAATTTATTAAAAGAGAGGAAAACCCTGTCAACTTGACAAGATGGGATTATTTAAAGAAAGTTTGATGGATGCTCTCAAATACCTTTTCCAATGATACAGAACTTGCCACTCCCTAGTTTTGCACAATACTGTGCAAAAGTAAATGCTCATTCAGCTCTCATTAAGTCTGAAATTCAGGTACCTATATCTAAAGTAGATATCCATAGACTAATTATAGCACCCAGCTGAGAAGGCTGTTCAGCTCACCCTAAAGGAAATGCTGCCTGGCTGGAGAGTTAAGCTATTCTCCTCTAAGTGCAGTGAAAGTTTGGTTCCATCTGTCACTCAGCCATACAGCTTTTGAATGGCAGATAAAAAGGGAAAAAAAAACCCAAAGAGTATTGCTTAAAAGAGCACCTGAAGAGCACTTAAAACAGGGGTAAAAAAGCATTTATACATGAGAACTGACCTAAGGAGGTAGTAAAAAAATTTACAGCCATACCTCTCAAAAACTACAGTTTAGTCTGTACACAAACATAAAGGCAACTGTTATATCTTGTCTGAGCAACTTTTTACAGCATCAGCATGCTGGCAGGAAGAGCAGAAAGAAATCTGAAGTTAAACACAAATCAGGGCAGTTTAGTCATGCTGGGTTCCTTAGCTGAAAAAAACAAAACAAAACTAAACCAAAGACCTCAGTTTAATCCTCACAGTAAACTGCTGCCCTCACCTCTAGTGTAATGCATCTGAACAAGGAAAGGACAGACAGCATTCCTACTTTGGGTTTGCCAACTCAGGTAAACTCTTTGTAACCACTGTTCAGATTAAACAGTCAGCTAGATCTGCTCAAAAAAGCAAATAGAGAAAACTCTGACACAGAAGGGGAATAACATTCTTTTTCTTCACTGGTAGAAAATACATTTATGCCAGGGACACAGGAAGGCAGTGATTAGTTTATAAAGTATATGTATATCTGCTACTTGGGAATGATAAATTGAATAGAAAAAAATAATTAAACTAAATTGATATACATGGGCTTGGAGCCTATGCAAAGCAACATGAGCAAATACTTTTATTCTCTGAGAAACTGATGGCTAGTAGCCTGCCATGAACCTGTGTTTCATTTTCTAACAATATTAAAGGGTTCAGAAACTCTAATCAGAATGATAGAGGTGAGTATTGCATAAAGGAGGGAGTGCCAGAAATCAGTTTTAAATCTGGTGCAGTACAAATCAAGCATCCATTTAGAGTATCACTGAATTATCATTGAAATTATATGTCCCAGAAGTCAAAAACTGGGTCATAAGACAAGCAGTCAAAAGAAAAACATTATTAGCAGTTGTGTACTTCCCTTTGCAAGCAATCCTACATAAACAATAGCTGCATTACTTATGAGTAAGAATAAATAAATAAATAGATAAATATAACACCTCAGACAACTGTGGCAGATCTAAAAAACAATGATAAAAGTTAGCTTACAATCAGTTGTATGAAGCATTTTCCTAAACTTAAATTGGAGCAAAGTGTTAAGACTTAGTTAGAAAACCCTGGGACCTTTGAAAATGTTTTCTCTATGTGATTTAAAAATCTTAAATCTCTATTTCAAAGCAACTCAAATGCTCAGGTGTTCCTGAAAATTTGCCTTCAGGTCTTTTAACATATGAGTAGGATCTGCAATGACCAGTTACGACACACAAGAACATATTCCTACAACTCACCTACACCATCTCAGTCCTAAAAGCTTCCAGCTGACTGCACCATTTAAGAGCTTGTTAGGGTTCTCTAGGGCACGGTGAGATTTCCAATATGTACAACATACATGTTTCACAAAGGTCACAGAGCACTCATCAATCTCAAATGACAGCACCACACTCTTGACACTTTAGAACTTTGTATTCAGCTGCAAGTAACACACATCTTTTTTCATAAAACAATCAGATTAAAATTTATCTGCTAAGTCTGCAGCTATAATGATTTTTAAATGCTATACTTAAAAAATGTTAATGGTATTACCCATGGGAAACCTTATAACTTCATAATATCCAGGAGCTTCTGTTCTCTTCACGGGTTCCATGAAGGGCCAAGCGCTTTGATGGCTCTTTGGTAAAGAAAAAAGTAAGGTATCTAATATGGAAACTAGATATTGGAAATAATTTTAAAATCTTTACAGAAAATAAACTAGAACTAGCACTCACCTTCACTTGCTGCAGGATGGTTTTTAATGTGCTGTAAAGTTGATCTGGATCCTTGGGCTCCTTACTTGAAGAAAAATATGAATACAAAAAAATTAGTTTGAATCCCTTATCTTCATTCCTACAATTTGCATCTTACCTAAAAGCAACTCCAAATTTTCAAGCATTTTATGAAAGAAATAAAATTTAAAACAACCAAACAAACACAAATGAAAATACTCAAAAAAGAACCCCACTACCCAAATCACACTTGCCCACAATAAAAAGAAAAACAAACAAAACCAAAAAACTACTTAAGAACTCATCTCTTGCAGATTATTTATCTGATTTCCAGGGGATGGAAGGAAATATCAAGTGACATTGTTTAAAGACTCTTCTCAAAGGAGTATCCCAACTGCTTCAACATTTTACTTTGTCTAGCACTTACCCTCTTTCTTTTCCACTTGGTTTCCAGCCAGTCTCTCCTGTACACCAACAACATGAGATATTATATGGGAACTACAGTAGGTCAAAACATTAACTGAGTTATTGCAACTCAAAGAAGAAAAGCCATTTCAGCACTACTGCAGTAAAATTGGTTTGTTATAATAAAAGCTACTCCTAATAAATAACATAACCATCTAGGCCACAGCCCCATTCAATTTCCTACATGACTCTTCCTGCAGACTTGAAAAGATTCTAAAATATTTCTATATGAAACACATTTCTTTTCAATAATTCATACATATTTTACTGCAACCCACCCCTGTAAAGAATAATGAGGACAAAGTTATCCAATCTGATTCCCCAGGGACAAAGAATAAATTGCAGAAAAGCACAGCTGAAAAAAATTTCCCCAGAATATGATACTTAATTTTTTTAAATTCTGTTTTGTCCTGTGAGTTCACGCCTAGCACAGAAATCATTGTTGTTCAGGAGTGCACTGCATTAAAATGGTGCTGAAGGGAAACTGCTGCCTATACTGTGATACAAATCAAAGAGGGATCACATGTAAGTAAAATTATACACACATACATAAAAGAGGATCAGCCTGGGATGCCTTGGGGGAAATCTCAAAGACAGTAGTTGCAATGGAAACACAACAATCTTCACAGAAATCAAATCAGCAGACCAAAACAATTACATTCTAATCAAGAAGAACTATGTGACTACATTAGTATTTCTAGTCTTGGACCTTTCTTGGGCTATTCTGCTTCTGTTCTACATTAAAAGAGATTGATACATACTAATTCCAGGAATGCTTTCTATAGGGATCTGCCGTACTCCGTCTTTGAAGCAAGAAAGGCCAGGATAAACTTTTCGTATTTGAGCTTGCTTCCTTTCTATGAGCTTTTTAATGATCTGTAATAAAGCAGCAGAGAAAACAAAAAATAATTTATTTGGTCTAAAGTAACCCAGAAGATTAATGCAAAACTGTGATGAACAGAAACATTTTCACTTCCTAACCTTGCAGCCCTTTTCCATGAAGCTGGTAATGGGGCTGAGCTACCCGACCAAACACTGATTCTGCAAATGAAGCTACCAAGTCTCTCAGCTTTTTTGGCACAAATCTAGAAAACAAGGAGTCATTGCTTGCTCTATTGATCACAAGCTGCACAGCTCCTGGGAAGACAGGAGCAGAGGCAGAGAAGGAAATTTTCTGGAAGAAGGTTTGGAAACTGGCTATAAAATTTTAACAGCTGGAGCTTCTGAAATGCTTCAGCACAGCTGGTCAAAAATTTCAAGGCACATACTCAATGTATGTATTTTGATGTACATATATGTTCATATCCCAAAATTTTAGAAGTAACCTATTCACTTCAAAGTCTCCATATATCTATCTGCAGGAGTTGCTTATGTATCAGTCAAAGATACTCTCATGGCAGATTTTCTCTGGAGGATGTCAGAATGATGCCACTCTTCAGAACCAAAATTCTACTCTGTTTGCTGATGCTAGGGAAAGGCTTTCCCTGCTCCTGGATACACTCTGTTTTACTTTGCAATCTTATTACCTCAAACTCTAGGCAATTTGCTTTGGTGCTCTTGAAAACCACTTAGATACTTATCTAACCTTTGTGTGTCCTGGATGTGTGACTTTCAAAACTTCCTAACTTGGAGCAAACAAATGCACAGCCATTCAGACCACCAGTTTGACAGACTATTTTCTTTGGAAGTAATAAAGATGGACATATTTTTATTTTTAAGGACCTTCACTCCCTCATACATAGTATTTCCTCTCAAAGAAGAGAAAAAGATAAAACCAGACTTTCAACAGAGATTAGAGATGTTAAGAGAAATATAGTATACAACAGCACCATGGCCAGATTACAGCATAATATGAAAATAATTTCAAACTAATTATTAAATCCAACTTAAGCCCTTCTTATAATTTAGGAACTAGTGGCTCTTCCTGATTCAAGCAAGCTGTTCAATCAGCACCAGTGATTGCTCACAAGTCAGTAGGTCACAAAGCTTTGCATAGGGGGATTTGTCATATTTTTCAGAATGATTGCAAAGAAGCTACTGGTACAGGTGATATGGTCTTAGCAGCCATAGGCATATACTCCAGTTCTTTAAATAAAAGCTTAGTTCCCATGAAAAACTTCACTTTTAAAAGGACAGGTCCTGAAAAGTCTGATGTCTAGTACTGGGCAATACCAGCATTCAAGAAAACTGGTCATAATACAAACTGATAACATTTAAAATTATTTTTATGTCCAGGTAGGATTTTCACTGCTTCTGATACAAGCAGACAAGCAAACACTCTTCATAAAGTTGCAGACTGTGAGGGCTATTTCTAAGTTTCTTTGCAACAGGGAGAATAAAAGGCCTGATCTGTGTTTTGAGTGTTAAACAGGCAATCCTAAGTTCCAAAGTTCCAAAGCTGTATGTAATTATTCTCAGAGAAGATCAACAGCACAGATCAGTGCATAACAGCAGCTAATAATTTTAGACACAAGAGGTCTGGAGGACCAAGGCACTTTATCTACAAGAGCAGTGTCTCCAAGTTCTTTAGAATAATGTGGACATCCCAACAAATAATAAGGGAGTTAAGAAAGTTAATAAAGCAATCTCAGAGCCAAAATCTTGAAAACTAACAGGTTTCCAGAAGCAGCATGTTATGGTGATGGTTTGGGCCCAGAACTGGGCAGCTGGCATGTCCAGCAGTAGCCTGGAACCTGAAGGATCAGGCAGCCAACCAGAAGTGAAAGGGGAAAACTTATGGTCCCTGTTGTATGGACACATGAAAACTTTCCCAATGAGTGAAATTAAAAACCTTGTAAACTAAATGCAAAGCCATCAGATACTGTCTTTCCTTCTCCACACATGGGCCAAATCATTCTACTGGAAGAAAAATTATTGTTCCATAAAGAAGCTTTTTAACAAAATAAAATGTCAGGTTTGGATAACCTTGAAAGAACAAATTATAATTTGTATTTCTTTAAAAACCCAGGAAGGTGTTTAAACACAACTGGAAACATCATAATTATTTTGCTAATAAACTGCCTTATTATATGGAATATTATTATGAACTAAATAAAGAACACGTCACATAAACTCAGACTGGAAATTAAGACAGTCCACCCTTGACTTATATAGTAAAAAATGGCAGAAAAAAGAATCCTCTTTTTTTCAAGTAAAATACAGGCCATGCAATACAGACACTCCATTTAAATGTCACTCTAATGAACACTACTGATATGGGGGGGGAAGGAATTGACAAAGCCATAAAAAAAAAAAATCAATCTCACAAGATTTTGCTTAGTTAACTACCACAAAATTGAACTGTGAATTACTCCTCAAAATACCAGTACTTTAACAGTCTTGTTCTTGTTAAGTCAGTAAGTTAGAATTTGATACTTGAACTACAAAATTTTGGCACTGGGACTTGAATGAAGGGATTATTCTGACTAATAAAAACATACACTCAATTTTAAGCACCAAAGCAAGAGAGCTAACCTGAACTGTTTCTAAACATCTGAATAGAGAATAACATTAAACATTTCATGTCAACCTTTACCTCTTTTTGCTTTTTGATGATGACGGAAAATTCCGTGTAGGGGATCCTTGGATTTAATTCACATCCCATTAATGTGGCACCCTCATAATCCTTGATGTAGCCAACATATTTTGCTTTTGGTACTTTAATATCTTTGGAGAAACCCTGACAAAATAAAATAAAAAAACCCCCTTATATTGTCATGATGCTATTTTACTTTTACATTTGTACTGAAATGAGTGAGGATTTAGAACCAAATTCATCATAATGTTAAAATGCAAAAAATACAACAGAGTGAGTTACAGACCATGGTTCAGTGCTGCAAAAACCTTCTCATGGGAGGCACTTGATACAAGAACATTTAATTGCTAAGAAGGGAGATAGGGGAGATTGTATTCATTTTGAATGTGTGAAGAGTAAGTTGTGTCAGTTTTATATACAGAATCATAGAACACATTAGGAGGAACTTGAGGAGCTCCTCTAGCCCCATCTCAGCTCAGAACCTGTCTCATCATATCTGGTTGATCAAGGCCATGACCACTCTTCAAGACTGTAAAGGACAGGGATTTCCCCTCCCTAGAGAGTATTTTCTAGTATTTCACTACCCCTAAGACAGGAAGGGCGAAATAAAAATTTCCCTAGTTGCAATTTCCCACTATCCAAGTCATCTTCACTGCCTAACGCTGCACACCTCGGAGAATAATCTGACTCCATTTTGCTGACCAGATAGTTGACACCTGTTTATCAAATCTATTTGACAGAACAGACATTGCCATCTTTCCTGAATTTGAACCTCATGCTTCAAATCAGGAGGAGCTGTAAGTGCAGGTCAGGTACGTTTCAGTCTATCACAGGTATGTCTCATCCTTTACTTCTTACAGAATCAGTGAAAGAACTCATATTTTACAAATTTTTAGACTAGACAAATTACAGACTATTCCATATACCTATATTCAGACTATTCTGTCAAAGTAAAATGTATTAAATGCCAATATTACATGAGATGAACATATTTTATAGATAAAAAGAATATACATGTAAAATTGCACTATGCATTTTATCCAACTAGTTTGCCATGTCTACTTATTTAGTTCATTACTGCTAGATGTTAAACTTGCACAAAGTAATTTCTTGCATTGAACTTACTTGTTTTTTGAAGTAGCCGATAGCATATTCATCTGCATATGTGAGAAAGTTGAGAATGTTGTGTTTGATGTGGTACTCCTTCAGATGGTTCATGAGGTGAGTCCCATAACCCTGTGTGAAACATGAGGAAAAAGCCATGACAGAGACTTTGGGGACTGCACGTGTTAGAGCCTGTGGACCAAGGGTTATTACACACCGTTTTTCAAAATGCAGGCTTTCCTCTAGATCCTGTTTTAAAGATTTTCTCTTAATTAACCTGGTGCTGCACACTCAAGAGCAAACTCTTTTCAGCCTTGTAGGGGTATCTTTGTGACCCAGCATGGAAGCTGTAATTCAAGGTGCCCACCTTCTTTTTTTTGTTCCTCTTTTAAATTAGATATTAACCATTAAAATCACATACTTCACCAACAACAAAACTGCACATACTGTAACAATAGAGCATCATTTCTGAGACATATCACTTCAAAACCACAAAGCAGTAGCAATACTGAAATTATTCCAGTGTTCTGTGCATCTCTGGCAAAAGTCTCTGCCTCAAAGGATTTATTATCTAAACTTATCATAAAGCATAAAAAGGAACAGTGAACAATTACCATAATAAGGAGCAGAAAATTATTGAGTCCACAATGAAACAAATAGCTATGCCTTCTGACTGCACACAGGCATGATTTCCATTTAAATTCAACCCCAAAGTAAACAAAAGGTTGCATTTATTCACATTACCAAGTAAGCCATAGTCATCCCCTTCTACTGTGATATGAAGAAACGTCAAGTAGACAGGAAAGCCCATAATAATGTTTTGTTCCTGCATACATTCCAATTTTCTCATCATGGAGACTAACTGGACACTTAGAGAAACCTACATGGATTGCTTTTGGGTACTCTGTTCTTGAAAACTGGGAAAATTTTTACTTATATACAAAAACCAGAAAAATAAATTAGAAAATACAAACTTCTGATTTAATTTACAATTTAATAGTCCCAAATATGGCAATTGCCAGATAGGAAACTAAGCCACATACAGTAAAATTTAAAATTATTTTGTAGCAGGGGACCAAACTACCTCAAAAACAATTCAATTTGTATGGGAAAACAGTTCCCATATTTTTTACTCCAGCCTCAAAATGAATTAAAATAGGAATTTATTTTTCCTAAGACTAGGAAGGTCACCCATGTGTGAACATTTGTTTTTTCTCAGTTACCTGTTGACAGGGTCAGCTTACTCAGAGAAAAAAGGTGGGAAGGCAAATTTTCAGAAACACTTAACTGATACAGTGAGGCACCCAGAGGATAAAAGAATAAATAGTGTGTTATACAACCCTGGGGGCAATCTGATGAGTCAGAATTATTTGCTCTATTATTTTGAAAGATTATTCCTAGAAAATCACAACACACCTTTGGCAGTCTCGCCTGTGTTGCGCAGTTAGGAATAGCTTAGGCATATCTGTTAGGGTTTGCATTTGCTAAAACACTTTGAATGCTGACAGGTCACTGCTGAGTGTAGGGGATTGCTCCTCTCTAACACTAGAGTTGAATAAAAGCAAATATAAGCCAAGTATTAACAGCTGTTACAGACTTTCAATCCCACTGTGTTACCCTTTCACACCAGGGTGTATGATTTCTGCATGTTAACTGCTACACACTCTGAATTAACCCACATCTCAGCTCTTGCTGCTTGAACTGAAAATCATGAAGCTACAGCACCATCTAAAGGCACAATACTGAACCAAACGGTCAGAGTTAGATCTATCCACAGTAGCTGGAAAAGCTGGAGGAATCTCATGTATTCATAGTGCTCTGTATTCTTTCAACACAGATGCTAATTCTCAAAATTCTGAGAAAATGTTGCAACATTAACTCAAAAAAGAGTGTACAGAATAGACCCTGTGCTTGTTTTGAGATGTAAAACTAAATCTAATTTTTTACTACATCTCATTTTGATTGAAGTCATGTAATGTCACAAAGTAATTGAATACAAATTACTGCCCCACACAGGCAATATGTATTCAGTCAACCACGATGTGTTACACTACACAGAGACACAACTACTGGGGACAGAGGCGTGGAAAGTACAAAAATGGCAGACTACTGGCCTCTATTGCTCTACTGAGAGAAGAATTTATTTAATTAATTAATTACAGGTAATCCTACTGTTATGATGATGATTCTAAATCCACACATTTTAGTTTGGGTTTTGTGTATTATATTCAGAATAGCTATATCTTTCAAAATCTATTTCTGTCTGGCAACTCAGCAGTGTATTCAACATGACTAAAAATATTAGGAGCACGTGCAGTAGGTGAATGAGACTCAAACCCATTTAATAAACACTTCCAATACAGAATTCTTTTTACCTTGACTTGCTCATTGGAAGTCACAGCACAGAAAACAATCTCTGTAAATCCTTGGGAGGGGAACATCCGGAAGCAGATACCACCGATAACACGACCATCTTTTATTAATGCAAGGGTTTTATGTTTCCTGAGTAGACAAAAATATCAACCACTTTAATTCATGTACATAAAGTGCCATTAACCTTCCTTTCTTCAGAAACTTGATTCACTTCTTTCCACGATGATAATGCAATTGTATATGCCTCCTAGGTTAGCCACTTGTATCTAAAGAAGAGTTGTTATTTTAATATCAGGCTTTCAATATACCATAAAGGTCACATAAAGCAAGCTCCTGGCCTGGCCAAGTACTCTGAGATACTCGGGTAACGCCCAATAAATAAAAGTTGTATCGCTTTCATTGAATCTATTGCTGACAGTTACACCATTGCACAGTTCTCAGGATGATTTTATCCTGAGTAAATAAGAAATTAATGGAGTTACAGGAGAGCAAGTCCATTCTAAGGGATTCCTGTTTCCTTGCATGCACTCTCCATAGCTAAGCTATCAGTTTCAAATGCAGCTGATGAAGTAAGAGAGGACATTTCTTATTTCTAATCACCCACTCCTAGGGGAATCAAGACCAGAATAAATATCCATTTCTGTTGCACTTATATTGACTACCAGGAAAGATGTAACAAGGTGCAGTCTCAATTCTTATGTCAAGGATAAAGAATTTTAGTATAATCCTCAAGGTGTGAAAACAGCGCACCTTTCTTTAGATCATTCAACACACGGTATCATATAAATCATATAAATGATACAGTTAATTTACAGAAGTTGTATTTGGGGGGAAAAGTTGGTGCCAAAATGTGCCCCTGCCAAAAAGCCCAAAGAGTAGTTATACGGTAGGTGCCACCATTGAAGAAGATTTTATACATGTTATACAGTCTTCTTTTTCTTGTACTTATTTTAGTGCTTTTTACTTGTGGAATGACAGCAGCAATGCAGTAGCTGGCAGTTTCACCCTGGCTGGATGCCAGATGCCCACCAAATATGCTCTATCACTCCTCTCCTCAGCTGGACAGGGGAGACAAAACGTAATGAAAGGCTCATGAGTTGAGATAAGGGCAGGGAGAAATCACTCAACAATTACCACCACAGGCCAAACAGACTTGACTTGGGGAAATTAGTTGAATTTATTAGCAATCAAAATCAGAGCAGGATGATGAGAAGTAAAACAAATCCTAAAACTACCTTTCCCCTCCTTCCTCCTGATCCTCTACCTTCTTCCTCAAGCAGTGCAGGGGGATGGGGAGTGGGGTTATGGTCAGTTGTCTATGTCACAGCTTCCTCTTCAGGGAGAGGAGTTCTCCGCCTGCTCCAGTGTGGGGCTCATCCCACGGGCTACAGTTCTTCAGGAACTGCATTAGCACAGGTCTCTTCCCACAGGGTCACAAGTCCTGCCAGCAAAGCTGCTCTAGCAGGTAGTGGAGGCAACTCTCTTCACAAGGCCACAGGATCTGCCAGGAACCTGCTCCAGGGTGGGCTTCCCACAGGGCCACACAGCCTTCCTCCAATTCTCAATGGAAGGTTAAACTGCTGGAGCAGTTCATGAAGAGCTGCAGCCTGTGAGAAGGACCCATGCTGGAGAAGTTCATGGAGAACTGTCTGTCGTGGGAGGGACCCCACACTGGAGCAGGAGTAGAGTGTGTGGAGTCCTTCCCTGTGGAGGAAGAAGCAGCATACACCACAAGGGAACTGACCATAGCCTCCATTCCCCACCCCCCTGTGCTGCTTGGGGGAGAAGGTACAGAATCATGAATGAAGCTAACTCTGGGAGGAAGGGAAGCATGGGGCAAAGGTACTTTTAAGACACAGTTTTTATTTTCTCATTATCCTATTGTGATCTGATTTGTAAAAAATTAAACTAATTTCCCCAAGTTGAGTCTATTTCGCCTGTGATAGTTATCAGTGAGTGATCTCTCCCTGTCCTTATCTCTATCCAAAAACTTTGTACTTTCTCTCCCCTGTCCAGCTGAGGAGGGGAGCAATAGAGCAGGTTTCATGGGAACCTGGCATCCAGCTAAGGTCAACCCACCACAGTCCCACAACAAGGAGTCACTTACCATTAATACAGCCACCAAGATGGTATTTGAGTACAACCCAATTAGACTGACCAGGAGTTATGAGGGCTTGAAAATATGGCAAAAGTGTAGCACAGGCAGAGGTGCTCTCCACACCACCTCTGCTGGCACCTTCCTACACCCATGCTGGCAGGCAAACAACACCAGACACCCTCTGCCTCACACGACAGCCCCCTCTCCAAGGATACTCACGGATCAAAGACCAAGCGGGTGATGTATTCCTTTGGCATCCGAGGCAGCTGATGGGAGAACACGTTCTGCAAACCAACCAGCCACATCATGATCTTCTTGTTGGGCTTCTGGTTCAGGGAGTTGCCGACCACATGGAATTCAATCACCCCCCTGCGCTCCTCCAGCCTTGCTGCCTCGTCCCGGGCCGAGTGTGCTGAGAGGAAGTTGGTCTGTACCACACAAAAGAGGAACAAAATCACAGTTTTGAAACTTCACATCCTCTGACAGAACAGCCTTAATGAACAAGCAAATAAAACCCACTCTCTTTTTCCAACAGAGCTGCCAATGATTGCCTTTGTAATGTGTCTGCAGAAGGGACACCATCAAATAAGCCAGATGTAAGTCTACATTACAGTCTATAAAGGCCTATCTGAATTTATATTGGTACAGATTAGATAAAAACAACTATGGTTATGACCCAAAAAGTCCCAAAACCTCTTAAGAGATAGCGCTCATCCAGTTGAAGCTTATGACACTAAGTCTTCATATTTTAGTTAGTCCTAACCGGTTTGGGCATGACTTGTGGATTCGCCTACACATACTGCAAATCACACATTTTAATGGTACTGCAGGGGACGTCATATTTTTTTTAAATTTCATTAGTGCTTTCCACCATCTCTACCACTACTGTAAGAGCCTAAAAAGATTTTAATTCCTACAGTATTTGCTGTTATATATCTAGCAATTGCATCTGTATATCTGAATGCAGATTAAATTAATACAGAAAATTTATTTCACTTATTTTTTTTTTTCAAGATCATTTTACAATGCCAAAACATCTCTGTATGCCCATACTGTTTACTTTTTTGAGCAAAGTTTGGCTGCTGGGTTTCTATTCACTGCCAGCCCCAACAGCCAGGCTGGCACAGCATTTGTAATATGCAGAGCCATCAGTCACAGTGCATAGTTTGAATAAGAAATGTAGGTGGTTCCAAATCTTCAGCAGTTTCTAGCTAAATCTTGGCAAATGAGCTGCTGGCAAAACATAGCCTGGCAGAGGGAACAGAAGGAGGAAAAGCCAGCCAAGGGGAAAAAAAAAGTGTAATTCTGTACATGGCACAATTCCGCAATTCTGTTTGTTTTCTCCTCCAGCCGAAAAAAAGAGCAACTGGGGAAGACAGAGCAAATAACTGTTTAGATCAGTTTCTGCACTAGAGAGAGGTTTTAACTTCAGATATTTCATTCTGCTGCAATTTTTGAACCCCATTTAACCTTATCTTACAAGGTCTATCTATGATTAACAATAAAAAGCATACTCTGGAACTGTTCTGTAATAGAAGTACCTTCCAGGATAACCTGAGATCTACCATTTTACTATCACCAGTTTACAAGTCTCTTTGCTAACTGTACACAATGCATGAAGAAAATTGTAGAACTATTCCTCATGTTAATGATGTATTTCACCAATGCTTTTTGCTCACCTAATCATACTCTTTCAAAGTCTATTTTTCTTGACAGGACTTCTAGCTTATCACATTCTATCCACGTGGAACATTTACTAAAACCACACCATTTACAAACAGACCTTTTGCAACACCAAGTCTGTATCTCACCTCTGGCCCAAGCATTGCTGCAGGATCTGTAATTGTTGACATTACTTCGTTGATTAACTCAATAGGAATATCTCCTACAACCCTTGGTCTTTTAGAATCCTCCAGAGAATAGGGTTCATTATTTTTTCTCTTTTCCCCTATAAAACAAAACTCGGACAAATTAGAAATAACCAAACTGTCACAGACTAGCACTATGAAGCCTAGCACTTGTTATATCCTTTAGCTTATATTACAAGTTTAGGGTTGGGGTTTTTTTTGGGGTTGTTTTTTGGTTTTTTTATCCACATAGACAAGGAGAAAGCAAAATAAAGGAAAACTGAAAAATATTTATCACTTCTCAATTTTGGCTTTGCACTGGGGTATTAGCATAAAGCAGGGTGAATATATCTCTCCTTCCACTACACCTCTGTTAATTCACTAGTTGCTTTTTCTTTTTGCTTCAAAATCCTCTGCATGGAACCTCTGTGCAGCTGTCTTGGAAGGTCTGTGCTCAATACACAAATTGCAGTGCATATTTCTGGATAACAAGAAATCCCCATTTTAGGATTCACTGGAACTAAGTAACCATCATTTATTTCTTTCACCTTTTCTGTAAACCAAGTAGCACGTACAGTCTGATGTGTCATACATATTTGAAAATCCATATAAAGTTTTCAAATCAAAATGTACCAAGTTAATAATTAACTGCCCTTCTAACTGCAGAGCCACATGTATTGTATAGCAAAAGCAACTAGTTAAATTCATGGAAGAAAAGTCCACCAAGGACTAGCAGAGGTACAGTAACAGAGGGCCAGCTGCTAGCTCAGGATTATCCCACTCATCACCCTACTCATTCCCACTTCTGAGGGAAAAGTTGAGAAATGACCTCAAGGAAAACTGCAGTTTAGGAGCCGCCTTGAGTTTCTCTGCAGTGAACACAGACTAAAAATTCACTTTGGTTTTGCTTTTTCTCCTTCCTTGAGGACTCACTTTACATAAGCTTGGGATCATCTCTCTGACCTACAACTTCTCTTGACAGGCTCATTAATCCCGAGGTGTTTGAAAATGGATTTATTAGGAGAATTTATGCATTCACCAACCTTTTTTCTTACAGCATTTTTTTTTTTTGACCTGACCTCATTCAGGTTTTAAACTTAACCTGTGTGGTTGTCTGTGTTTTTCTTTACTGCGCAAATGTATGCACTTTTAGTACCTTGAAAGATTGAAAAACCCAAATGTGATGGCCCCTTCTACTCTGCCATTATTTAAATCAAGCTTTTTCTCATGGCTTATAATAGATGTACTCCAAGAAAAGTATTTTTCAAAAAGCTCTGACACCATCAGACCTTTCCCCATTTTAATTTCTTTGCAAATACAGTTGCCATTTCTGTCAGTTAAACATTACCATAGTGGAGAAAAAGGTATGTGTGCGCACATCTTTCAGCAAAAACACCTCAAGTTTGCTAATGTGGAGTGAAGGCAAAGGTGACCATACATTGCAACTGACAATATCAATAGAAACCAAAAGGCAAGGCTCCTTCTCCATTACCTAAGTTTGGGTCAAGGGCAGAAGAAACTTTACACGCTGGACTCATATTCCCACTGTTGGATTGCTCCAGAGATGATGGACTTGCACTGTATGCAACAGATCTTGCAACAGGAGGTGGACTGATAACTGCAGTGACATAAAAAACAAACACAAAAAAATCAGGTCATGGAACCCATTCTGGCGCCGATGGAAAGACTGTCACAAAGATGGACACCCACCACCCAAAAAGTAACAGTGAATACTGTGCAACAGAGCAACGCCACCAGTTCACAAATAGAGACATTAAAGGTTTAGCTCAGTGTATTTTTCTAAACTAAATTCTACCCAAGCAAGGACTGCTGGATAACAGGGATTGCAAACATCAGGCTTTATTATTTCACAGTGCTGAGCAGAAGCTAAGAAAACAAACTCCCTTCACATACCTGCCAAGCATGCTGGCATTTTGCTTCATGAAAAGGTTTTTTGTAGGGCTCTATTGAAAAGCAAAATCTCATCATTCAGCTTCAGCTGTCCACTTTAACAGTGCTCTAAGACTGGTTGGACAAATCAAACTCAATAAAGGGAGAAGCTGTTTCACCAATTAAGAGAATGAAACTATTATTTTAAAAGGTCACAGACTAACATCTCTCTCTAATATTTTAAACAAAAAAGCCCCATATTAGTCCTAAAGAATGCAGTTTTCATTTGTGTTATCCCTCACTAAATGCAAATTACCTGTCTGGATTCCCAGCTGGCCAGTTCGGGAACTAGACACCATGAAATCCTGATCCCAAATGGGAGAATTCTGGCTGTACACTTCTTCTTCCAGCATAGACAGAAACCTAGGCACAAAACCAGGCAAAATATCAACTTAATGGGGTCATTACAAACAGGTTATTTTTCAAAATAAGCACTTGCAATGTTTTTAAATTAAAAACATTTACTAAGTCAGTAAGAAAATGCTGTTGGTCAATGCTATTAAAAAGAAAACCACACACACACAAAAATCACAAGCCAAAGTTGACATAAAGTATCATAATTCAGTAGAGTGCTTTCACTTATGAAACCTTACATGTGATTACAAGCAATATTTATCTAATTGCAAGTGTGAAAGTAGTTACAAACTACTTTTACAGAACAAAACTCCACTAATAAGAAAACTATGAGTTGACTAACGTTATACAATGATGGCAAAATATGTCTGTTTTGATAAACCAGTGTTTTGCAGATGCACTTGCTTTCTGCCTTTTATAAAATCCCAGTGTTACTAACAGTGCCTCTTAGGAAGACATTTTCATTCCTTTAAGTGTCCTACTGTAACATTTAATTGCGTGTTTGTGATTGCCTAACAGTATTTTTAACCTTACTTTGGTGCAGTTACAGTAACAGCACGATTTTAAACCTCTCTTAGCATTATTGTATTCCACAGATCAGACTCTCCAGCACGCTCGCCTTCTCAGGGCTAATACACCAATTTCCTCTCAGCAGCAAGACAGCTGCTTATCCTATGTGGCACAAAAGGGGTTTTCAAACCAGAAGTTGACATGGCACATTTCTACTCTCTGGAGTCATCTATATGTATAGAAACTGTTCAGCTGAAACCAACAGGACTGTTGAGTAAAACTTTGTTGAGAAGGATAGGGATTTTCAGGATCAAGTCAGATTCTTGTACTGTATATACAGGACAGCCATACCTAAGCAATGTGCAATGTTTACTGCTGTCTATACAGCTGATAATAGCTAAAAGGTTTGTAACAGTGACCTGACCATCTGTGACAGAGCAGAAGGACAAATTCGACTTTAGCTAAAGCTCCACTTCCAGGCAGCACAGAGGCTCTGCCTTCATCCCTGTTAGTGACTACTTCCTAGGTGTGCACAGACACAACCCCTGGGTGCTCCCTTTGCCCAAAAGGAGAGCCCAGGGCAGAGGGGAGCCCTGTGCCAATGCCAGGCTCCCTGCTCTAAGACACAGGTCTTCTCCAGGGTTTACTCAGCACAATGCCAGAGAAGAGACAATGCCTCAGAAAAGCACAGCCCATTAAATATTTAAGTCGTTATTCATATTTCCCACAGATCATCTGCAAACAGTACTTGTCCTTTTTTCCCCAGCAGAATATCAAAAAGAACTGCAGTGAATAATAACGCTTTTCAAAATATGGCAAAAGGCTTTAAAAGGCAGTGAAAACAAGGGCATACGCACACCTACTTCTTCCACAAGTCTGCTCCTTTCATCAGTGAGGTGTTAAATCCTTCTTTGTATCTGTTTCAGGGCCAGATCATGATCCTGTTCCCAGATAAGCACCAACATTCCTGTATCCATAAGAGCCTACCCCAAAGACAGTGTACATTTTTTCAAAGTGGTAAAATAAACTATTAATAATAGTAGGAGCAACAAATCCTGGCTCTGCTCAGCTTAGGAAAGTTCATGTTGTTTTTCATTCCCCTGAGCTCTAACCCATCTTCTGGCCCAACACAGTAGCTTGCATAGATAGCATCAGTGCCACCAGGTCTTCTGCAGGTTCAGTTCATTTGTTGTTAGGAGGGACAGGCTTTGAAGTATTACTTGGAGAACCAAGCCACCCTCGTAAAATAAGGATATTTTTAAAGTGATACATTACTTTAACAGGAATTCATTACAATGAATGATCCTGTCACCATCACTGCCCCTCTTTACCACCAGTAGAATGTTTGAAATTAAGGACTGTCAAAGTCGAGCATGTTTCAATACTCCAGCATGTAACTATTGCTGTTTTACTGTGAGAGATCGCCATCAACATTCCAGTACTGGAAAAGATAGTCAGTAGGAAATTTAGGAGTTTAGGATTCATTGATGCAGTTTTATACTGACTCCTCCCTAATAAACCCATCTCTTCTGGGGGTGGGGTGACTACTTTGTTCACTATTACAATGTTGAATTAAACTGAAATTCTTATAAACTCTGTACAACACCTGCCCTTTAATGCTCCATCACCAAAGCAGATGAGAACACGTTTTTAGAGGTCTGGAGCTACATTGTTTCCAAGGACTACAGAAAAAGAAAGTAATTGACCTACAATATCTGCTAATAGGCAAAAAGCACAATCCCCCAGCAATATGAATAATTCCTTTCATAAAGTAAACCCTAGGACAAAGCAAAGCAAGCACCTGTGTACATAAAATACACTAGTCTAAATTATGGCAGTAAAGAAAGCTGCAGTATCTAGCTGCTACTGAATAAAAAGATAAATTATTTTAAACTGCAGGTAATTTCTCCCTTTCCACAACAAAGTTGCTGGTTAACTTTGAATGCAGGCACACTGTGACCCCTTACTTTGGAAAATGAGTGAGGATTAGTGTTCGTTTTTCTTGAGGAAGCTTGTCTTTTTCTTGCCTGGCCTGCTCCAGCAGTTGTCGTCTCATTACAGTAAAAACAGAGCGAAGCAATGTCCTACCAAAAACCTGGGTGGTTTCATACCGAGGTAGACTGTCACAAAACTGAGGGACATTGCAATAACAAAGCCACCTGTAAAGAGGAAAAAAGCCAGATAATTACTACCATCTAACATATGACTTAATGCAATAAAACCACTACCCACATCATTTATAATACAGCTGAAAGCTATATGACCATATAAATCAGTTCCACTACAAGGCTGGACAGAGTTAAGCAGCATTTATATTGCCTGTTTTTTTAAAGACATGGCAACCAAGTACTTATAAGTTTCCGTATATTCTTTTTCTCTGCAGTCTAGTTTCCACAAAGTGCTCTTGTTCCAGACAATAATCATAGATTACAGACAATTCATACTGATGTCAGGGATTCTCTCCACAGCTCGTTCATTCAGCCTCACACATCTCCTGCCACTGACTCCAAAGACCCTAAGCATAGCCTGTTTTACCCTCTAAACGTCTATCTTTCCCCACATAGAGGCAAAGTGGGTGACACTTTTAACTAGCTCCATCCCAATCCAAGTGGACTCCCACCCGTTGGCTTCTTCCCATTATACTCTGACTTGTTACTCTTTCATTACCAGTATCTCCATCCATAATAAGCTTTTCATTAAGGAAAATTACAGCATGTCATGTTTCTTTTCTAGGAAAAGGGATTATGGTACCAAATAGATAATTCAGGAGGTACACTGCCTAAGTAGGTCACAAAATCTGTTAATTGAATAAACAAGATTTTGGTATCTGTGTGTAAGTGAACAGTCATTGGTATCTGGAGCTTTAGCAGAATCAGACCACAGCCATTATGAAAGCTCCAACAATGGAAAGAAAATATTAGGAATTGGATGCAAACATATTGTGCTGGATCCTGCACACGTTTCCTCATCCAGACCTAAAGTACAGCCTGTCTCGAAATGTTCTCCCAAACTCTAGTGCCTTAATCTTTGCAGACAGGAGTTGCAAAAGAGTTGCGAGATAGAGTTGTTCACAGACTTCTACTCCCTGTTCTTGGCTGATAAAGCACAGCTCTCAAAACACAAGAATGCACGTGAAACTCTGATACAGTTTCATTCAAATCCTCAGGTTCTCAAATGAAATTGGTGACTGAAAAAATTCAGGCGTGCCCATGGTTCACAGCAGCACCCAGAGCAATGCCTCAGACCACCCAGAGGTGAGAAGCTCACAATGACAGGTGAGATCTGATGGGAAGAGCACTTTGGGTCAGGGGAGACCTATGGGACTATGGGTTTGAGAAAACACAAGTGGCAAAGTAATTAACAACAAAAAGCCACCAACCAGAACCAATTAGCTAGTGATTCCTAACCTAAGTTAACTCCTACCACCCCTGGCTGACACCTGTTATCACAAACAAATGGAGGTCAAACACCCACCAGACATGGTTGTAGGAGCACCATGGATTATAACTGCTCTTTATGGCAGTTATTCCAGGTGACAGAACATCTGAGTCGGACACAGGCACAGCGCAGTCCGCTCTGTCACTAGCCAGAGTCTCAACTCATACCAGGTTTGCTGTTCTCCTTCATGGAGAGCAGGTGTGTCAGAGGAAAGGCCACCAGGAAAGCAGCCAGAAGGTGGTGCTCATCCTTGGCCAGCAGAGGTGACTGGGCCGTTCCTGAGAACAGGGTGCTGACAGAGGTTACCTGCTGTCTGCACCGGCAGGACCCTTTACTGCTCTCACTGCGCTCAGTGAAAAAGGCACTGCACTACTCTTGTGAGAAAAAGAAAATAGAGACATGTCTTTTTATCCTAGCTCTTCTTCCTCCAGCGACTGAGTTATCCCTTTGAATTCTAACAACACATTAAAAGGTCGTAACAAGAACTATAATTTTAAGGAACCTAGTAATATCTGTTCCCCATTTAGCGTTCAAGCACTCACAAAATTAGTTTGATTTTTCAACTCCTCTGTGATTTGGTTTCAAACAGTGATGCTTTACAATGCTTAATGTTATCTTCTCTCTTTTTCTAAGTTGAATAATAAACAGGGATCTTACACGAGGCTCATATCTTAAATAGACTGGGAGCGATTCACAGAGAACTTGCAAAAGCATCGTTAGATACAAGTGTTCCAGCCTCTACTCCCTGTTCTTGGCTGATAAAGCACATCTCTCAAGACACAAGGATGCATGTGAAACTCATATAGTCTCACTAAAACCCTTAGGTCTTCATGTTAAATCCATGGCTGCAAGAATTCACAAGGTCCATCTGTGGCATAAAGATACTGGTGTACCCCTGAAGTTTGTACGTGCCCTATTCGTAAGGAAGACTCCTAACAAGCAAAAGCAGCATTACCTGGTATAATTCACTTTATACGCTGCAATATCATCATTGGGTGATCTTAGTCTTCGCTGAGAAGGGGTCTCCAGGTGCCAGTAGTTAATGCGGTTCAGGAACATTTTAGCCAGTTCCACTATTGTTTGCCTTTCCTTCGAGGGTAAGTGGCTAAATTTGTACTGCACAAAATTATTCACACCCTTAAAAAGTAAGAAAATTCTGTTTAATAATTTAGCCATAATTTTTATAGGAGCATCCTCAAACAATCCTCACTTTATGTTTATTATGAACTTGCACTGCATGGGAAAGAAAAGAAATATTGGAAACCATGAACTCCTTGCTCAGCTACTCATGTAACTGCCACAGGCTGGTACCTGTGTACACAGCAGAAGGTACATCCAGGTATTTTTAACCTACTGTCAGCAGCTGATGTAAAGGGAAAGAAGAAAAAATTCCTTTTTTCCTTCCTTTTTTAAAGTCAGCAAACAGAGAAAGTTCTGGTAGGCTTTCATCTATACATAAACCAACTACCACCCTCAAAACTCTCCAGCTACTTTTCGGTAATAGATTAGGGCTTATGGACTTCTACTTAAGTTTATGTCGACAAATCACATTATTTCTCCAAGAAATCTTAAAACTTCACAATCATGTCTCATTGCATGTTGGATACTGTCCAGTTTGAAGAAAAATCTACTGAAAATTATTAAATGGGTGACTAAAAGTACTGCAACACATTTTATAAATCCATTATAACACTGGTACTTAGCAAATAATTTTGTTTGATTGAGTTGTTGAGCTGCTAAAAACTGAATTGAAAATACTGGTCTTTTTTAAAGGGAAAATGATTTTAAACCATAAGAAGAATTACCCTTTAATCTTTATGCTTTATTTTCTTAAGCAACTTAAACATTATGAAGAATTTGACCAAAAATTGCATTGTGCAAAACCTTTTTTAAAAGTGTATTTTAAGGATTAGGAGCCTATGGGGATTACATACACACTAAAGGAGAACTTAAAGTGAAGACTTCTCAGAAACTCAGCAATGAAGTGGTTTGATCTTCCTATTGATAAGAAGTGAGAGTTGTAAAGAAATAATTACTACACCGTAACAGTCTTCACATTTAAAGTGTCCTGTTTAACAATAGAACATCCACTCATCCACGGATGGGAAAACATTGAGCTCCTGTTTCAGCGAGGTATGAGAGCCTCTGCATAATCTCACTGGAGTTAATGGGCCCACTTGTCTGCCAGAAGTGCATTCTTAGGAGCTTGCTTAACCAAAAACTGAATTTGTTGTATGTTCTTTATCTACTGAGAGTTACAAAAGCCTCAATTATTCTTTGGTTTCAGCTTTCTTTTTTTCTTGTGTACCCTTTGAAAGGGAAGGCTATGATCTCACTGAATTGGACTGTAACATTTTTCTTGATATACAGAAGGCAAGTGTCATTTTAATATTGGATTTCAAAACTTCAACAGCATCTTTCATCACTTGAAACAAAGAAAGATTAGAACTGCCCACATAAAAGTAGCATTTCAAGTTAACTCTCTAAACCCACAAAAAAGTCAGTTTCATTAAAGCATAAGATGAATGATGAGAGAAGTCTAATAATGTAACTATTGTACGAACACTAAAAGAAGCAACAGCAATCTCCTATAATCCCATTTTGTCCTAAGCAGAACACAGAAACATCTGCAAAGTGCCTAAAATGCCCTGTTTTCAAAACTAGTGCCTGCATTTACAAAAAGAAAAACAAACCACAAAAAATCCCAAAACAAATCCTTCAAGCCCCCAACAAAATAAAATTTAAAAATAAATATATAAATAAAGAACAACAAAAAAAACTACCACACACTGACCAAACGACATTTTGACTCTTTACCTGTTCAATGCTAGGTTTCTCAAATGGGGGACTTTCCAAAGATCCTTCTACTACAGGTTTTCCCATCTGTAAAATGCACTTCCTCAAAAGCTGTTAAAAATACACAAATTTTTTAAAGTTAGTATATTTGCATATATAGAGTCAGTGGAAGTCATGAGGGCACAACACACTGTGAGCAGTGTTGAAACTCTCCTGGATATCTACCTGTCTGCTTGTGTAATCATCTGAATTTGTAATTACTAAACTTCACTGTGAAATCACCTCTGAAATGTGTACAAGAGGCTTCTCCGAGGAAACGCAGGCAGCTACATTACCATTCATGTCAACTGACTTTTCCTGGTACGTCAGTGAAGAAGACTGCAGTTTATAGATGGGACTCAGGGTCAGTTCCTGAATCATCTGGATGACTTTTGGAGTAAGAATCAGTATATTGTGGCTGGACACCAGAATGTCCAGCCCACAGTTACTCAGGAGAGCATCATCTTAGAGAAAAACTGTCTTGGCAGATACAGACAATCCATGCCCGAGGGGCAGTGAAATTGGCTTATGTGTGAGAAAGTGAAAAATCTGGGAAGATTCTCCACAAGTTCAGCTTACTTTGAACAGGTAGAAATAAACTTGCTTGGTGTCTGCATCTTCTTCTTTGTGGACACAGGTGAACAGATATTCCACATCCAAAACAATCCCCAGGAGCCTATTCATTTCTTCTTCAGACACATTCTCCAGGTGAGAAACATGAGCAGCTAAATAAAATAAAAACCCAAATTTGTAAGAGCCTACTTAGAGAACCCATAGCATAGCTATAGCCCAGGAGATCTCCAACTAAGCCTGAACTGTCAAGGCACAGATCCTGTAATAAACTACTCAAACAGAACACATCTTATTAGATGTTAACTGAAACCTGTGTCACATCAGAGCAGTTTGTAAAGGTTGACCAGGGCTGATAACTTCCACAGCAGAGAAATGACAGCTGGTTGGAATCACATCATCTGCTCACACTTAAAACAGACTACCAAAGCCCTGTCTGTATTAATATGTTGCACTATATAACTAAGTACATACATTTTTGTCCTAAAGCTATGTCTTTGAGACAAGGTTTCTTGACTTAAGAAAATAAAACCATAATTTCCATAAATTATGTAATTCAGATGTAAGCAGCACCTTATTTTGTGAAGAGTGAAAAAATGGCTTTTAGTTTTAAATTGGGCATAAACTGTTTAAACTGGGGAAGTCTCTTGCTTTTATATCATGTAAGATCAAACTGTGCTTTGTGCACACTATACTAACAGAGACTTTGCAAACTGTACAGGCTCATTTGTTCAGAAGTTTACACACATCGCAATTTCCAAGTCACAAACTCCCTTTTATCATCACCAAAGGTAAATACAATTCCACATCTGTAATTTTCAAAAGCTTGAGGTTTCTCCCTGTAAAGCAGGACATTCATTTCAAGCTGGTTTGAACAAACGGCCTGGGGAAGAAGGAAGGCACTGTAAAACAAAAACAACTCCCAGAAAGAAGATATTTGCATTACAAAAAGCAATGATCTTCCCTGACTCCAGGCCAATGTAGACGGTATGCATATCCTTTCCTCTGAAATGACAAGAAAATATCCTTTCAAAGAAAGAGAAAAATACTTTAAAGTTTGGGCATATTAGCTTTTTATATTTTATTAAATTTTATCTCTATTTACTTCTTAAGATCAACACAGTTTTTGAAGAGAAATCTGACTCCTTAGTTGGGGAGTTAGTGAGGAAAAATAACACTAAACTTGAAAACGATCACATTTATTGGCCACCCAGCAAAGATGGTTTGTTTTGAGAAGTTCAGTATGATACCAAAACATTTAAATTCAATATCTTTGTTCAGCTTCAAGTAAAAAGTATACTGTAGCTCAGCACTTCAAAAATATGCCAGCAACTGTTTCCACTTAAATGAAAATTTATAATATAGTGTCTTAGGCACATGGCCATCATGAGGTTCCTTTGAGGATAAATATCCAGTATTCTCGGTAGAATAAAATTATTTAATGTCTGTCCTTAAGACAGGTATGAAGGGTTAATATTCCCAGCTGTGTGTCCGGATTGTTTGCAAGTAATAAATACCCTCCTAGAGGAGCTTTGCATTAGAAACTGATAATGCGCTAGAGAAATGTTGCATTCAACTAATAAATGAATAAAACATCGGCATAAGAAGCCATTTCTATGCAGTTTCCATAACAATACTGAACTACTTGACTACTTAGTGGCAGTGTTTAAACATCTTATTAAACTAGTGAATTATTATTCATACTGTGAATCTGAAAGTTAAGTGTATTACCAGCATGTATTTACCAAAGAGACACCAATGTTTATACACCAGCCCAACAAACTATCTTTCTTCAGATGTTCACAGCCCATTCCCAAACTCTGCGGCCATTAGCAAGCGTTTTATTAAAATTAAAGCTTTAGTACACTGGCATCAAATACTGCGTCACTCTTGACTAGAGTTACACAGTCCCAATCACATGCACTGCCCAGCTGGTACACCCTTCTTCAGTTGCTGTCATGCCTGAAAAAAAGAATTTAAATATCACATGTATAAGTTGCTACAGCACGCAAGGAAAAAGCAAGCAGAAAGAACAAGGCTCAGCGATAGGAGGACCTGCAACTTCAGCAAGCAAGCACTGGAGTGTACAAATTAGGAATAGTGGAAAAATGGATTGACAAGGAATGTGTCCACAGTCTATCTCAAAACAAGTAAATGTACACTGTAGTGTACACTGAACAAGCAAAAAAATACTCAAATATGCTATGAGAAGGTGCGTAGCAGGAACTGAGGACAGTGCTGGGGGGAAAAAAAAGAGAGACTGAATGTGTATGCAGTGTATTAATTAACTAGTTTTAAAAGTGATTCAAGACTGACAATGTTTACCAATTAAAAAATGCGCCCTGCAACACAGGAGAAACAATCAAATAGGAAAGAGAAGAGCTCACACAACACCTGGTCTTGTGGCTGGTGGACAGTGAATTCTCCCAGCATCTAATGCAGTCAGTGTTAGAAAATATGCCACCCAAATAAAAGAAATATTCATTAAAACAACCACATTGGGCCAAACTGTGGGGCTGGGCACCAAAAGGACGAATACAAGTTGTAGGTAAGTAGACAATAAAACACACAATCAAATAGATTTATGCACCAAAAGCTGCAC
Source organism: Corvus brachyrhynchos (assembly GCF_000691975.1). NCBI lineage: Eukaryota > Metazoa > Chordata > Aves > Passeriformes > Corvidae > Corvus > Corvus brachyrhynchos. The sequence continues at coordinate 4,603,228 of NW_008237681.1, forward strand.
TGACTTGGCTCTAAGATCAAACCACACCCCCAAAAAGAGATATCTCAAGCAAGACCAGTATGTAGGACTATCTCTGGATGAAAATAATAAATTCTAGAAAAGAAAAGAAAAAAAAAATCCTATCTTTTACATCAGGTACAGCTTTAACCCGCACAGGAATTTCTACACTGCTACTTCAATGGCTTTCTGAGGAGAAGAAAAAGCAGGACAGATAATGTGAAGCCCACACACCTTGTGGTAAATCTGGTCTTCCAGGTATTCAGCAGAAACACGCTAATTTAGAGGAGATGAATAGGAAAATTATCTTGGAAAACACAGCTGAAAGACATATTCTTTCCAGTAGTATGAGGAAGCACACAGCAAATCATTTCAGTTATTTTAAATGAAACATCTTCCTCATTAGCTGCAATCAGAAGAAGCCTTTTCTAAAAAGAGCAGTAAATAAAAATACAGTTTCTTTATAAAATACTTTTACTGGTTTTACAGTACTCGTTTGCCCTGATTCCTAGCTAAATTACTTAATATTTTTTAATAGGCCAAAACCAGGCCCAGCCTTTAGAAGAGATGAGTTTTTTCAACAAAATACAAAGCATCCACAAATTCTGCTGAAGAACAGAGAACTGACAGGCACATCTTGCAAGTTTAAAAAAAAAAAAAAAAAGAAAAAGCTCTTTCTTCAAAGGCCAGGATTGAAAGGGATGGGTAACACAAGCCACCCTAATTGCATAAACAGAAGCAGCACAGAGAAGCTGTGTGATGAAAAGTTGAAACTAACTTGGCTGAAGTGACTGAATTTTCCGTGATATTATGTATTTGTTAATCTTCTCCTGCAAGCAAACCCAGAGATTTGGAATATCAGGAAAAAATTCTCCTGAAAAGCCTAGAAATAAATCACATGTAATGAAAGCATAAAAAAGAAGAGAGCAGAAATAGCAATAAATCCCATGCAAAAAAAAAAAAAAGTATTCCATTCAAAGTACAACATTTTTTTAAAAAGTAAAATAATAAATGATCCATTGTGAATGTTTTAGATTTCCTTTTTTTTATTTCATTGTCCTAAGTTTTGGGCAGCAAAAAAAATTAAATAGCAACTGCTTCTTTTCAGTTAGTTCTGAATTTTATTTTAGCTGAATTTTTATTCAATATTTGCGAAGAAGGAAGTGGATCTATGCGGGAGCAAGTCTAGAGGAGGGCAGTGAAGGTGATCTGAGGGCTGGAGCATCTCTCCTATGAAGTCAGGCTGAGAGTGTGGCATTGTTCAGACTGAAGAAGGTTCCAGGAGACCTTAGAGCAGCCTTCCAGGACCCAAAAGTGGCCCACAAGAAAGCCAAAGGGGGACTTTTTCAAGGACACTTAGTGACAGGACAAGGGGTGGCGGCTTTAACCTGAGAGCAGGTTTAGATTAGATATCAGAAAAAGGATTTTTTACAATGAGGGTGGTAGAATACGGGAACAAGTTGCCCCGAGAGGTGATGGATTCCCCATCCCTGGAAACATTCAAGTTGGATGGGGCTCAGAGCAACCCAGTCTAACAGAAAGTATCCCTGCTGACTGCAGGAGGGCTGGACTAGATGACCTTTAAAAGGTCCCTTCCAACTCAAACTATTCTCTGATTCTGATATATACAGAAACAGCCATCAGCTTCTATTTTGGATAAGTTCTTAAAATTATAACACAACTCATCACTGTTTTTCAGGCTATGTGGGTAACAAATTGTTACTTATTCTAAGTCTGAAAAACAAAACCAGAAACTACAACAGTATTTAACAGAGGATTTTGAGCACTTGCGTCCAAGGTATGCAAGCTGTCTGCAGAATAATTAAGACCATTCCAAGACATGCAACCCTAGTTTTACTTTCTGTGACACAGAAAAGACACAGTTCTTTTTGCTGGTAGGAGTACCTGCTTTAGTGATGTTCAAGAATATTTTATACTTTGTTCTAAAGCAAGGAAACATAATGCAGCCTACAGGAGAGAGCTACTCACCTTGTAGCAACAGATAAAGCTAGGCAGCTGACAGATAAAACTATGTGAGGTTAAGACATATGTAACACAAAGTATTAAAATTGTTATGGATAGCTTAATGGTGCTTCTGCATTTTAACAACTTTGAACGTCAGTGTTGTTAGAAGTTGTACCTTAGCTGCACTTCTTTAAAACAAATTTTACGATATTTCCATATTAAACACATTTTTAAAATATTAAACATACTTTAACCGAAGTTATTCACATTTACACCTAATCGTGACTCCCATTCCTAGGCCTTGGCACGGCATCCTGACTGGGAATTTTGGGGCCCGGCCCGCGGGAGGACGGGAGGAAGGCTCACCCAGCGCGTGGCTGCAGCTGCGGCAGGGCTCGGCCAGGCTCACGGCTGCCTGCTGCAGCTCAGCCCGCGGCGGCGTGGGAGGCGGGTTCGGGTTCATTGCATTTACAGGATTCCTCGGCCTGAAACCAAAGCAAAAGGGATATCGATCAACACCATAAAACACAGGAACTTGCTGAAACGGCTTTATTTCAAAAGCAATAGAAAGAATTACAGGTTGCTTCCTCTTTTTTATTTTTTTTTGGGGGGGAAGCTGAGAGGAGGGGAGTTGGGGTGTTTTGCTGTTGTTCAGCTTGGGTTTGCATTTTTATCTACCTCATTACTAACCCTTATTTTCTGGAAATTATCAGAAATAGAGTAGTATCCCAAACAGAGAGATTAACACAGTATGGTAAGCAGAATACATAACAAACCCTGTCTAGTTCCTTTAGAGAAAACCCTCACGCTAGTGAAAAAAGTATTCAAACATTTACTGGTATATCAACACTTATAGTTCCTGCCACCAAGACAGATTTAATGATTTAAACATAAATAGGTTATCTAACAGGCAACACATTTGTCACTGCTTCATCAGCTACACTGGCACCAAGGAATCACACAACTGAAACCAAGCCCACGACAGCCCAGGCAGGGTTAACTAATGCTGAAATAACCAAACAAATAAATGGACTGTTGGAAAAGGCTGTTTAAGGCAAGGAAGGCTTGGGCACAAAAGCAACAGATGCCAAAGACAGTGACACTTCCACTGCAACCTGCTGCTTTCCCTGGAAAATTTACTTACCCTCACTGAGTGTGAAACAACCACCAACAGACTGCAGTTTTTAAAAGGGAAGACCATGAAGGGAGAGTTTGTGACTTTGGAAACCATGTCTCAAACCATTCAGAAGTTCAAAGTATCAATTCCAGTTATCCAAAGAGCAGCTTTACAGGAGGAGATTTTCTTCTGCATATCCAAAAGATCTTGGTTATTCTAACATCGCTCATCACTCCCATTTGAAGATCTAATTGAAAGGAAAGCCTGCTTTTCTACTCTTCAGAGATATCTGTGCACTGGGTTGTAAGAAGATACTCATGAATTTGCACTGCCGAGACCTCAGTGAGGAAAGTATGCCAATTCCTGCATAATATTTATGGCTGAAACAATCTTAGTAGGAAAAATTGTGATGATAATATATGCAGCACTAATGTATCATTTTTCAAAACTGATTCTGCATACATTTAGTGTGATCTATTTCAGGAACCTATTTCATTTTCCTTTTAAGTTTCCAAATCCCATCCTACCTAAGGAAGAAGAGCCCAGGAGAAGCAGAAAAGATCACAGCTTGACAGCTCCTAACACTGACAGCTTTGTAAATGGCTGGCAAATTGTTCTTTTAAACTCATTTCAATATTCAGCAACCTGAGAACCAAGAAAACTGCTGCCTGAAGTTTCCTGAGCACCACATGATGTTTTTACCATCCCTACGGCTTAAGCATTTATCCAGCTGGGCTCCTGGCCCTGGGTGCCACGGCCTCTGCCTGGCCCGGGGCGATCTGGCAGGTACCAAGGGCTGTGAGCAGCATTTTCTGTAGCCAGAGGCAGCAGGACGACTCAGAAATCCACCTGCAAGTGCCCAGCAAAACCATTTCCACATATTTCCCTTGAAGAGGGGACAACCTGTTTTGCTCTCCAAACTCACTGAGTGGGTGCAGACTGCCTGCCAACCCATGCATTTATAAAGTGAAATCAGTGAGGCTTCAGGATGAAATGAGGGGAAGATTAAAACAAATTTTTTTCTAAGTCTCATAAAATGCAATCTGAAAAGATTTATGGTGAAGCTTAGGTTCTTTTTCTATCGTGTTTTCTGTGAGTAATATGATTGGCAGAGAACTGAAGGCAGCCTGGTGTAATTTTATGGCAGAAAGCATAAGGCACACAGGCATTGAGCCAGCCGCGTTTGTCATCCAGCCCTACAGGCCCTCAAAGTTTATTGGACCAGAGAGATCAGTGATTGAGTGATACCTGTGAACCACAGATTGCCCTGGTGCAAGGACTCTGGACATCTGGGAGATGACATGAAACCCCTTATTTTCAATTAGCATCCCAACGCAAAACCTATGCCAAATAAACTATACACATTTGTTTTGTGGGAGAGACAATGTTGCCATGAAAGTTTTTGCATTTAATATGAGGATAGAGAAACTGTCAACAACAACAACAACAAAAGTCTGAAAATTAGATTATTGACAAAAAAAATGCAAGAGACAATTGTGAAGGACTTGTCGAACAAAAAAAGGATTGAGTATTATTTTAGTGAAGTAAGATTTGACTCTTCCCATGCAGCTGTCTGGACAGATGCTCAACACTCTAAATTACTGACATATCACCATGCTTATTATTAATTGCCTTAAATCAGGCCACAATGAAACACATCCAGAACTCCCTCCTAAAAACAGGCACGAGCTTTTTGAGATGTTTTTCTCCGAGTGGAAGCAGTATGTCACAGAAGCTCACCAAACAATGTTTACTATCAAGCCAAAAAACTGTAAACAGTGAGTAACTATGCAAACTTTAGCGTCACACCATAATTAACAGCAAAGATGCAAACAGATGTACAAATCGTGGTAACAGCTCAGTTAAACTGACAAAAATAAATATCAACCCACCCACAGAAGAATAAAACCAGCATGTTTAACAGGAATTTTTTTTCTGCTGTTGTTGGTATTTCCTCACCAGATCTTTTTGCAACAGCTGTTAATTGGCATTATTCTAATTATTCTAGAGACCTTACTCAAACAACCACTAGGGTGGGGTTTTTTTGGTTAATCTCTATAAAACACCAGAATCAGCATAAACGTTCTGTTAACCAAGGGGAAACAGAACCTAAAAAGGTCCTTTTTAAAACTTAGCTTTCATTGTAGATGTTGACAGAGCAAGTATTTTGCAGTGAATATGCAATGTGCATTCCTCAGTGGCTTAAATTGCTGAGTTGTTTTAAATCTTCCACAGCATTTTGCTCATTCAATCCTTTCTTTGACTATCTTCAGCTTTTTCCTTTCTTCCTTTTTTTTTTAATGCCACTCATCTGCTTTTCATTAGAAAATAAAGTATGACTTCACCTCTGCAAAAACTTAATTTAAGATCAAAACAGTTTTGAGGGAAGGAAGGAAAAGTATTTGAACTAGCACATCCAGTCCTTGAAGCCTTGTTTTCTGGGACATCTGCAGAGCTTTGAGAAGTCCACTGTAGAATGATGGGGACTTCTGCCCTAACGAGGCCTGCAAAATAATGACTGTCCTCTTTGCAGGCCCAGGGATCAAGAACACCACACCTTCATTGGTGGTTTTTAACAAAATTAGATGAGTGCAATAAAATAAAACACAACAATTACATGCTGTTGCCTGGCCCCCTCACTACAAACAAACAAAAAATCCCAGTGCAGAAATTATGTAAGAAATTATTTTGCACTACACAATTTCAATTTTCTTTTTAACTCCTTCCATGTTTGGTGGAGTGTAACAATGGGAGAAATCAAACTGTCCAGTAGCTCTGGGAAGTGAGAACTATAACTCTAGGCAAATTAGGTTACCGTTTCCTTTAGAATACTGAATATACTGATAGGTAAAATATGGACAGTGAAAAAATACAGCACATTTTAACACAAATTGTCAGTATTTATATTTAGAAAGGAAGCACCTGAATGCTACAACACTGCATGTATCTCAGCCCCCTTTAGGTGGGTTTCAGCTGTCCAAATAATAATGAATAAATGAAGAATGTTACAATAACCTATGGATTACAACATCCCCTCCCCCTTTCAGATAGTGAATAAGCCTAAGAATGTGCAAACTTCAAGCTAACTTAATTATAAGGTAAAAGACCCCAACAGCTCTAAAATTGAGTTTCAAATAGTTGTTGTGCTGGATTTTTATTTCCAACTTAAAATCATACAGGTTACCCTATTTGGTAACTGAGATGCATAGCAGGCTCAACAGATTATACACAGAACATCACAGATCTTCTCTATTTCCAGCAAGTATAGTTACTCTAGAAAACATATTCTTCCTCCCAACACAAAAGCTGTGTAAAATACCCTATAAGTTTTTTCCTGCCAGCAGCAAGCTCAAAATGATTACTTTATCAAAGAGAATCACACAGATGACAATAAATACATTGATGAATTTAAACCATATATGTTTCCTACTCAGATGTCCACCACCCAACAACCAGACAGCTGGACACTACTTGGAGAGCCACTCATACATATCAGGGAATTAGCTGACCCATTTAACTTTAATAATACAAAATAAGCAGTTCAATGGGCAGCTCAAAGGGTATGTTCTTCCTTTATTGATTGATCCAATTATTTTATTCCCTGTATTTTACAGTTTCACTTATGGAAGAGAAGTAGGCTACCATATAAAGCTTTTATTAATAATAAGCACCCAGTTCCTACCTTGTAAAGTTAAGAGTAGATTTCCTATTTAAAGGAAGATGCTTTAATTGGGCCTGTATTATAAAACAGATTCACCCCACTATGAAAGTGATAAGAAAGATTTAGATATCTCCTTTGTCTCGTACATGCTTCTGCAGAAAACAATCTTAATACCTTTCAAGTTGAGCTTCAAGGAGCTGTACTCCCACTATACAGAGCCCAGCAGTAACATGGCCAAATTGGCCTCATCTTAACCTGTCTTATAAAAATCAGGAAAGAAAATATTTTATTATGGAAAAGGTGGTACAGGTTTACCTTATGAACTCAGTTTTTTTATGTGTGGGAAAACTAGAGGTCACTCTAGAATGAGAAGTGGGAAGAAGTGCTTCAAGAAAGGGTCAGCAGCTGGTCTGGAACCTAGGGCTGGGATTTTACTTCCACATCTGCACACTGCTCACCTGCTGCAGGGCCTTGGCCAAGTCATCTCATCACAACCCTTCTCATTCTGTCTACTTTGCTTATCTAAAGCAAAAAGCCCTTCTTCAAGGAGGTATTATTGCTTGTGCAAGTGCTTTAGGCTACTGGGTTCTAATTATATTTATAAACACCCAGGCATTGCTATAAGATACATACAATGAAAAATAAACAAGTTTGCAGAAAACTTAGTGTACTAAAACAGTACATATTTCACCTTGTTTACAAGAAAAGCTCCCAGTGAGACTGGAGAGAGAGTTGTATTTTCACATACTGTAAACCAATAGGGAAAAAAAATGCAGAGGAGACTTCCTCCTACATCTTCATTAAATATATTTATGTGTGTAAGTCACACAGTGCTGCTTTTATACAAAGCGCTGCAAGCTCGCATGCCTAATGCTCAATTTCACAGTGGACAAAACCAAAACGATGTATGCAGCCATTCATACACGCACAGATACAGCAAGTGCCAAATACAAAACCCCTCACAGCACACAGCACTACTGTGTACCTCCAAAAGTAATGGAAACTGTACCAACTCCTATTATATATCTTGTTCAGAATGCCACCCTCCTCCTTCAGACTTGGGCTTTTAAGAAGGTTTTTTGCTCAGAAGAGCCTGTTCTGTGCCTTCCACACAGACTTTTCTCACAGAGGAACAAGTCAAGTGGAGCAGCTCAACAGCTACAACTCTCCAGTTCTTTCATCAGGAAGAAAGACCAAACCCCACATTTTTCTAGCCTCAGCAGCAGCCCCCTAAACTTCAAGCTCATTCTGCTCAGGATACGTGCACACCAAACATGTATTTACCGGCAGTCTTTGTCCACGTTTCCCATGACAAAAAGGGATGGGTTGAAAAGAAGGACCAGGAGGTCCCTCTTGAGGACCAAGCACCCTGCCCCAGAACAGTGCCTTTTACTCTCTTCTGCTCGGCATTTCTGCTGTCACCAGTGAGACGTCACCCTCTGCACGGTCACTGACCTCTCCACCTTCTTGTTTTGTGACTCTTCATCCCTAGCAGACAGATGCTCTCTGGCTGTTACTCCAAACCCCTCTGAGGTCAAGCTCCTAATAAATTCTGCATGCTGAATTTTGCAATGAAACTTATGTGGGAGAAGGTGATTGACATTAAGGATGCCATTACATATTTTAGCACTCCAACTTGTACAGCTCTATGAAGATTTACATAAGATCCATGTACAGTCACTACTTGAATGAAAACAGATGTCCCCTTTGAAGATGGTGCAAGTGTTTGCCTTCTCTCACTCTTTTGCATTCACACACACAAATGCAAAACCAATGGAAGAGAAGTTACAGCCCGAAGAAAGAAAAAGTTCAAAGTTACACACTGCACTGCTACAGTTGGCAAACCAGCTTCTTCAGGCTACAGTTTCTGACAAGCCACTAATGTTACAAGCCAAGTGTCCTTCTGAAGCAACTGCCAGGTGTTCAGGAAGAAAAATAAAGCATTTTTCCACCCCACACCATCCTTCCCACCTTATCCCACTGGAGAAGCTGCTTGGTTAGCTTACAAGGAGCTTCCAGTCTGCCTACTTGCTTCTGTTATGAGATCTGAAAGCAAGCTGTCTGCCACTGAACTACTGAAGAGAAGTCAAACAGCAAAGGTAGGGTTTGCATTTTAATCTGAACACAGAGCAGCATTTAGTGCTTGGAGCTGTGCCTACATCCTGGCAGGAGGAAGACCCCCTGGCCATGGGTCCTGCTCCACTCATCCCTGCAGTACCAATGGGACACGCATCCAAGCCTTGTCACAGATGAGGGCCAGCAAGGACACCCCGGCAGGGCACTGACTGTTCCTGCTCTGTACCCCATCACCAGAGTCCTGCAAGAGGAAAAGAGGAGCTGACAGCAGGCCATGGCATGCCCTCCTCCCCTCCCAAATGGCACCTGCAAGAGAGAGGCCGGTGAGTCCCCAAAAAAGCAAAGGGTTTCAGAGGAGACAAAGCTTCTTGATAGCACGGCAACCTCTACGGGGCAGAGCACCACAGGAGAAGGCTTTCACCCTCAAAAACATCACCTGGAGGTGCATCAGAGGGAAAAAAAAAGCACCAACCAGGGAAGAGAAAAGCAATTCAAACACACACATACTTCCCTAACAGCCCATGAAAAATTTACCCACTTCACAACCAGTTTGGTTTATAGCAAGTCTTGCTAACATTAAAATACGGAGATGTAAAGGGGACTCATCACTGGGAAAGCGTCAAACCAATATCATTGCCCACAGTGAGTGTTGCAAAGTTCAAGTACACCAGCTGCTCTTTAACCTTATTGACACTGGTGTAATCTTGCACTGTCCCATGCATGCACCAAGGCTGAAGCGTAGGTGCCTGCACATTTGGAAACAGCTAAGACATTGCAATGTGTGTGGCTTCCGAAATTTGCCCTCCCACGATAGCATTGCACCATGCCTTCAGCAGCTTTCAGCATACAGCTAAATCTCCTCGCACCACCAGACAGGACTATAGAGCCATAAAACGATGCTTTGTCTTGTTTGTTAGCTTGGCCTTTCACTTAACGTCTGCCGAAGTAGGAGAACAGAGAAAACAAGATGCACTTTTCTCACAAACAGCTACTCTCAATGCTGAAAGCATTAGAGGATCTGACATCAGCGCTGCCAATCTAAACATGTCAGCCCCGCTGTGCATCCACAAATTGCCCTGACAGCAGCAGCGCAGCCAGCGGCCCGTGCTCTGAGCGACAATGCCCGCGGTCAGAGCTCCGAAGGCGGGAGCGACAGCTCTGACCGAGCTCCCTCCCTCCGCAATAAACAGGGGAGTCCCGCTTCCCCACCAAGGAGAAAATCGCAGGTGGACAGAAAGTGCTTGTGATGGGAAACCAGGAGCAGCACTCCTGAATGCGAGCGCCGGGCAGACACGGAGCAGAGAGCTCCGCTGGGGCGGGGTACAGGTGGATGGGGGAGCCCGCCGTCGGCTCGGGCACCAAACACCGGACACCGGCCCGGCGCTACGTGACCGCCGGGGACACAACTTTCCCAAGCGCGGAGGCCGCGCCCCTTCGCTCCTCTGCCA
>NW_008237681.1:4614538-4635934 GCF_000691975.1 Corvus brachyrhynchos
CTGCTGTCAGTGTCGAGCGGTCCCGAACCCCGGTGAGCCCGCCGTGCTGCCGCAGCCATTGTGGCCCCTCGGAGTGCCGCTACTTTGTTTGGCTTAACCACTGCCTTCCCACACTGTGCACTCTGCGGCCACCTATGAAGGGTTCAGTCTTCTTCCCCAGATGATTTCTAATTGAATGTAAAAGTACGGGTCAGTTTGTGATACCAGAAAATTCAAAAACTCTCTGCTCAGTTCCTCATGTCTTGGTTCTGGGTCTTGGGTTTTTTTTGTTTCGGTTTTTTTGTTGTGTCCAGAAACAAGTGTTGAGAGCAGGTCAGTTTATATCTTAAAGGGATTACCCTTTAATTGAAAGTTAAATTAAGCAAATGATCCTGCCGCAGAGAGTGCACTCCATGCACAGCAGCAAGTGCACCGGGTGTGAGGCGGTTCTGCCCCGTTGCACATATGTAAAAACGTGGTTGAGCCGTGAGAAACCGCAAATGGCAATTCCGTAGTACGGCACCACGGTTTAAAGGGTTGGGATTGTGGCTGGGCGTTTGCGTGGGGTTTACGGCTCTTTGATGTGTAAAGCTGAAGTATCAAAGTAGCAGTATGAGTTTGGAAGGGAGTCCCAGATCAGGGAGAGTTCTTGCAGGCGCAGGGCCTTGGCACCTTGCGTGGGGAAAGCAAAAATAACTCTAGGTTTATGTGAAATAGTATTTGGGGGGAAGGGTAGATGACAAAACCCTGCGGTCTCCTTCTTCCCTCGCAGCTCCTGGGGATATTTTCAAGCCGGTGTTATACGGCGAGTTAGCATATTCATGAAATTATAGGAAAACAGAATGGAATAAAATTACGTATTTCATGAGGCAAGGGGGTCTGTTGTTTTTCTTTATTTACTTATTTATATTTTTATTTTGCTGAGATTTCAAAATCGACAGGGTGTTGATGGGGGTGGGGGTCGGGACCTGCTCTCCGGCCTCCGCCGCGGGCTCGCCGGAGCCGCGGTACCCCGGAGGTCGGCGGCGGAGGCCGGGGCTGGCTTCGGGCTTCCCAGCAGCTGTGACAGCGACCCGTAAGATGGCTGCTGCCATCCCCGGCGCTTTAAGACGGACTGGTTAAGGTGGAGGAGCCGCTGCCCTTGGCGGTAGCAGCCTCAAGCTTAACAGGAAATTAAATGTGATAAAAAATCCAGTTTCTCTGAAATTTAGGAGAGAATTTTCTTCGTCTTTTATTTTTAAATTTTTAAGTGTCCGAATAGCGTGTTAAAATAGCAAATAGCCGCTGTATGTTAGCAGCCACCTATGAAGCCCTTTGCTTGCATTTTCTTTATGCCGGTTAGGTTTCTCCTTTCGGACTTGAAAATGAAACTGTTCTTGCTTAGTTTCACTTTCAGCTTTCCCACGACTCCTTCTCGGCAGCAAATGTTACAAGCAAAGAGCACATCTGGAACAACACGCTGGCTTCCATGGACCACTTAATATCCATGACTGAACATAGACTCCTAGTTTTCCTGGGAGCTGCTGTACCTTTACATCCCCCAGTATGTTTTTCCTTTTTTTTTTTTTTTTTCCCAAATCACCAGGTTCTCCTTTAACCAGGTAGTTAATGATATTTAACCCAGGGTTAAGTTTGCACACTTGCATGTAATGAACTACAGTTTTGATTCTAAAAATACATTTATTGTTTTCACACGGGTGAATAACTCCACTCGTGCATTGAGGCCGTTCAGTGGCCATTTATGTCTGAAGCTGCACAGGTGAATGCTCACAGGATCACAGCCTAGGTGAACAACCTTATTCCTTATGGTCCTTAAAAGCCTGAAAACCTATTAATTCCATTAAAGTAAAATCAAAGATAAAAGTTGTCAGGAAGCAAATAATTTTACTGCAGTTCCTTCTTGAATCCTCAAGAGCATGGCTGCCTTACAATACCATGTCTTTTTTTTTCCATCACACTCTGATGCTCACCAGATAACCAGAAATGTAAGTCTACCAGCTTGTGGCTACAGATACAGTTACTATAGTAACATTTATAAACACTAATTTCACTACACTTGCAGAACTGCTGCCTGCTAGGAGCATCTTAGATAGAAACCACTCTAACTGCAAATAGGTACCTCTTTCTCTTTTTTTTTTTAATATTAAGCCTGATCATTGCTCACATTCTAACTTCGTGCAAATATATTGTTAAAAAACAACAAAAAAAAAGCTTTACTTTGTCTTAAATTGCTCTAGTGAAAAGTAAAATATTACATTCAGAATTTTATCAAGAATCAGGAGTGAAAAGACCATTTACTGTCTGGAAACATGGGTTGTGCTGTCTCCAGTGAATGTAATTAGGTCATGACAGGTTGCACTGCATTAGGGAAAAAACCAAAACCCCCTATGCTTTGACATACAAGTGGATACATGTCATTGTCGGTTACATATATCCAAGCTGTTTTCTTCTGTTGGCTGAATTCACAAGTACAGTACATACTAATTTTCTAATTATAATGCATCCATAAATCTGAGCACTACATAATCCCACTGTTGCTTGTTTTTCATCATTAAACATGAAGATATTAAATTAGATTCAAACTCGAACTATTGTCTGAAAAACCCTCACCACATTTTTCAGTTTCTGTCCTTTGGGGCATGTCAGTGGGTTTGCACAAGTCGAGCTGACTCTGAAACCTGTGTTTAGGAAGCACAGGTGGGAGCAGATGATCCTGCCTGCCCGCCTGTGCTGCTCAGCTCCCAAGCTCAGGTGAGTAGCCAGGTGACTTCAGGAAGGCTACTCATCTGCATCAAATTAAGGAAGCCGGGAGCTAGGTGAGACACCAGTGCCAGCTCATGTGGGTTTCAGGTCTCACTCAGGTTGCTGATAACCCCGAGGAGGTGCCTGCTCAGAGCCCATGCTCCCAGCAGATCAGACATGCATTTCACATGCAGACGTGCATGGATTCACCGTGAACACCTGACAGGCTTAAATGCAAGAGCGTGTGTGTTACCATTATTCCAGCAAAGGAGGCAGCTGCATTCTTGAGTCACAAAAGGGGAAATTAAAATGCAGTTTAGGGTGTGCCTGACTTCTGGTTATTACTTAGTTGTCATTTAGGGCTTTTGGGGCCTATCTTGCTTCCATAAATTAAAGAATGACTCAGCTAATAGCAGCCTAATGCTGAATGTACTGCTCTGACAGGGACCACCCAGCCTGAAGCTGAGATCTGGGAGCCCACCCCTAACCCTCATCCCTGTCTTGCAGCCCAGTCAGATCCAGCATACCCAACCCAGCCTTGTCTCCCTCCTTTTGTTCAAGTGAGATTTTCTTCCAATGCTCCCACCTGTTTTTATTCTTGTCATTCAATTCAAATAGGAAAAGTGTAGCTCTTGCTCTTCCAGGGAACCTTTCTGAGTAGAAAATCCTGTTGTGTCCTTTCATTAGTGCATTCCTTGAGGGTGAAGTGGCCTCCCTCTTGGCCACAGTGCATTCAGGACTGCTATCAATATTTTATGAATCACTGGAAGTATTAACAGTGCTGAAGTTTTGCTCATTAAGCTCTCTAGCATCTCATCAGCTTCCCATGGTGCTTACATGTGACTCTAATAATACAGATGGCAGACCTTCCCATCAGGTTTTTGCTCTTGTAGGAAATCTTACACCCCAATTACCCAGTTTTTAAAGGAAAAAATGCATAAAAGTAAATGGAGAAAATGTCATTGCAACACCCATGGCTGCTTCAGTCACACAAATTTCTTGTTAGTGATGGACCATTTAGCAGTTTTTATATGCTTCTTACCCAGAGAATGCTCTTCTTGACTGCAGTCAGACTTTTGATTTAACACAAACCAAGTGAGAAAATTAAAGGCTGGAGTCACACAGCACAGGACAATCACTCCTGCCTTTGCCCAATTTGAGCTGTGTGTGTGAAGTCCAGAAGCTGTTTGTAGAAGTTATTTAACCATCAGCAGTTAGGCTTACACATAGGCTACATAGGCTTACACAGTGTTATTTTCTGGTAGCGAGAGCTCTGGATTTCTTCATGCAAACATGGGATGTACTATCTATTTTTCTCTTACTTTCTCTTTCTTTTGACTCCTCACAATTCTTTTGTTTATTCCTTTCTCTAATGTATTTTTCTGTTCTTTCTGCTTTTAATTCATTGCAGAGATCCCTGTAATCCTCTGGGACTCCCCTTGGTGTACTTTGACTGCATGGTCTGTGTAGGGCAGGTGATTTGGTGCTGGAAGCCTGACAGACCCCTGGAAGACTGGCACAGGCATAGCTGCCAGGGATGGGAGAGCAAGGACCTCCTTTCTGCTGCCTGCACACAAGGTGCAGGTGCCAGCCAGCACCCTTGATACAGCACTGCCTTAGATAATAGAACTCTGCATAGAAGATCCCTATTATTTCTGTAAGATGAAGTTACAGTGACCTAAGCACTGATTGTGCAAACCCAGTCATGGGCCTTCCCCACATCTGTGTGGGGGACCACCTGGAAATCCTGGGAACTAGAGACACAGCCACAGGCACCACAGCTAACCACTAAGCAGCAGAAACTAAACAGGCTAAAAACTTCATTTGGACCAACTGTAACAGTGCTGTGTACGGCTGAAAAAAGCAGGGGAACCCCAGGAGTACAGCACCAACCACAGATGGGGGTTTGTGGGGTGAGGGAGGCAGGATGTCACTGGGAGTGCAGAAGGCACAGTTATGTTACCACCACCCATCTTCTACCTTCTGCCACAGCTTTCTTTGTGGATTCCCAAACCCTCACATTCCTCCCCTCCTGTGCCAAGGCCAGCAGGCTTGCCATCCCCACTCGATGTTTTGTGGCCTCTCTGCCCCACACACACCCTTGGGGGGGTAGAAAACTGCTATCTCTGCCCCACTGAGACTGAACCATCTACTAGGAAGAGCTGCAAAATATCTGGAGTGTAGAAAGAGCTGGTTTTGTCATGGTTTCACTACTCCCACTTCCCAGTTCAATGTTTCCTCCCAGCTGAGGAGTTGCCCCTCTGCACAAGTGGACGGTGTCACAAATAGTAACTCCTGCCTAGGACCTAATGACAGGGACTCCTGTTTTATAGGGTGGCACAAAACCAGAGGGCCTGGAATCCTGGGATTCCAGTTTTGGACAACACTTTAGAAGATAAATAAGGAGACTAATTATCTTAATTTATTCCATAATTATTTTAATTATTAATCACTTCTTTCTTACTTATTATCAGGTTTACAGGTGGGAGTGTTCCCAAGTCCTGAATGCAGGCTCTGCCCCTGGCATGCTCCCATGACTCATCAAGTTTGTCTTTATCTCTTCCCACACCTTCCATAACTAGACTTTCTTGAAGCTGCATCATTGCTTCTGGGGATGGAGTAAGCAGGCTATACTGTGCACTCCTAAGTTGACTTGGGAATGCACAGTATAGCCTACTTACTTGGGAGAAGATGTCTTGTTCCTTCTGCACTGTTCCCTCTGCAAATGGTTTTAGAGAATGAGAGGGCTAGCTCTGCTAAAAAAAAGCGATGGAAGGTACAGGGCATGGCCCCTGGGTTAGCATATGAGTTTGGTTTTTCAGTTGAAGAGCTTTTCAGAGGTCTTATATGAGTTTAAGGAAGGCTTTGTAAGGGTTTTCATGTACGGTATTTGCTGGCTGCAACTGTGCTGCAGGACATGAGCTGCACAGCACAGTCACACTGCACCAGACAGATGCTAATGTCCCACTGCCCACCCAGAGTGGCTCCTTGCCAGGTACTGGTGGCATCAGGAACCCTGCAGCTCAGGGACAGACAGTCCTGGCCATGTTGAGAGTCTCTGTCATGGTTTCTGTATGTGGGTGTGATGCACTCACAAGTTTTCCAGGGGAGGTGCTGCTGCCAAACTGGGTGACAGGCAGGGGGGAGGGAGGTCAGCCAGGACAGGAACCGTGCTGAACATGTGGAGGCAATGAAGCCATATCCTGGCATCACAGGCACATGGGAAACAGAGGACTGAGAGGGAAGTGCTGACTGAGGCGTGAGCAAGAAGTAAATCAGGGAAGAAGGAAAAGACAGGCAAGGTTGGTGCTCATTCAGCAAGAATTTGCAGCAGTGAGGCCTGTTTATATGTATTAGAGGATAATATTTTGATGAGAAACTCAGGGAGATCATGACCTCCATTTTACATCATACAGCTCATCATCTATGCTTCTTCCCGTCACCCACAGGCAGGCAGGCAGGCAGGCAGGCATCTCTCCAGTGCTGGTTTCAGCATCAGTAACAGTCAGCATTTGCTAAGACCACAAGTATGTAGCAAATAATAAAAGCCCCAAGTCTCACAGAGGAAGGAGCTCAGGCCTGGAGATTGTGCAAGCTAAGTTCTGACTGTGTCAAAAGGGAAGTGAGGAAGAAGCCATGCTCTGGGTGGAGATAGGAATGACATGTGTCAAAGGGAGATAACTGCATATGGGACTTGTCTGTTTGGATACAAATCAGGTCCTGGATCCTCTAAGCTTAGGAACAGCTTCCATCTTTGCTAATTAAAAATGATGATTGTAGTGCCAAACTGCAGAAACAGAGAATAATCTTGCCTTACCTTATTAACAGCAAGCAGCTCCAAGTGTCAAAGCTAGGAAGGTTTTCCAGATATACGAGATTTACTGAGACAATGGTATCCTCTGCCATATGAGCCTCATGCTCTGCCTCAGTTCTGTCCCTTTTAGACAGGCCAGTGTATGGCAGAGGTGGAGGAGCCTCCCTTTCCAAGCAGCAGGACTAAGCACTGAACAGGAGGCTCTTTGTTATGACACATACAGTAAATACGATTTTTTGCCCTTGAAAACATGTACAATCTTAAACTGTGGTTCACTCCCCATTCTTCTACATCTAATTTCTTTTTATCTGCTTCTATTTTCATCTCAGAACATTAAACTGTGTTGGGTTTTGGCTCCCTAAATAGGCACAGGGAAACTGCAGTGAGCTAGAAAGCTGTATTTTATCTTTCACTGTGAGGCTGGGAGTGCTTTAGCTTGTTGTATTGTGCTGTCAGTATCTCACTGTTATCCTTTAACCTGACAGCAAAAAACCTCCCAGTCTGTACCTGTTCCTAATGAGAGAAATGCAAGGAGAGAAGGAAACACAGAATAATCTTTTTACTTCATAAGAGATCAACAAATCAAATGTTTTTTGGTTTTTTTTTAATTTAATTTTTACAAGGTTTTCAGCTATTAACATAAGCAATTTATGCATACCATAAAAAATTAACATCAGGGCTGCCCTTTTAATAATTATAAGAAAAGTTACTGTAACTAAAGAGTTGTAGCCTATCTTGCTACATGAATTATTATGTATATTATCCTGGTTATTTACACACTGTAATTAACTGGGACTGTTTTGGTGCCTTGGAAATATGATTTGTTAGCACTTACAGCCACTTACAGAGATACAGACCCACGTAAAATGTATTGTAAAATGTATGTGAGTGATTGGTGAGATCAAACTAATATTTTGCTGGAAGTTTTCAATTTCCTGTCGGTAATCCCAGGGGCTTTTATGTACAATGGATTCGTATTTAAAAGACTAACAAAAAATAGCTTACCAGGTGTTTTGTATACATTAGTCCTAATTTTTCTCAGGCCTGAATGCATCATTGCAATGAGAGCAGTGAAAAATCTTGTGCCATGTCTCAGTCTCAAATTCAAACTATGCAGAATAAAGGAAGAAAGATCTGCACAAGCAGTTTTATCCATGTACCTCCTTACCTTGCCCCGAAGTCATGCAGCATTTTCAGAGGAGGCTGATGTTCATTCTTGTAGATAGACAGACTTTCCTATAAACTGCTCCTACAGCAGACTGGGAGCTGTAGCCAGCTGCAAGCCACTTCTGCAAGGATAAGCTATACTATGCTGTCATAAGGAGTTTTTAAGTGGCTCTGCTTAATACTATCACCCATTACAAAAGATACGTTGTAATTGATCTACCTCAGCTGATCAGAAGCACTGGATTCATTAAGATGTATTAGGATTAATTTGGGCTGGAGGAGGTTAGGGCTTTGATTTTAAGGAAATTTTATCTAACAACTCTCACGACAAGAAAGGGGCACACATTGAAACACAAACTGAAGAAATCCATATAATACAGGTGATGGAGAGAAGTAGTGAGACAGAAAAAAATGTACTTCCCTAGCTGAAATCCTGGAAGAGAAAACGGGTGCAAAATAGTTTATTCAGGTGTGGCTGTATCGAGTGTACAGGAATGAGGTTAAAGTAGGATGAAACTCCCAAAGGCTGCTCTTGTAACGTGGCTGAGGGATATTACTGCTGCTAAACTACCTCTGTTTGCTCTTTTGATGAATTAACAGCAGTTAACAAATATTAACTGAAACAGAAAACTCATAGCAGAGAATACAATGGCATATGCATTTTTGTCTGATATTTCTCATCCATAAATGCTAACTATTGAATATAAACACTGTGTTTTCATACTTAGTAGATAGATGATGTATAGGCTGGCAAGCTTAGCTGCTCACATGGTGTCAGGATTCTGTGTTATGGTGTCTGTGCATGTATGTCACGTGCTGGCTTAGGGGGAGAGGATGTTATGCAAGAAGCAGTTCATACTGAAATTTTCCAAGCCTGAAGCAGAATGACTTGGAAAAAAATTCTAGGTAAAATGGCTTAGCTGTTTCTGAGAATATGATTTGGAAAATATGTTGTTTTGAATGTATTAAGCCAAAAGTCTAATTTTTTTCTAGAGAAGCTCCAAGACTGTCACATTTTGAACTACCACTTGGCAATTTGGCTGAAATGGCACCAGCAGTGCATCTTTTGTCATTCTTGTCAATTTGCCCAAATCAGAGCAAGTTACAGTATTTAGAAATCAGCATCACTTTGCCTATGCCAGGTAGAGACGAGCCAGTGTGCAGATACTGAATTCAGGCAGGCCCCTCTGCATCACCAGGGTCCTATCAGGAAGCTCTACAGGAGCTCTACAGGTCCTACTAGGAGGCTCTACAGCTCTGACTCTTGGCTTTGCAGCACCAGCTGCTAGACCTGGGAATAGTACTGAGGATGCAGAGTGAGGTGAAAGAGACTGAGCTGATGGGGGAGACTGGAGCAAGGGGCAGGAGTGGAAAAAACAGAGGTACGTGCAGATGGGGAAGATACGAGCTCTGGCTGGAGGATGGGTAGAGAGGCTGGTGCTGACTAGAGTCAGGTCCTTGCAGTTCCTAAATTCTAGAGTGCTAAATTCTCTGACACACACAGGCAGAAGATTCATTATTCAATTGAATTCCTTGTGGATAATCCCACTCCCACACCATATTGTGATCTTGCCAATATCAGCAATACTTCTAAGAAAGTAAGTAATTCTTTAATAAAAGCACTACTGATTTGCCAAGATAAAAATTCCACATGGCAGCGAGACATGGAAGACAGGTTTATTGTGCAGGACAACCATGAAAGTAGGTCAGATACATATTTTCTGGAGATTCTTGTTGGCTGTCACAGTGTGACAGCTACAGAAACAATTGCAGCAAAGCTTCCATTTTTATTTCTTGACCAACTTCCTCAAATAGGTACCTCCTACAAAAATAATAATGACAAAGAGCAAATTTTAGGTTGTTTTTTTTTTTTTTTTCCACGGTAATCAAGGCAGATTACAGGGAAAAAGAGAAGAACCAGACAAGGAGGAGACCAACAAGACCAGTCCCTATGAAAGTGTATGCCAAGTCCTTTTGGAGAATGCAGATTTTTACAACTGGGAAGGAATAAGGTTTCCAAAGTTCACTGGAGTGGTTGTTCAGTGGTAAAAAGAATTCCTACTGAAAAGATAGATGGCACTGGGGAGGAAGAAAGAAAACATTTTGAAAACAACACACACAGTCCATTAGCCAGGACAGTCGAAGGTGTTGCTGGGCTACCCCACGTTGCTATTACAGGTATGTCTTTTCCACACTAGGATTTTTTTTTTCCCTTCATCCAATTAAAAAAAAAAAAAAAAAAAGGGCAAGCATAAATTAATCTAGAGATTTGTTGGCAGTTGGTATCTGGAGATAAAAAGCAGCAATTCCTTTAGCTTGACAATGTGAAAGAGACATGATAAATTCCCTCACAACTGATATTGCTACCAGACAATAATATTCAGCTTATTAGATAAGTAGCCTGAGCACAATATTTGAATTAAAGCATTTAAGCCAATTTACTAATGTAAAAGACAGAGTTAGGAAGCATTCCATAATAAACAAGTGATCTCTGTAAGAATAGTATGATTTTTTAAAATTTTAAGTCAAGAGGTTTAAGGTGTCATTACTTTAGAACAGGCAATCACAAAACTTTTGGTTTTTGATCTGATACAGTCCTTGTGTCAATGAAACATGCTTAAGATACTTTTAATTCATTTATTTCATTGGACTAAGTACCACCACATTTTGCTACCAGCAAACTGAAAACATGATTTGAAGGAACAATCTGAACGATTACTTTCAGAAAGTAGGAATCTGTTGTATTTTACTGTTATGAAAGAACTATTCAGACCTGTTTCCTTATGAAGCAGAGCCTTTCTTTTCTTTAGTACAGAATCAGTTATTTATTACAATCAGAAACAATGAAACACTCCTAATGCTTCTGCACTCACCCCTGCTACAAGGAACACCAGAAAAAGCTCTGGCAGACTAGCAACTCCAGGCATTGTATCTTCCCACCTGGTGATTTTTGTTACCAGTTAAACCCTCTTGTGTACATAAGACAGCTGTAAGGTTACAAGCAAGATACTTGCTTTCCCACAAAGGAGCGCCCAAGCACAGTTACATAAAAAAAGCTGGTGGATGAAGAGTTTCAAATGGTTTGTGTCTACAGTTACGTTCTCTTCCTCTCTCCTTGAGGCACATGCCCAGCACCACATCATTTTTCTACTACTCTCCTGGGGCATTAGTAAGGAGTGGGCTGACACTGCAGCTGACATCAGAAGCACTCTTTCTTCCTGTCATGTGTGCATTCACACAACTTGTAAGACTTCTTCGTATTTCTCCATATGAAATTTGACCAAAATTAATGAAGAGGGTCAAAGATCAGTAGGAAAAGGGAGAACCATTTGAGAGGCTTCACTGTTGTCAGGATGAAAAAAGTCATGTTCCACATTCGAAAATAACACCACCAGATATAAAAAAAAATGGTTTTGCTTAGGAAAAATTTGCACTCATCTGCCAGTCTGAGAAACACTGTAAACCAACTTGATGATGCACTGACACTGAACTAGGTAATGGTGGTGTATCCCACCACCTCCATTCTTCAACGCTTGCTGCTACAGCTGTACTTTACCTCAAACAAGCTTTCTGCAGCTATGTGAACTTTACTGGCACAGGAATCCAAACAGGTAGTTTAGCACTAGCTCAGTTTTCTTTCAGGAAATGCAGTCACACCTTTACTGGAATGCAGCATTAACTCACAGAAAGGTTGCAATGTTTTCAGATGCATTTGTTTCCACCTTATTCGGACAGAAACACATTTTATTCCAAACAGATTAATAAAGGCAGGAACTTAGGCTGGGTGAACTCTCCACCCAATTCCTTCTGGATCTTGTTACCTGCCTCCATCCATTCCTTACAGAGAGGGTTTCATGCTGGCTGCAATTAAGGATACCATAAATTCAAGCTCTGCTAACAAGTTAAGGTTTGAAGGTCATCGGAGATACTTTACACCTTTTATGATTAAAATCCACATTTTTGAACCAATGTCAAATAATATTTATTTAATCTAATACAATTAATTTTCCACCAAATGTACAATATCAAAGGAAAAAATTCACACAACATGAACCTTCATTTTCCCCCAAGGAGCGTGTTCTTACAGAAGTACAGACATGTTCCTTCAGCTCCAGATAAGCAACTAAAGAGGATGATCAGATACAAGGAGCAGGAGATGGTGACACAGGCCATCATCTTCATTTAGTCCCATATTGATAGGTCAGCTAAGTTCTGTTGATTCTTTTGCCCTGTCTGTGGTTTGCAGACAAGAGACTTGCCTCCAAAAGAGACTAGATTTTACTTTCTTTCAGTCAAATTGTTCCACATGGGTTCTATTATGCCCTTTGTTAGGCTTACAGTTGGCGGTCTTCCTCCAAGGGTTCAATGGATATTTTACACATTCTTCTAGCTCTCCATGGAAATCAGAAGGGGGAAGCAAGCACAAGGAAACACACAGAGCACAACTTAAGGCATCTACAGTTTATAATTAATTAAAAAGGTGCGTCCTTCAGTTTGGTATTTTGAATCATTTTCTGATTTAAGGCAGAAGAAATCTGCCTTCACAGACTACACTTAGCTGGCTCCTACACTCAATGATGCCAATACTGCCCAAGAAACACAACCACTGTGTAAGCAACGCCTACTTACACACCTGTTTTAGAGGTCTGTGCCCCAGAACAGCCAGATGATACTAAAAATACAATATAAATGATCACACCACAGCCAACTTCATGTATAGAAAGCTACCACTTCCCAAGCAAGTTCCTTCTGCCTGGCATAGCTTTTGCCCTTATGCCAACACATTGGAGCAGACTGAACACCTCCCCTAACCCAAGAAATGGTCTCCCAGAGCACCACAGAGGATCCCAAACAATACAGCACTTTGGTTTGGAGTGCTTTCCTTTATGCTCTCTGTTTAAATCTGATATGACCAGTCCCCTGCAGTGTTGCAATTTCTAACACTTTTAATTCTCAGATTTCAGAAATGTTGAGGGAAAGGGAAAAACACCTCTTCCTACTAAAGCAAAGCAATTAGTCCTCAACTTCCCACAATGACTAAGAACTCTTGCTCCCTTGCGTGCCGTAACCAAGTAAGAGATTTAAGGCAACATGTAAGTAAACAGTAAATCCTACATCACATCCAAATTATTTTCAGGTACTAAAAATTGTAAGCTGCTAGAAAATGTCTGAGCCTGAAAGTTCTTGATGAGTTCATTCAGACACCTGAAAGCACACATTCTCATAGGAGGGAAAAAAAAAAGTATTTGAGAAAAATGGAAAAGTTGCACCCTGACTGGTTTTTAAACAAGAGTGCTTATTTTTCATATTAGACTGCACTTTAAGCTGAATGAAATGTCACTTAAAACTCCTCATAAGTTTATTTGCAGTCAGGAGATTAAGATTCCAGAACAGTCTTCTAAGAATGGAGGGGGAAAAAGCACAGAAAACTTTGCTGTGACAGAACCAGATTCAATGATGGACATATTGTTGCCTGTGACAGTAGATTATTAACTCTGATCTCAGGTTTTTTTCCAGTCCTTAACAAAAGGCTGTTACTGTAACAGCAGTATCTTTAAAAAAACCCAGCATGCTATAAATATTATTTCAACTCCAGATGATGTGCAGCCTTACATAAAAATGGAAAGAGTCACTGTCTCTCAAGAGCACAGCACTTCTAATGTAAGTGAGAGGAAACACTTCAGAACAGTGGAAACATCAGCACTAATAAACCAGGTGAGTAGAGGGATACATGAGAACTACAAGCAGAGAGATCCAGTAAAAAAAACATCTGTCATACCTGTACCTCATATTGTATCTGTCCCTACCAATGTTACTTGCCAGTTTCTTATTTTGGCTTCTAATGAGCTTTGAGGGGGTTCGGATTACTTCTAGCACTTGCACCAACTCTTAACATTCACTCATTATTTGAGAATGCACAAGCAGTGTTCAACAAAACAGAACTTTGTGTGTCAGTATCTGATATCCCTCACTGGAGACAACTTAACTGACTCAAACCCTATTAATCATCTGCAGGATGGAATACAGCTACTTTATTCCAATAAAGGTATTTTTCAGAGTGACTCAAAAGGCAACCTGAAACAAAATTAGTGAAAATGTTCTCGGAAGAATTATAGGCAAAGTAAAAATGGAATTCCTAAAAAGGAAACCAATCACCACAAAGAACAACCTAATCCAGAACTGTCTCTTTTCAGTAACAACAAAGTAAATTCAAAGAATAGAGATACACTACTCCAATTCTAGCACACAAGGTGACTCCGAAGAACTCGGTTTGAGGACAGAAAATATTATCTAAGTTTTCATCCACAGTGACAGACTTCAGAGCAAGAAGAAACTGACATCTTCTGTGCAACAGGTCCAAGTCACAGCCATTACAGCTGCAAGAGGATGTGCTGGCACCAAGGTCTAAAGCCATGAAATTGCCCCCAAAATAGACAAAACAATGCCCTCTAATTCTGACTCAAGTACACAGCTGGCAGAAAAAATGGACTCCAATGCATTTTGTGACAAACTGTGATGCTGGTCAAAAACTGCTAAAGACTGTATCACCAGTGGGTTCTAAACCACCACCATAGTTTGAAAAAGAAACAAAAATGTACTCCATCAATTGCAAATCACAAGCTGCAGAAGAGACACAGTCAGCTCAGAGACACTACAATGCAACACAACAAGTCACTTTGTGAACAACTGGCACAGACTGCATTAGCTGCAGGTTCAAGAGAGATTATTACTACTTTGATCGTACTTCTAAATGGATGTGATAAGATACCCAATTACCTCAACATTTAAAAATTTATCATAGGATAACTGGAGTGCCACTATATATATATAGGACAAGCTTATATTTAGCTGTGGCATGAATTTACTTGTAAGCATCTTAAATGCTGACCCATACAGTGAATCAGACATCTTGTCTGGAACTGTACAAATGCGATAAAACTTTCTGAAACTCTCAATAAGAAACGGTAAACAAAAAAATTTTTAAACCACTTTATTCAAACCTGAGCACCTCAATATAAAACTAAACACTGGTGAACTGTCATTTTTCTTGCTAAACCCAGATTACTGCAAATTTAAAATCTGCACAAGTAAGTTTCTATCAGTTCAACATTTAAATAGACTAATTCATCTCTTCTGACACACCTTGTAGATTTCATATAATGAAAATAACTAAAAGAATTAGTGCAATATACTGGACCGATCAAAATAAAATGTACTTTGGAAAACAAAGTTGCGAAGTTCATTACTGACAGACAGCAGTACTTATGTTACAGATACAGGAGCATCATTTATTACTGTTCTAGCCATAAAGGAAGAACTCAGAACCCCCTTTGATTAGAGAGGAAAAAAGTTAGCTTTAAGTAACTGTACATTCTGTATACCTTTAAGCAACTCTTAAATATTACAGAAAGTATTAAACAAATGTAGACTACAATGCAGAGTACCTATTTACAGTACATTAATATCCAAATTTAAAATCAAGTTGGATGTACATAATCGTTAGTGCACTATTTTTTTTCCTTAGGGGAAAAACAAACTGTAATGGCCAGCAATGATCAGAAACAAGAAAGAAGTCACAGACACCGAGTTTGTTGTGGCTTTACTTGAAGAGCTCTTACAGTTTGTAGAGGACAAAAACCCCATATCCTAAGTTGTAGAGTTGAATTTACTGGTCTGTACCCTCTGAACAGATTAGAAATGAAGTTAGACTTGATTCATCACTAATTCGTTAAGATAACTAACTGGTTGATATAATTTACATAGAGTGTACCAACTAAAACTCCACTTTCTGGCAAGCATAAGATTCTTAAAATTGCTAATGCAAGTATTATTTGTAATAAAATTATTAAACTATGGAATGTATAACTAAACAGTGGATACCTGCAGAAACAACTGGTTGCATCAATACTGCAAATAAGTTTAAGTAATTTTTAGACCCTGTTTCTAAAGAGGTTTTAAAGCACAATTGAGAATTATGAGAAGACCCAATTCTATTTATTATGACAGTGATCAGTATTGAGGCTACAGGAACCGGCCAATTAGGTCCACAGAAAGCAGTTCTTCTACACCCCTAATAATAACAAATTATTTTTAAAATCTTTCAACCGAAGGAAGTTTATTCCGCTTCCATCTCTCCTCTGCTGCTGAAACACTGCAGCCAGTGGTGGATACATGCATGTTAAAATTTTAGGTCAAAAGAAAACTCTGTATCATGAACTTGACTATTATCGTAAGTCTCTTCGCTGTTTGGAAGCTTGTACTGGACCAGGTTAAGCACTCCAATTCCATGGTTATTAACTGTTAGGAAGCAGAAGAATATTCAGAACAGTTTAAAGCAATTGCTCTTTTAGTTACTACAACATTGACTCTTGGGTGGTTGTGTGGGTTCAGTAAGGTCTACTCCTCTTCCTCTGGCAGAGCTGGCTCCTGCATTCTGTGGTTCATTCTTGGGCAATTTCTTTGCTGTAAGATGAACAGGAAATAAGAGTTAAACCTGAGATTTTACTAAGATTAAATCACCTGAGTAAACAAAACAACACATTATACGCATATCAGTATACTTACTGTATAATCTGATTTGATTCAGTGCATTGGTAATGAAAGAAGTTAAGACACTTAACTTCTTAATGCTCAGCATCTTATCTATGGTTTCCAGGAATGAAATACATTGGTAACATGAGCAGTAAAATGTATCTGCACAGGTGTGCTATGCCACTATATGACAGCTCCTGTGGGAATC
Organism: Corvus brachyrhynchos; assembly: GCF_000691975.1. NCBI lineage: Eukaryota > Metazoa > Chordata > Aves > Passeriformes > Corvidae > Corvus > Corvus brachyrhynchos. The sequence continues at coordinate 4,630,981 of NW_008237681.1, forward strand.
CACCCACACAGAACAGGCTTTAAGATCAGGATGTTAGTGCAAAAAGATACAGAAACACTGAAAAGGCACAAAACACAGACAGAAATGGGTCAAACAGCTCCCAGATATCCAGCCAGAAATGAGTTTTTGCAAACATATAAAATGGCCCTCAGCACCAGATCAAGCCTCTCCTATTTTTTTCAAGCTGCCTCTTCTGCCCAGCTCTTATGAGTCAATTGATTGGTAATTTCTTTGTTGCCCTTGTAGCTCCAAGGTTCCTCCTCAGTCTTAACATGAAAAAATAAGGGTGAAAGCTGTCACCCTTCTGAGCAGTAGCTTCTCCTAGATTTCTCTCCATCAGAAAATTGCTAAGTTCTACACAACAGGACTTCCATGGGCCTATCTTACCAGGACCCAACAACCACTCTTGTTCCACAGTTTGGTTTCCCCCCGAAGTAGTTACTTCTGTCAATTTTTTAAAGAACAACTTTTTCTAAAATCAATGAAACACAGCCAAAAAAAACCACAGAGCGGACATCAACATGCTGTGGTCCAAGATAACCTCAGGGTGCTGGGCAAAAGGGTGGGCCACAGGGATCTTCTGAGGTCCCTTCCAACTTGGGCTGTTCTACAGATCTGTGACAAAACCCAAGAACCCACATAGTACTAAGCTGCTGAGCCAGTACAAAGGGACTGTGCACCAACAGAAAAATGTCTTCAGAGCAATGTTGTTTTGAATTCTAGAACTATATCTAGAGCTGAATTAATATTATTTTTTTTAACTGGAAGTTCTGAATGAGTGCTGAAGCAGTCAATTTACAAGCAGCTGCAGCTTGCACCCAACAGTTCTTTCAACATTCTCATTTTTCATTTTCTCTCCGCTTTAAGATCATATTTACACACGGTCCTGAGAACTGCATCCACATTTTGCAGGCCATTCCAAATTACATGCGATACTTAGAGCCTCATCAAAATTTCCATTCAGAGTCTACTGCTGCACAGATCTTGTTCTGATGCCCTGACAAAGCTGAATTTCACCCCACTGATGCAAAATACTCACATGGCCTAACAACATTGCAGACAAAAGACAGTTATTAAGTGGGCATCTTTTTCCTCAAATTTACTTTGCAGACTTCATTAAAATACAGAGAGGGAAGAATTCTTACTGACATCTCAAATTACAAAAAAAGAAAAAACCCTCAGGTTTTTGGGGATTTTTTTTTTTTACAGGATGCAAACTGCACCATTAAACACATTAATTTTGAAATTTCACCAGCGAAACACAGAACAGTGTAACTGAGCATTTCTGTATCATTAAATGCAGGCCTATCTTGAACATTCATGAGAAAAATACACTTTCCTGTCAGACAGTTAAGTGTTTGTGTCTATCCCCCCTCTTCAAGTATTTATAGTTAATATGAAGCAAGTACTTGTAATAAAGTGTTGCTATAGTGATAATTTAATTTGCATCTGCTGGAAGTTTGAAGGACACCACAAATTACCTTCTGCTCTCCTGACTTAAAAAGCAGAAGATTAAGACCTCTTTAAAAACATTTAATTTTAATATCAATGATGTTTTTTCACCAAAAGTAGGTTAGAGAGATGCAACATACAAAACAGATTTAATGAAGTTATTTGATGCTATACATTACTATTATCCACTAGCAAAGCATCTACTATAATTAAGGTTACTACTAAACAGATTAGTGCCCAGCCTAAAAATTAATTATTTTTCCTCCACTTTCAAAAGTTTATTAACAATTAAATACAATTTTGGGTATATCAATGGAATACACAAAAATTCTTGGTTTATACTCACTACTACATGTTAGCATCATTACAGAAATCCACAAGATTATGTCAGGTCTAAAAATGTATCAGTAGATTTACTTTTAACATGCAGTGTCCTTTACTTATAACTTGGACACTGAATTGAAGCACACATTGCCATCTTTGACACAGCTTGTGGATGACAGATAGGTGCCTAAACAAAATTAAACAAATAAAAGGGCCTAAGAAAACTCTGATGCCAGAAATAATTTAGGTGAAAAACAAAGATCTTAAGTTAGGAAGATTGTCATGGTCTGAATCTCATGAAAACTATTCCCCTTAAAGTTCTCAGTTTGTTCATAAACTCACCAATTGCCATGAATATTTCATTTACGTTCATAGATGTTTTAGCAGACGTCTCCATGAACAATAGGCTATTGTCATCTGCATAAGCCTGAGCTTCCTGAAAGTTAAAATAAGAATACATTACTTCATTAAAAAAAAAAATTTAAACTCAGACAATCATTACACACTGTACTTTCAATTGCTACAAAGGAACAATCTCTACAGCATTTGGAAAGAAAGACAGTTTGCGGAAACACTCATCTGACAATATGTTATTCACCAGTTATGGAAAAGTTACAATTCCACCAAGCAGTTAAACAACTAGAAATGGAATCTTAAAGATCCTTCCTAATCTTAGAAATATCCAGATGGAAGAATCTCAGGCAAAACTAAATAATAAATGAAAATATTTATGGAAGATACAAGCCCAATGCAGAACACTAGCTGTGATAGCAAGTACAAATAAGCTTCAGAAAGTGCCATCAAATGTCAGGAAGTCCATTATTACCCTGGAAAAAGGCAGTCTGTGAACTATCTTGAATCTTTCAAGCACTACAGCAGATGGATCAGAACAGTCTCATTATCCTGATACAAATTCATAATTACAGCAAATAAGCAGTATTAAGTATTTTGCCATGTTACCTCCCTTTTCAGTATGAATTTTCATCTGATACTCTGCTCATATGAACTTTACTATTTTTGCCACTTCTTATTAGTCAATTCAGCTGAGAATCTACAGCTTCTTATGATTATGTAACTGCCTTTGCATTCAATAAGAAATCTGCAAAAAAAGCTGAATTACAGAACACCTATGATGATAAGAATAATCTACAGCACTCTACAATTATTTAAGTGACACCTGCTAAGATCTATGTAATTATATCTGAAACAACACATTAACAAATACCTAGGAATCTAATATGTGATTTGAAATGAGAAATGCCTGTCAAGCCCACAAGGAGCCCATAAATCCACAGTAGCAGACCCCCTAACATTTGAAAAACATTAAGACTGTAATTGTTCAAAATACAGTTAAATTTGATTACATTATTGACTGCAGTCATGTATGAAATTTTTGTTAAATACTACAATTTTTCATAAAACACCGAAGTCTCCTTTCAACTGTCATGGAAGTATAAAATTAGAAGACTGGCAGAAAAACACCTAAACCACTGCTAACCTTCATAGTTCAACTCTCTATAGTTACAAAAGGATTCATTACTATATGCAGCTGTATCTCACATGACCCCAAACACAGATTAAAAACTGTAAATTAATGACTAATTACTGACTAATAAATACTATCTTAATTCAAATTCAGTCTATCATGAATGGACCAAAACTACCTGCAGTTAGTTTTATTCACTTTGGAAGCTATTTTCTGATTACTTGATTAAACCTTCTAGAAGATAAAATACCAGTGAGAGCACAGATGTAATCACTAAACCAAAAGAAATCCCATGAAAAGCTCAATTAAAATTTGAACACTTCTTCAACAGTACAACCTAAGCAAGTTAGGCACATCAACCAGCTTTGTATCATATGATGATCAAAATTCTCTGTCTGACAGGCCAGACAGAACAGTTTGGTGTTAGAGTTACTGCTATCTCATCCATTGAAACTCTAGTTACCAGTAATTTTGGGTAGAAGACAGAAAAAAGTCACATCAAAGAACAGATATTCAATTAGCCTGAAAGATATGCAAATAAATTAATTATTCCTCTAAGTCAAATTAATTATTCCAAAAAGTCTATTCCTCCATATTACTCGTACAGAAGTAGGTTTTTCGGTAGCATGTATTATTTAATTAGTCTCAGCTGACATTTATATTTAACAGCATGACCTCCATAACAACTAGCCAGGCTATGCATATAAGCTCCCCCTAGGTTTATTTACTATCTATTCAAACAAAATGCAATTTCTATGAACAAAAGTTATGTACATACCTGGAAATCCACAGCTCTTTTGTTAGCTAGATCAGCTTTGTTTCCTGCTAAAGCTATTACAATGTTAGGACTTGCTTGTCGCTGAAGTTCTTTGACCCAATTTTTCGCTCTGGCAAAGGACTCCTGTTAATGATCGCAAAATGATGCAACTGAGTTTTGTCATCCTTTTGTACTCATCTATTATCCCCATCTCTGTTATCTACACTTCAAGCACAAAACACCAATGCAAGGCTGCTACCTTAGTCCAAAGGCACACTCCAAATTGCCAAACTGAGCCTTTAAAATGAAACATTCCTACCTTAGTTCTCAACTGTGCTTAGCTGGGATAATGCTGAAGTAAGTAGGTAGGAAGATCTTTGTGTAGACAGAGTAAGGAAAGAAGTGGTTAAGAGAGAAAATGGGAATTTCAGTTTCTCTAGAAGAAACAAGTATATGAACAGCTATATTGAAAAGGCCTCAAAATTACTTTCTAATTACTGAAGACTGCTCATTATGGTACAGGATTTCTGAGTTTTTTTAAAGTTTTGGGTTTTAAGTCTCATTTTATCAGAAACAACCCAAGATTATCTGATGTAAGTTCAAATAAAAAGAAATCTAATAACCTTAGGGTTTGGTCTCAATACCTTATGCTACCCTTCCAATCTTAATCAAAATTTGCAGTAATATTCAATGTTAAAATAATATCTTTCACTGTCAGAAATAAAAGTGCGACCAGCAATGTGACGAGAGTAACAGCTCAAACTCCGTGAACTGACTTTAAGGGTGGGTGAGAAACACTTCTACAAGAGGATTTGTTTTCTTTCTTTTTGATATTAAAAAAAACCCAAACAATCCAACCCTAGAAATGGTCTTTTAGCCAGATAAGTTTACAGACACAAACTGACATCACACAGTGCAATATGAAATGAGCAACC